>NC_028641.1:18973093-19033910 GCF_001406875.1 Solanum pennellii | reverse complement strand
ACGGTCCGTCACGATGGTCGTCGCAACCTCCCAAAATCCAGGTGGACTGTGACGGCCCGTCACAACTGTGACGGTCCGTCCTGCACCTCCGTCCTGACGGTCAGAGACTCGTTTCCCGTACCAATTTCTCAAGAGTTGAAGTGTTTTGCAACGGGAGCTTACGACGGCTCGTCGTGGATGTGACGGCACGTCCTGCAGGTCCGTCACCGATTACAGAGAGTCGATTTTCAGTACCCAATTTCAGAATTCTAAGTATGCTGAAACGAGACATCTGTGACGGGCCGTCGTGCCTATGACGGTCCGTCGTGATGTCCGTAATCTTAGCCAGTTTTTCCAGAAATAAATCTGCTGCTCAAAACGACTAAACAGGTCGTTACATAGGATCTTCCTCATTCCTTGAATAAATTAAAATGTCATCAATGAATATGAGATCAAATATATGTAAATAAGGCTTGAATATTCTATTCATAAGGTCCATGAACACTACTTGTGCATTAGTCAAACTAAATGACATGACCAAAAACTCATAATAACAATAGTGGATCGTGAAAGATGTCTTAGGAATATCACTTTCTCTTACTCTCAACTGATGATAGACAGATCTGAGTCTATCTTAGAAAAACTAGTGGCACCATGAAGTTGATAAAAAAGAACATCAATTCTCATAAGACGATACTTATTCTTGATAGTAACCTTGTTTAACAGACAATTATCGATACAACTTCTAAGAGAACTATCTTTGTTTCTCACAATAAGATGGGAGCACCCAAAGGTGAGACACTTGTTCAAATTAAAACCATCTAAAAGAGATCTTTAAACTACTCTATTTACTCTTTCAGCAATACTAAATACATTCTATATGCCGTAGTAGAGATAGGATAAGTATCGGAATTGATGTCTCTACCAAAGTCTATTTTTCTCTTAGGAGGGACATTGGGAAGATCGTCTAGAAAGACTTCTGGAAACTCTATTACCACGGGAACTTTTGAATGGAAGGTGTCTCAACACTAGAGTCATTAGCTCGGACTAAGTGATAGACATACCCCTTGGAAACTAACTTCCTTTCCTTAAGGTACGAATCAAACAACCCTTAGACTTTGACGAACTATTCATCTACTCAAATACCAACTCATTAGGAAATTAGAACTTAACAGCTAGAGTTCAACAATTATTGAGACATAACAACCATGAAGCCAATCCACACCTTGAATGACATCAGAATCTACCATATCTAACTCAACTAAGTAACCCATGGTGTCATTCTGATTGATGGAAATGGTAAAATCACGATAGGATCTTTCAGCTAAATTAGACTCACCAACGGGTGTAGAAACACTGAAGGGCTCAAGAAATTGCACATGAAGAACATCAAATTCTTTGCAATATAAGGAGTCACAAAAGATAGACTTGCTCCTGGATCTAGCAAAACATAATTATAAGAGTAACGACTTTGATCATGCCAATGACAATATTTGTAAAATTATCTTGTTGTAGGGGAATTTTTACAGCATTTAGATAGTTTACTGCTTCAAGTCTCAGCAGTAGCTCTTGTAGGTGCAACTCTCTATGGTGTAGCAACTGAAGAAGATTGGTCTCTAGTATCCCTATTTCCACTGCCCTACCTGCTCTTAGGGCACTCTTTCATGAAGTGACCATCTTGATCACACTTGAAGCAACCAATGGAGCTATCATAAAATGTACCTGGGTGTTTCACACCATACTTAGCACATGTAAGAGTCAAATTTCATCCTTGTGCAACATTACCTTAGGATTGAGCACGTCAAGATATGAAATTTTGTTTTCTATTGTTGGTTTATCAAAATTTTTTTATTTCCACACTATTTTATTACCTATGTGATGAATGAATGATAAGGGCTTGTATAAGACCTCTTCGAGGTCGAATACACTGCATTATGACTTGGGGGTTCTATTGGTTCATGACATGCTAATGGTAGATCAGTGGAAGCCAGTGTTCGAGATTTTATTAGAAAGAATCTGCCTAAGTTCTTAGGATTACAGATTGGTAATGATCCCCAATAATTCATAGATGAGGTCAATAAGATCTTTCAAGAGATGTAGATAACTGGGAATGATGGGGTTGAGTTAGCATCTTACAAGCATAAGAATGTGACTCATATCTGGTATACTCAGAGGGAAGAGAACAAGGGTACATATACAACTCCTATCACTTAGGAATGCTTTAGTTAAACCTTTTTGGACAGTTTCTTTCCAAGAGAGTCGAGGGAGGCAACAACTCAGGGGTTCATGAACTTAAGGCAAATTAACCTGATCGTCCAAGAGTATGGTCTCAAGTTCATCCAACTCTCTAGGTATGCTCCTCACATAGCTACCTTTCTAAGAGATTCTGCATCTAATTGGCAGTTGATTCTAGGTCTCAAATGAATAACTTGATGTGTGGAGTGTCACACTTATTAAAAACAGAGTGTAGGAATTGTCACAACCTGGGATTACCCCTTATAGGTAACCATCTTGGTCGTCCTCGAAGAGGACTAAGACTACCTTCTTAGTATTCATCATTACATTTCATAGGTCAAAAAGTGCGGAAAATTTAAACCCTTTTTTATATATTGAGGTTTACATAGACCTCTCACATACTACATATGGAGTTTACATAGACTTCTCGTTTAGGAAGCTTACATAGGCTTCTTGTTTAGTCAATATATCAAATATATAAAGATTTATTCTAATAATAATATGTCACATCAAACCATCTAAAATGAAGTAAAACATTCTGGCATAGCCCTACACAAATCCATTATTGTCACTTTGGGCTTACAACAATATCGTCAACAATATGAAGGAAATGAATGTCTTTAAACTATAACCAACTACTACTTAGGTGGATCAAAAGGAAAAATCCTCAAACATGGAGGACTCATCAACTACTTAGAGAAAGAAGTCCAATATCCTTTATAGTGGTCTAGAAGCTCTTCAATGGTCGGAACCTACAATGTTGGGGGAAAAGGAAAGAAATTCAGGTTAGTACAAAACACATGTACTAAGTATGGTTCCTATGCAAAAAATCATCAATGCATTAGAAAAGGCACAATTTAGTCAAAGTCATGCTTTATGTTCAATATCTCAACATGCACATATATGGAACACTGTAAGCCAATCTAACATGGTATTAACCCAACATATAAGCAATCCAAAACAAAACTTGTGCAATGCAAAGAATAGAACCCCATAACCCTATCCAAAGCTAAGAATCACAATGAGTCACTTACCACATGCATGAAACATAACTTCATACTTTACCATAACATGTTTGATTCATAAATTCATATAAAACTTGACCTACATAACATGTAAGCAACTTCCGCATACAAGAACACTACTAAGATCATCCCTTAGGATCCCACATGTTCAATGAGTGAGAAAAGTCCCATACCCTCCCTTACCCTATGTAGTAACCTTTAAGACAAACCCTAATAATAGTTCACATACTTGACTTATTCATTTACATTATTTCATTAGGGAAAGAAGTGCAATAACCGACATGAGACCATGTGAGGTACATGGAATCCTATGTTCTCCTCCCACACCAAAAAGAGAGGGTTAAAACTTACCTAAGGTGGAACCATTCTTACATAGCTATCTAGGTGGATACACTAAGCTATATTCCTACGTGGGCACATAGTTAAGGGTCAATAAGATTGCTTCTAGAAACCTTGACTTACTAACATTGAGGTTTTAATCTCATGAGACAACACATATCTTTGGAATACGGACTCACTAGACATGTAGAAACCCACGTGGAAGGCTAGACTTACTAAACGTGATACCTCCATCTTATTTACATGCTCTTTCGGTGCTAAGCATTTATTCTCTTTAGTAATTATCATAATCTTTATACAAGATCACATTAGTCTCTCTATACCTAAATGTGAACATTTCATTATAATAGCTCATAGGTATTCATAAGTGATAACTACACTTTCACTTTATAAACAACATACAAGTGAGTAAACCTTTCACTCAACAATTAATTGTTATCATGAGAAGATACTTTCAATCATATATTAATCATATCTTTACAGTATTTGATACTTTATAAAAAACTCAATCTTGGTTTAAGGATGAGGAATACTTGCCATCAACATCACAGCCACATATTGGACATAGAAGCATTACAATCTAAGTAAATCTTACTTCATAGTTGAATTCAAGAAGATCAATCTTCATTCCTTATTGCCTTTTTGTTGCCGTCATACTTCAATTATCAAATAATACATAACCAACGCATACACAAGGTAAATTCAAGAAGTAACACATAGAAATTACTATTATACATATTCATATAGTCATCATCTTTCACAATTACTATATAATTACAAGGCATGATGAGTGTAGGGAAAGACAAGAGTTCAAAGGGGCAATCTTGATTGATTAACAACAACTAACCTTTAATTCTTAGTTAAACAATGATACAATACTTTAATTCATCACAATTTATTAATAATTTCATTTTGAAAAGAGACATGTATAGATTGAAACCCTAGTTTTGGGAAGTTAAAAATCATCTTTGAAAAGACCTCTTGGGGAAAGGAATCCCAAGAGCTAAAGAAGCCATACCTTAGCGATGATATTGCCACTAATTTTAGATGAAAACCCTTATGAATTCATCCTTGAATTGGATCTCTAGTGCTCCATCAATAGAGGTTTGAGTTTGGGAAGAGAGAGGCTAGAGAAAAGTTAGAGAGATGTGGGTTAGGGGAATTATGTTGTAATTGGTTAGTTAAGTAAGGATTATATGTTATAGATTCCCTCAACTAACTTAATTAACCCTACATTGAACCTTAATTAACCAACTAACTAACAAATTCATTTACTTAAAATTAGGCAGTCTAAAACTGAGCCCCACCTACGATTTCCCGATCTACGGACAATAGGTTCATCGACGACACCGTACTGTCAAGGTATCGATTCCGATAAAGATTGGAATTTTGGGACCTTTTTGAAATCTACTAAGTGTTGAACTATGGATCCATCGACGGAGCGTCAATCAATCGATGGCTCATTGCTTGGCTTGTCGATGCACACTGTCCAAAATTGCATATTTGGGTCAAATGCATCTTAAAACTCTATGAAATATGCCAAGGCACACTCGTGTACGTTTTACAATTCACCGAATGTCATGGATGTTTTTTCATGTTTTAACTCTAAAACATCCTAAATGTTTCAAATATATGATTTTACGACTATAAACACTGTTCTGAGTCTTAGTTCATGCAAGGAGACTAAAGAAAAAGTCCTAGACTTTCAGAGTGTTACAGGAATGCTATGTTGCTAGAAAATATGAACCTCTCTAGGCTCATGAATCAGGCTCAATAGGTTGAGGGAGTTAAGATTAGGGAACATGATAAGGAGAATAATAAGACTAGAATAAACAACTATGAGTATTCTCAAATGAAATTGGGTGGTGGAAATCGCTCGTAATCTCAAAAGAAATTTTTAGTTCACACACCTTAATAACCTAGTGTTCTATTCTTCAAGTTTAGACATGATCATAAATGAAGAACATCATACTCTAAGTCTCAAGGGAGTTCTTTAGGTACTAGAACCTACCCAACTTGTCCAAAGTATGGTAAGAACCATCAAGGCGAATGTCCAGTAGGAAAGGAAAGAAAATTTGTGATAACATGGGTAACATAGATGACACTAACATGAGTGAAATGTACCCTCAAGACCATTTATGCGGAGTCAATTAAAGGATCTCCAATGCCTACAAACAATGTTCACGAAAAGGGAAGCATTGGAGAGCTTGAAGGTCACCAAAGAAGGACATAAAATGTGTTTAAGGTATATCAAAATGAGAAGGAAGAAGTAAAGAGGCCATGTGTGCAAATGACCATTTCATAAATTCAAGAATTTACAAAAGAAGGAAACCAAACAAAATCGTCAAAAACTTTCTTCCTTATTTCCTTAGTATAAATATTAATTTTTTTTAATTATTTTCAAGACATAGACTATGTTGAGTATTGAGTATCAAATTTTAGTATTTTCTTAGTGAGTAATTATTGAGTAATCAGGGTGAACTCTTTGGATTTCTAGTTAACTTCTTGTGTTTGATTAATCAAAGTGTTACCCTTTTGTGATTCTTGGTTTCATTTGATTATTGTTCCTTAGGTTCAATTTAGGTTGTTGAAGTCAATTATTAGGTGAGGATATTAATCCCTTTTGCTCATAATTTCAATAGCTTGAGTATTAATCCACATAATATTTATTTATTTCCCTGTTTTATCTTTATAACTTTGAGTGTGGTCAGTATGGTCATAGGTTGAAACATTTTCCATTTAAACAAGGTCAAAGAGGTGACAATGTATGAGCTCTGTCCACAAATTCAAAAGAACCAAAAGGTCACCCGGCTCAACAGGGTAAATCATCTGGTACAGGTGGTAGTTAGCACAAAACATGTTGTATGCTCTCCAGGATTAATAATAATCTCCTAATATAGTCATTGGTATGTTACGAGTCTTTAAACTTGATGTTTATTCATTGTTAGACCAATGGGATAATCTTTCCTTTGTTACTCCATGTGTAAAAGTCAAGTTCAATTTTAGTCCAGAATGTCTTTCAGAACCCTTATCAGTCTGTATTCCATTCAGTGATCCCGTTATAGCTAGACGGGTATATAGAAATTTCTTTATCATAGTCTCCCTAGAAGTCACCTCAACAGATCTTGTAGAGTTAGAAATGGTAGACTTAAATACCATCCTAGGCATGGATTTGTTACATTGCTATTAGGACCAGTCGTTTGTAGAACTAGGATTGTTCATTTTTCAGTTTCCAGATGAACCAATATTGGAATGGAAGGGTAGTAGCTTTGAGCCTATGGTTCGATTCATTACTTACATTAAGTCCATAAAAATGATCTCTAAGAGTTATCTTAATCATCTAGTTTGGGTTAAGGATTCAAGCTCCAGAACCCTAACTCACTAGTTAGTTCCAGTGGTTAATAAGTTCCCAAAAGTTTTTCCAACGGATCTTATCAGAGTTCCTCCTGAAAGGGAAATTGACTTTAGAATTGATATTCTTCCATATACCCAACCTATTTCAATTCCTCCTTATAGAATGGCTCCAGATGAGCTAATGAAATTGAAAGATCTTCTATATAAGGGCCTTATGAAACCTAATATTTCCCCAAGGGGTGCACCAGTGTTATTTGTAAAGGAGAAATATAGTTCCCTCATAATGTGCATTGAGTATAGACAATTGAACAAGGTCATAATCAAGAATAAATACCCTATCCCAGGATTAATGACTTGTTTGACCAACTTAAGGGTGTTTGTAATTTCTCAAAGATAGACCTCTGATGTGGTTAACATTCACTTAGATATAGAGATAGTAACATTCTTAAAACAAACTCATAACTTGGTATGGCCATTATAAATTAGTAGTTATGTCATTTGGGATAACCAATGCTCCTGTTCTTTTATAGACATGATGAACAGATTGTTCAGTTAGTATTTGGACTTGTTCATCAAATTCTTTATTGGTGATTTTACTCATTTACTTAAGGAATGAGGAATAATAGGAATGAGGAAGAACATGCAAATCATGTGAGGGTTGTTATGCAAACTCTCAATGATTGTCAATTATTCTCTAAGTTTAGCAAATGCGAGTTTTGGTTGTAGTTTGTTGCTTTCCTTGGTGGATTCTTAGAAAATAAAAGCATTGAAACAATTGCCCAGACCTACCTCTCCTAGAAATATCAAAAGTTTCTTGGGTTTGACTGTTTATTACGTTTCGTGGAAGGATTTTCATCCATAGCCTCTCCTGTAACACCTTGAAAATTCAAGACTCACATATCCTAACATAGGTGTCATAAAGTCTAAACATTATTACTAAGTCCACTTTTAATGAATATAGGTCATTTAGAAGGTTTCAGAACCAACATGTCCAAAGACATCCAGGAAGTTGGTTCAAAGAGAAGTTAGTGTGCGTTAGACTTTTTACTAACTTTTAGGAGTTAGATATGTAAGAAAATGGGTGAAAAGGTAGATAATGGGTGTTTGAGTTGTTTCATGATTGAAACGCCTGGGTACGACTCCCCAAGCACCAACCAAGGGCTCTTGAGGAGGATCCCTGCAGGTTGATGCAGCACTGCGGCAGACTACGGTCCGTAAGTGGCTCGATGGGGGAGTCGAGGCCACCGTCGTCCCACACTTAGACAGATTCGTGAAGGCCCTTATTTACCTAGCTACTGTTACTCACGAAGGAGGGGTTGACGAGGCATCGAGGCCACCATTACCCTATACGTAGAAAAATTGGACGAAGCCCTCGCCTGCAAAGTCTCTAATAGAGACGACCAAAGTGTAGGACTGAGGGGGGGGGGGGTTCGTTCGTCGACTCACCTATGGACCGTCTATAAATACCCTTAACCCTCATTAACCTAAAGAGAAATCTAAAAATAAATTGTCTTCCTTCTCTCTTATTTCTCTCTCTACATAAACTCACCATTGAAGGCTAGCAAGAACTAGGGTTTGGGGGCTTGAAAAGGGTGTATTCTTCATCAAATTGTTGAGAAACATTAAAGTTCCGGTCGTTGAAGAGTTTGGAAGGCATTATTGTTGAAGGCTTGGATTCGTCCTTTCATCCAAGTAGGGTAGGTCCTCAACTTTCGAGGGCAATACCATTTTCTAGCTTTGGATTTTGTTATGAGCTTATTGACTCTATCATTTCTTTCCTTGTCATTTGGATATTGTACTTTCGTATGACATATACATGGTCTTGTTGAATTGATGTAAGGTCTATGCCCATATTTTGATATCTATTTAGATTGTATGAGATCAGACAATCATTGAGACTATTTCTATATTTATATATATATGTCAATAAAAGAAGAAGTCTATGTAACCTTCCTATATGAAGGGTATATGTATACCCAATATAGAAATATATTATTTGTGTATAGAGGTATACGTAAAACTCCAAGTAGAGAAATGAAAGTTTTAAATTTTCCGCATTTTTTGACCTATGAAGGTAATGACATGAACTAAGAGACTAGTCTTAGTCCTTAGAAAGGACGACGACGCCAATTATGTCTAGGGGGTAAACTCGGATGTAACAAACTTGGTATTAGATCAAGGTTGAATACTGTTGAGTTATGTCTCTCTCGCTACCACGTCTATGTAGGTTTGTATTCATAATTGTGCAGTGCGCCACACTTATGAGTAGGAACCTATATGATTCTTAGTAATTACTCTCTTTCTTGGAAATCTTATATCGTGCAAATAGAGTGTAGTTATGGTGTTCTTTTCCATCTAATCATATTGTTGTTCTTATATGAAGCATGACCACTCGAAGGAATGCGACTCGAAGACTTGAGGAAGAAGTTGTTAATGCGGGAGCTCCTCCCCATGATGAGCAAGTTCCTCCACTTGAGGGATATGCTAATGTTGATCAAGCCCCGGCTAACCCTCCACCTATGATGGAGGCGGAGATGAGGGCTATTCTTGTTCAAATGTCCCAAGCCATGACTACACAAGCACAAGCCGCAACGTTCAAGACCAAGCTATGACGGCTCAATCCAATCGGAATGTTTCTCCTCGTCCTCATCAACAAGTGACTACTATGGCTTCCCATATAAGGGACTTCACATAGATGAAACCTTCTACTTTCTATGGGTCTATGGTTGATGAAGACCCTCAAGAATTCCTTCATGAGGTCTACAAAGTGCTATATGCTATGGGGGTGACTTCAAATGAGAAGGCCGAGTTGGCCTCATATCAACTCAAGGATGTGGCTCAAACATGGTATGTGAAATGGAGGGACAATAGGTCTTTGAGGGGTGGTCTGGTGACTTGGGAGATCTTTAAAGCGACTTTTCTAGATCGGTTCTTTCCTAGAGAGATGAGGGAGGAAAATGTGACGGAGTTCATCAATCTTCGCCAAGGAGGGAAGAATGTTCATGAGGTAATCTTTGGAATTCATTAATTTTTCCAAGTATGCTCCTTCTTTAGACTCCAATCCTAGAGACAAAATGAGCCATTTTTTGATGGGGGTATCGGAGGACTTACAAGAGGAGTGCCAATCGGCCATTCTATATGACAAAATGAACATTTCTCGTCTTATGGTTTATGCAAGAAAGGTTGAGAAGGCAAGAGATAAGAGAAAAAGTAGAGATGCTAAGAGGGCTAGTTCATTTGATGGAGGCTCCTCAAAGAATAGGCTGGAGATACAAGATAAGCCTAAATTTATGAAGCGGGGTTCAAATCAAGTCCCTTTAAAATTCCCAAGAGCTAGTTGTGATAGGGTGTCAAAGGGTTGTCTCTATAGCATTGTAAGAGTCCAAGATTTGGATTTTGAAATTCCTCCTATTGAGTTGGTCCCTGTAGTAAATGAATTTGCGGAGACTTTTTCTAATGAACTTCACGGTATTCCTCCCAAGCGGGAAACTGATTTTTGTATCGATTTGGTATTGGAAATAAATCCCATTTCAATCCCTCCATATCGGATGGCTCTAGAAGAATTGAAAGAGTTGAAGGCTCAACACAAGTATTTGCTTGACAAAGGCTTTATAAGACCTAGTATATCTCCATGGGGTTCTCCGGTGTTATTTGTCAAAAAGAAGGATGTCTCTTTTTGAATTTGTATTGACAACCGTCAACTCAACAAGGTCACCACTAAGAGTAAGTACCCTATCCCTTGGATTGATTACTTATTTGACCAACTCCAAAGGGAGAGTTACTTTTCAAAGATAGACTTGAGGTAGGGGTATCATCAACTCAGGGTGAGTGGGGAGGATGTACCGAAGACAGCCTTTCGGACTAGGTATGGGCATTATGAGTTCTTGGTCATGTCTTTCGGTCTCACCAATGCTCCGGCGGCATTTATGGACCTAATAAAAAGGGTATTTGGAAATTACCTAGATTCGTTTGTCATTTTCTTCATTGACGATATATTTGTATACTCGAAGAATGAGGATGATCATATGGGTCATTGGAGGGTAGTGTTGCAAACCCTCAAAGAACATCAATTATATGCAAAATATAGTAAGTGTGAGTTTTTGTTTAGATCGGTTACTTTTCTTGGGCACATCATTTCTAGTGAGGGAGTAGAAGTAGACCCAAGGAAAATGGAAGCGGTGAAAAATTGCCCTAAACCATTGACTACGACTGATATTAGGAGTTTCATAGGTCTAGCAGGTTACTATCGTAGGTCTGTGTATGGCTTCGCATCCATTGTGTCTCCTTTGACTAATTTGACCCAAAAGGGTAAAAAGTTTGAGTGGTTGGAGGCATGTGAGAAGAGCTTCCAATTGTTGAAAGATAAACTTACTTTCGCTCCGGTGTTGACCTTATCGGAGGGTACAACGGGTTTTGTGGTGTATTCTGACGCATCCCAAATGGGTTTGGGGGGTGTGCTTATGCAAAATTGGAAGGTGATAGCTTATCCCTCAAGGAAACTAAAGGTACATGAGAGGAATTACCCCACTCATGACCTTGAATTAGCGGCCGTGGTGTTTGCTTAGAAAATTTGGAGGCATTATCTATATGGGGTTCATGTGGATGTTTTTACCGATCATAAGATTCTCCAATATGTGTTTACCCATAAGGATATAAATCTCTTACAAATAAGGTGGCTTGAGTGTTTGAAAGATTATGACATGAGTGTCCTTTATCACCCCGGAAAAGCTAATGTAGTTGTGGATGCCCTAAGTTGGATTACTATGGGTAGTGTATCCCATCTTTATGAAGCCAAAAAGGACCTAACAAGGGAAGTACATAGGTTGCTAGGTTGGGGGTGAGGTTGGAGAGTGCTCCAGATGGGGGTGTCGTAGTTCATCATAACTCCGAGTCATGTTTAGTGGTTGAGGTGAAGTCCAAACAACACCTTGATTTAATCTTGATGTAGTTAAATGAATTAGTTCTTGGCAAGTTGAATGAATCATTCTCCTTAGGGGGGATGGTGTGTTAAAGTACCAAGGGAGATTGTGTGTTCCCGATGTAGATGGGTTGAGGGTTCGGATCTTAGAATAAGCACATGGGTGTCGCTACTCAATTCATCGGGGATCAACAAAAATGTACCATGATCTAAGGGAAATATATTGGTGGGATGTTCTAAAGAGGTACATAGCGGAATTTGTCGCTAAGCGATTTAATTGCCAAAAAGTAAAGGCCGAACATCTAAAGCTGGGTGGCTTACTACAAGAGATCCAAATTCCAACTTTGAAGAGGGAAGACATTATTATGGACTTTGTAGTAGGTTTACCCCAGACCCAAAGTCCTATGATTCCATATGGGTGGTTGTGGATCAATTGACTTAATCCGCTCGCTTTATCCCCGTCAAGTATTCATATTCGGTGGAAGATTATGCAAGAATCTTCCTAGATGAGATTGTGTGCCGCCATGACATTCCGTTATCCATCATATCGGATCAGGGCGCACAATTCACATCTAGATTTTTGAGGTCGTTCCAAAAAGGGTTAGGTACTACGGTGAAGTTGAGCACAACTTTTCATCCCCAAACGGATGGTCAAGCAGAGTGTAAAATACAAACCCTTGAAGATACGCTTAGATCTTGCATTATTGATTTTAAAGATAGTTGGGATAGGCATTTCCCTATAGTGGAGTTTGCCTACAACAATAGTTTTCATTCATCCATTTCCATGGCTCCCTACGAAGCCTTGTATGGTAGGAGGTGTAGGTCTCATATTTGATGGTTTAAAGTGTGTGGGCAATCACTTATTGGTCCTGAGTTGATTTTAAGACTTTGCAAAAGGTTCATATCATAAGGAACCGGTTGCAAATGGCCTATAGTTGGCAAAAGTCTTATGCCGATAATAGGGGAAGGGATTGGAGTTTGAAGAAGGTGATAAGGTGTATTTAGAAATTTCACCAATGAACGGGGTGGTTAGGTTTGTAAAGAAAAGGAAATTGAGTCCTCGTTATGTGGGTCCCTATGAAATCTTGCAAAGGGTTGGTAAGGTTTCCTATGAATTGAAACTTCCTAGTGAATTGGCTTCGGTTCATCCAGATTTCCATGTTTCTATGTTGAAAAAATGTATCGGTGACCCCGAGTTCATTCTTCCTATTGAGGGTCTTGGAGTCAAGGATAACCTCTCATATAAGGAAGTTCTGGTTCAAATTCTTGATAGACAAGTCACAAAGTTGAGGAAGAAAGAAGTCATTTCCGTAAAACGGTTATGGAAAAATCAATTAATGGAGGGAGCTATATGGGAGGCCGAGGCCGATATGAAGTTCCGTTATCCTCATATTTTTGAGAATTAAGGTTAGACATTCTGTTTAACTATATAAATATGACAAAGATTTATGTTTCTTGATTTTGGTTGAAGTGATGCGAAATGGCATTTTTCAAAAAACACATCACAATAAGTTTTACAGTGAAGTCACTGTAGTATTGCTATTAAAAACTTGAAATTTTTCTTTTTGTTTGATTTGAGTTGTGTTGTGCATTTTGATATAGTGATTCTTCATAAAATGAAAGGTAGCATGTTGTTAAGTTGAACTTGGTGCTAATTGACTCATATGATGTATGTTGAGCTCATAAGTGTTGTGAGAAGGAAATGCCTCATAATGAAGTGTTTTTTGCCTTAGGTGTGGTAATATGAGTTTTTATATTTGATGTGTTGAAGTGACATAATTTATGTTAAATGTACATTGTTGATTGGTTGGGATGCTAGTCTTTGGTCTATTCCTTCCTTTAAAAGAGTTTTAGTGTCATTCGAGGACGAATGTTCGTAAGGGAGGGGGGGGGGGATAATGTAACACCTTGAAAATCCTAGACTCATGGTAAAGCCTAAAATAGGTGTCATAAAGTCTAAATACTCTTTCTATGTCCTTTTTAATAAATATAGGTCATTTAGAAGGTTTAAAAATCAAAATGTCCAAAGACGTCCAGGAAGTTGGTTCAAAGAGATGTTAATATGCCTTAGCCTTTTTACTATCTTTTAGGTGTCAGAAATGTACGAAAATGGGTGGAAAGGTATCTTATGGGGTTTTGAGTTTTTTGTTGATTGAAACGTCTGGGTACGACTTGCCAAGGACCAACCAAGAGTCCTTGAGGAGGATACCTACAGGTTGAAGCAGCACTGCCTAGAAGTGTGCATCGACGGGGCAGACGACGGTCTGTATGTGGCTCAACAGGGCATCGAGGTCACCGTTGTTCCACACTTAGACATATTCTAGAAGGCCCTTGCTTACCTAGCTACTGTTAATCGCAATGGAAGGGGTTGACGAGGCATCATTGGATCGACGGGGATTTGAAGCCACCGTCACCCCATACTTAGAAAAATTGGAGGAAGCCCTCGCCTACAAAGTCTTTAATAGAGACGACGGAAGTGCAGGATGGAGAGGGGGTCGTCCGTCGACTCACCGACGGACCATCGGTTGGGGTCTCATTGGTGAGGATCAAATTTCACTGATGAATTTTAATGATTTCATTCAAATTAATTAAGTTGTTTAGGGGTTAGTTAGTGATTAAAGGGAAACTAATTAAGTTAATTTAGCCCCTCTATAAATACCCTTAACCCTCATTAACCTTAAGACAACTCTCAAAATAAACTCTTTTCCTTCTTTCTTATATCTCTCTCTACATGAACTCACCATTGAAGTCTATCAAGAACTAGGGATTAGGGGCTAGAAAAGGGTGGATTCTTCATCAATTTGTTTAGAAACATTAAGGTTTTGGTCGTTGAAAAGTTTGGAAGGCGTTATTGTTGAACACTTGGATTCTTCCTTTAATCCAAGTAGGGTAGGTCCTCAACTTTCGAGGGCGATGCCATCTTCTATATTTGGATTTTGTTATGAGCTTATTGACTCTATCATTTCTTTCCTTGTTATTTGGACATTGTACTTTCGTATGACCTATACATGGTCTTTTATAATTGAAGTAAGTGCTATGCCCATATTTTGATATCCGTTTAGATGGTATGAGATGAGACAATTGTTGAGACTATTTCTATATTTTTATGTATATATGTTCAATAAAAGTAGAAGTCTATGTAACCTTCCTATGTGAAGGGTCTATGTATACCCAATATGAAAATATATTTTATGTGTGTATAGGCCTACGTAAACCTCCAAGTAGAGAAAATAAAAGTTTAATTTTTTTTTGCATTTTTTCAACTTATGAAGCTAATGACATGAATTAAGAGTCTAGTCTTAGTCCTTAAAAAGAACGATGACGCCGGTTACGTCTAGGGGGTAATCCTGGATGTGACATCACCATTAACAAAGTTGGCCTAGTTTGTGTGTCGATGTATCGAGGTAAGGTTATATCTTATGGTTCTATACAAGTTAAGGTTCAAGAGAAGAACTATCCAACTAATGAACATAAGCTTGTAGTAGTTATAAGACCTCACAAATGAATTAGATTAACTAGAGCCTAACATGTTTTTTTTGATGGAATAAGGTCCTATATATGTCTAATATATGGTATAGAGGCAGTAGCTAAAGTATTAGGTGTGTTGAAAATTAAACGTCAAAGGACGACTAAGACATTCGACAACTAAGTCACCTATGTGCCTCGTATGTGGTTCTATGTGCTTATGTGTGATTCATAAAATTTTAAGGTTTTTAAATAAGTTAGTGTAGCATTTATAAGTAATTTTTTTTAAGTTTCATGGAGTTTGGCGGTCAAACGACCAAGAACGTCCATGATGTTCCAAAGATATGCCTTGAAGTGACCTTCTGCGTCTAGGCGTGTTTCATCGAGTTTTACGTGTTCGTTTTGGATGAAATTTATGTGAGAGGTGTTAAACTCATAGACAATCGTATTTGGATTGGAAAAATCTGAGGGCAAACATCCCCAAGGACCATCCAAGGGTCCTTGAGGAAGAACCCTAAACTACTAGCAAGGCTGTCCCAGGCATGGCCCAAACGATGGAGCAGTCGACGGCTCGTGGTCCTGTTGACGCCCTGTCAATGGGTATCGTTGATGGGGACATGGCCTAGGTGAAGGAATAGAGATATGTCATGTCTCTAAACCCACTGACGGTTGCCAGCACGACCCGTCAATGGGGTGACGCCCGTCGAGGGCAGTCATCAGTGAAGGCTATCTCTGCTCGCAGGTCTGCTGCCAAGTCAAGGGGTGAATTGTAAATTCACCCCACATTGGCTGTTTATTAAAGGGTATATTGGGTATTACATGTTAGTTTAGGATGAAATTTATGTGAGAGGTGTTAAAATCATACAGGATCGTATTTGGGTTGGAAACATCCAGGCAAACATCCCCAAGGACCATCCCCTCAACGGCCCAAAAACGTTGGGAAGGCTGTTCCAGGTAGGCCCCAAATGAGGGAGTACTCGACGGCTCGTAGACTTGTTAATGCCCCGTCAATTGGTGTCTTCAATGGGGACTTGGACTGGGGGAAGGAAGAGAGACTTGGCAAGTCTCTGAACCCTCAAACGGTTGCCACATAGCCCATCAGTGGGGTGACGCCCCGCCGAGGGTAGTCGTCAGTGAAGGTTGTCTTTGCGCGCAGGTCTGCTGCCAAGTCAAGGGGTGAATTGTATATTCACCCCCACTTCTAAATGGATGTATTGGTGGTTTATTAAGGGGTATATTGGGTATTTTAAACTAGTATATAAGTGTTTAACACTTAGAATATTTCATTTACCCAAATCAAAACCCCAAAATCCCTTAGAATTCTCTCAAAGTTTTTGTTGAAATCCAAATTAAAGAAACAGCTTGGTGTGGCGTTTTGAGTGGAAATTCTTAATCAAAGTGAAGAATTATCATCCTTGAGGTATCGATTTTGATCCTTGAAACTTGTTTCATCAAGGAGACCAACTCTCAAGATGTTTTCTAAAGTTGAATTGTCCAATTTCATGATTCTACCATCGGTTCTTGCATAAATGATTTGTAAACATTGAATTATGATCTATTTGATATTGTATTGATGATTTAATATAAATTACCTATGAACCTAGGAATTCGATGAAACCTAGATTTTGATTAATTTTTTGGGTTACTTGATATTGATCTAATGTTTATGAATTCTTATGTAGTTTTAGGTGGGATATTCATCGATGTAATTATTATAGTAAATTGATATATAGGTTGTGTTGAATTGAAGAAATTACATTGAATTAATCTACTTTATTGATTATTGTTGTTTTTATGTTGAATTGATGGTTATGGCCTTGGGTAAGGATCTTTAGTTATTGAATTGAGTAATTTAGCATTGAATTGAAGTGTTGATGATTGAGTGGAGGTATGCTTCCACATTTCCTTTATTTTGATGTTATTTATACTTTAATTATGTTGTGATTGGTTTGATCCACCTTTGGTGGCGGTGCTTTGTGAAATGATGTGGCCTTGTCGGCCTTACTTTCTAAAATATTTATGACATGGCTTTGTCGGCACTAATTGAACTTATATGGCTATTTGTGTAGTTGATTTGATGATGTGTGATCAAATGTACCTATATGTGAAGGTATGATTTAGACTATTGATACTATTTAGTTAATCGTGTTATGTTATGGTTATGTGTTAAGTGTGTAGTCTTAGAGTTGATACATGGTTGATCCTAAATTTGCTAGATAAGTCTAAAATGGTTAGGTTGTATTATCTTAAGGTAATGAATAGGTTGACTAAATAAGGTTAAGGGTCATTCCTAAGATTCTAAAGGATGATAGGCAATTTGTGTTAAATAGAAGTATGTTGTGTCCTATTTAGGTAGACTTGGGTCCCTTACATGTTGCTTATGTGAATATGTGATGTCTTGACTTAGGAACCTAAAAGATCTTAGTCTTGAATAAATGAATATAGGTGAGACCTTGCATGATGATACGAAGGTCATTTGTGTGGAACCTTGAACAAAGTGGTAAGGTTATAAATCGTGAAGTAGTCAGTCGTAATGGTATCCTTCATGTAAAGAGTGATGCACTTAAGGTTGATTGGCTGGAACGACATCATATCATACCTCAGGAATGTCGCAATGAGCTTTTGTCGTCATAGTGAGATATGCCCTACTGGACCTAGTTTTGGTTGGTTCAATAAAATTGTGTCATGCGACCCATTTATATGAACCTTAACGAGAATTGATCTAAGAGAACTAAGGCTAGCACCTAGTGAGTATGGCAAGGAAAGTACTTCTAGTTAAGTGTGAGACTAGAATTCAAAGAAGCCCTTCATATTCCTCAACCATGTGCATTCATGGGATTTGTCTAAGTTCTACCATTGGCAAGTAGAACAACCTCATCGAAGTAGGATAGAACTCCGAATTCCATGTCTTGTATCATGGTCTATGTCGGTTATTACATATTCTCATCATGTGGAATACCTATTAGCATTCAAGAAGTGTATGAGGTTTAGGTGGTGGTGTGGATTGCTATCTTGACAATGCACAATAGGCTTTGAAGGTGTTATTTGGAGTTCCTAGGTCTTATCCAAGACCATTATTTGAATGTCCTTTATATGATGTGAGTCTTAATGAACTAATGAAATAATGACTTATGTTAAGGAGTATGTCAATAAATGAGTACCTAATCTAAAGTGACGTAAGTATTCCTTAGCTAAAGCGTGAGAGAGCATAAAGGATGATCTCTTCATGTCTTATCTTTTGAAGTCTTGAGGATGACTCTAGTTAGGGAAGTTGGTTAATTTTGTGGACCTGGTCTAAGCCTTAGGCATTCTTAAGGACTATTTAGGTAATCTTGAAGAGGTCACTATGGAAGTTATCTTCTTGATTTACTTAAGTAGGTCTTTTGGTAGCCTTTGGAAGTAGAATGTCATATCACCTCTGTGTGGATGTATTATGTGAGAATGATTCTATCTTAGGGAGTCTATAGGATCTCATAAGTGTTTGTGTAAGGGATTGTATGGGTGGTCGCTTCGCAACTCACTCAAGTGAGACTTAGAGTTCACCTTTGGTAGAAGAATCTTACCTTGATGTTCATGATACTTTCTAAGTGTGCATGTGACTCATTATAAGTAATCCTAAGTGTCGTTTAGAAACACCTAGAGAGGGTGTACGGACGGTCTCTCTGTGTGTGACTTAAGTGATTCTTAGGATAGCATTGAGTGAGAAGATTACATGCTAATGGGTGTCTAAGGTGAAGAATAAGTCACTTCACTGTACAGTGAAGTAATTCACTGTAACAGTGAATGAGCTTATTGTAGAGTGAGTTCTAAAAATGTAATTTTCGGTTAAAAGGTTATCTTATATGTTTCTAAGTTGTTAAATATTGTTATTATGATTATAATATGATTTTTTAATGAAAAGATGCATATTTTCAATAAATGCCCGTTTTCATGATTTTTATGTATAAAGTCATACTTAGTACATGTGGTTGTACTAACTCTATGCTTTTATCTCTCTGTATAGTTCTTGGTAGGTGAGGATCTTTTGAGAAGTGAAGACTTGGACTTAGAAGATCGTTCAAGAGAAGATGAAGTATGTCCTCACTTGACTTGAGGGCCTATATGACTTTTATATTTTCATTCAAAGTATTGTAATAGATTAAGAATTTCTATATTCGTATTTTGTAGTATGGGTCGTGTCCCAAGTATTCTCGGGTCTTAAGATGATGAGATTGGGACTTAGTATTTCCTATTACTTTATATGAAAGAGATTTTGAAGACTATATTATGTTTTGTGAAAAGTTTTAATTCCGCACTACTTTTCACTATGTTTATACGATGAATGATATGAAAGGGCTTGTATAAGACCTCCGAGAGTTCGAGTACGCCGGTTACGATCGAAGATTGTACCCTAACTTCTACGGGGTGGTCTTGGGATGTGACAAACTTGGTATCAGAGCATAGGTTTGTGAAAGTAGTCTGAGGAATCAAAAAGACTCATCAAGTTACGTCTAGTAAAGTCTTGACCATCGGCGTGAGTCACCTCACATCAATGGGCGACGGGCTATAGGACGATATAGTTTCCCTTCTTTTCTACTCCTACGTCGTACGGTAGAATAAATGTTATGATTTTCCTTCTTATGAGTTCCCTTGTGTTTTTAGGGAGATGGCCGCTAGAAGGATGGAAGAGGGAAGGTTGAATGTGGAAGTTCCTCCTCAAGTTGAGCAAGTGCTTTAAGGTGCTCAAGGTTCTCAAGTACCTACTCAAGGTGATCATGCTTCTAATGTGGGAGGAGGTAATGAGGTGCCGGAGTTGACTAATCGGGAGATAAGAGAGGCTTTGCTCACTTTATCCCAATCCCTGACTACTCAAATAAACATGAACATGGTGCCTAGGGTTGTGGAGACCACTATGTCATCTAGGTTGAGAGACTTAGTGAGGGAAGAATGCTATACAGATATGCTATATGATGATGTGATCTTATCCACACATGGTGTATACACAATCAATTGAAGCGTCTATACTTAAGAGGATTTTGAGGAACTTGAAAAGGAGTGTTGATAGTGATCAAGTGCAACTTAGGTTCAAAAAGGGGGTTTAAACTCAAGATGGACCTAGTGTTCCTAAGAGAAAAGTGTGAGAAAGGAGGTTGTTCTAGCAATGGCAAACCTACATGTGCCACTTGTGGTAAGAAGCATTTTGGTGAGTGTGTTTTGGGTGCGGGGATTTACTTTGGATGTGGAAAAGACGGGAACAAGGTGAGAGATTTTCCAAGATTTGCTTCTAGGAAGGAGGGTAATAATGTTGAGCCTAGAAGTCCAAAGGAAGATGCTCCAACTAAGAGGAGTTTCTATGCACTGTGGACTAGAGGTAAGAAGCCGGGTGAGAGTGGTTATGACATTGGTAATTCCTTATTTCTCTTGTTATAGTATGAGTTCTTTCTTAGAGGGGGAGTACGATTTGTGGATGGGATAGAAGTCCTTGAGATTGTTGCTCGTGCATGATGTTTAAGAGTTTCATTGAAATTGAATTTCATTAACTTCTTGCATTGTGTGTTTTATTGAGTTATGATCATGTTGTAAGAGGTGTTTACATGATTTTATGTTGCATATTATCATGTTTATATCATTAATTGCCTAAAAATTTAGATTTCTGGAAACATTTGGTAAAATTACTATAACCTTAAAAACAGTTCACTTTAATATTTTGTGATAATTGACTATTTGATTCTTTTATATAAAATTGTTGTAATATGGTTTAAATGGATGTATATGAGTAGGATATTTAATATAAAATGAGTTTTACTATTTGGAATGAAGCATGCCAGTTTAGTAGCATAATGACTTATAAACTTGTTTTCTAGTTTCTTGAGTTGGTGTGAATCTCTTTGCTAGGTAGATTTGATATTTTATTCTTGGTTATGCATGGTATGGTTTGATTATGTGCTGTTAGTTAAGTATCTAATCTTGGAAGTGTTCGGAGAGTTGCAAGTGTCATTCGAGGACGAATGTTGTCAAAGTGGGGGAGATTGTAAGACCCCAAAAATGACATAGGTTAAATAGAGACTAACGGGTTGATTTTGATGGTCTAAGGTCCTAAATATGTCTAATATATGGCATAGAGGCAGTAGCTAAAGTATTAGGTACGTTGGAAGTCAAACATCAAGGGATGACTAAGACGTTCAACAACTAAATCACCTATGTGCCCCGTATGTGGTTCTATATTCTTATGTTTTATTCATGAGGTTTTAAGGTTCTTAAATGAGTTAGTATAGCATGTATAAGTATTTGTTTTTGAGTTTCATGGAGTTTGGAGGTCAAACGACCAAGAACGTCCATGACGTTTGAAATATATGCCTTGAAGTGACCTTCTGCGTCTAGGCGTGTTTCATCGAGTTTACGTGTTCGTTTTGGATTAATTTTATGTGAGAGGTGTTAAACTCATAGAATATCGTAAGGACCATCCAAGGTTCCTTGAGGAAGAACCCAAAACTGTTGGCAAGGCTATCCCAGGCAGGCCCAAATGATGGAGCAGCCGACGACTCGTGGGCCTATTGATGTCCCGTCAATGGGTTTTGTCGATGTGTACTTGGACTGGGTGAAGCAATAGAGACATGGCAAGTCTCTGAACCTACTAACGGTTGCCAGCACGGCCCGTCAGTGGGGTGACGTCCCATCGAGTGCAGTAGTCAGTGAAGGCTATCTCTGCTCGTAGGTCTGCTTCCAAGTCAAGGGGTTAATTGGCGGTTTATTAAGGGGTATATTGGGTATTTTAAACAATTATATAAGTGTTTAACACTTAGAATATTTCATTCACCCAAATCAAAACCCCAAAATCCCTTAGAATTCTCTCAAAGTCTCCATTGAAGTCCAAAGTGAAGAAAAAGCTTGGTGTGGCGTTTTGAGTGGAAATTCTTCATCAAAGTTAATAATTATCATCCTTGAGGTATGGATTTTGATCTTTGAAACTTCTTTCATCAAGGAGCCCAACTGTCAAGATGTTTTCTAAAGTTGAATTGTCCAATTTCATGATTCTACCATGGGTTCTTGCATAAATGATTTATAAACATTAAATTATGATCTAATTGATATTGTATTGATGATTTAAATCTAAATTACCTATGAAACCGTTAATTGGAAGAACCCTAGATTTTGACTAAGTTTTAGTATTACTTGATATTGATGTAATGTTGATGAATTCTTATGTAGTTTTATGTGAGCTATTCATTGATGTAATTATTATAGTAAATTGATATCTAGGTTGTGTTGAATTGAAGAAATTACATTGAATTAACCTAGTTTATTGATTATTGTAGTTTTTATGTTGAATTGATGGTTATGGCCTTAGGTAAGGGTCTTGTGTTATCAAATTGAGTAATTTAGCATTGAATTGAAGTGTTGATTATGGAGTGGAGGTATGCTTCTCCATTTCCTTTATTTTGATGTTATTTATACTTCAATTATGTTATGATTGGTTTGGTCCACCTTTGGTGGCGGTGCTATGTGAATTGACGTGGCCTTGTCTGCGTTACTTTCTAAATTATTGATGATCATGGCTTTGTCGGCACTACTTTAACTTATATGGATATTTGTGTAGTTGATTTGATGATGTGTGATCATATGTACCTATATGTGAAGGTATGCATTAGACTATATATACTATTTAGTTAATCATGTTATGTTATGACTATGTGTTAAGTGTGTAGTCTTAGAGGTTATATATGATTGATCCTAAATTGGCTAGATGAGTCTAAAATTGTTAGGTTTTATAATGTTAAGGTAATGAATAGGGTCATTCCTAAGAGTACAAAGGAAGATAGGCAATTTATGTTAAATAGAAGTATGTTGTGTCTTGTTTAGGTAGACTTGGGTTCCTTACTTGATGCTTATGTGAATATGTGATGTCTTTACTTAGGAACCTAAAGGGTCTTAGTCTTGAATAAATGAATATAGGTGAGACCCTGCATGATGATACGAAGGTCATTTATGTGGAACCTTGAACCAAGTGGTAAGGTTATAAATCGTGAAGTAGTTAGCCGTAATGGTATCCTTCATGTAATGAGTGATGGACTTAAGGTTGATTGAATGGAACGACATCATATCATACCTTAGGAAAGTCGCGATGAGCTTCTTGTCGCCAAAGTGAGATATGCCTTAATGGACCTTGCTGTGGTTGGTTGAATGTAATTAGGTCATGAACTAGATATGAGACCTATTTACATGAACCTTAATGAGAATTAATCTATGAGAACTAAGGCTAGCACCGAGTGAGTATGGTAAGGGAAGTAGTTCTAGTTATGTATGAGACTAGAATACAAAGAAGCCCTTCATACTCCTTAACCACGTGTCTACATGGTATGTGTCTAAATCTTACCATTGGCAAATATAACAACCTCATCGAAATAGGATAGAAATCCTGATTCCATGTCTTGCTATTATGGTCTATGTTAGTAATTACCTATTCTTATAATGTGGAATACCCAGTAGCATTGGAGAAGTTCATGAGGTTTAGGTTGTGGTATGGGACACTATCTAGATATTGCACAATAGGCTTTGAAGGTGTTATTTGGAGCTCCTAGGTCTTCTCCAAGACCATTAGTTGAATTTCCTTTATATGATGTGAGTCTTAATGAACTAATGAAATAATGACTTATGTTAAGGAGTATGTAAATAAATGAGTACCTAATCTAAAGTGACTTAAGCATTCCTTAGCTAAAGCGTGAAGAGAGCATAAAGGATGATCTCTTCATGTCTTATCTTTGGAAGTCTTGAGGATGACTCTAGTTAGGGAAGTTGGTTAATTTTGTGAACCTGGTCTAAGCCTTAGGTATTCTTAAGGACTGTTTAGGTAATCTTGAAGAGGTCACTATGGAAGTTATCTTCTTGATTTACTTAAGTATGTCTTTTGGTAGACTTTGGAAGGAGAATGTCATATCACCTATGTGTTGATGTATTATGTGAGCATTATTCTATATTAGGGAGTCTATAGGATCTCATAAGTGTTTGTGTAAGGGATTGTATGCGCGTTCGCTTCGCAACTCACTCAAATGAGACTTAGGGTTTACCTCTGGTAGAAGAATCTTACCTTGATGTTCATGATACTTTCTAAGTGTGCACGTGACTCATTAGAAGTAATCCTAAGGGTCATTTAGAAACAGCTAGAGAGGGTGTACGGACGGTCTCTCTTTGTGCGACTTAAGTGATTCTTAGGATAGCTTTTACTGAGAAGATTACATGCTAATGGGTGTCTAAGGTGAAGAATAAGTCACTTCACTGTACAGTGAAGTAATTCATTGTAACAGTGAATGAGCTTACCGTAAAGTCAGTTCTAAAAATGTGATTTTTGGTTTAAAGGTTATCTTATATGTTTCTAAGTTGTTATATATTGTTTTTATGATTATAATATGATTTATAAATGAAAAGATGCATATTTCCAATAAATATCCATTTTCATAATTTTATGCATAAAGCCATACTTAGTATACGTTGTTGTACTAACTCCATGCTTTTATCTATCTATACAGCTCATGGTAGGTGAGGAGCTTTTGAGAAGTTCGGACTTCAACTTAGAAGATCGTTCAAGAGAAGTTGAAGTATGTCCTCATTTGACTTGAGGGAATATATGTCTTTTATGTTTTCATTCAAAGTATTGTAATAGACTAAGTATTTCTATATTCGTATTTCATAGTATGGGTCGTGTTCCAAGTATTCTCATTTATTAAGAAGATGATATTGAGACTTAGGATATCCTATTATTTTTTTAAGTAAGAGATTTGGAAGACTATATTATGTTTTGTGAATGGTTTTAATTCCGCACTACCTTTTACTATGTTTATGCGATGACTGATATGAAAGGGCTTGTATAAGACCTTCGAGAGGTCGAGTACGCTGGTTACAATCTAAGATTGTACCCTAACTTCTAGGGTGTGGTCTTGGGATGTGACAGTAGTGGTCTTAGCACTAAAGATTTGGTGACATTACTTGTATGGTGTTCAAATAGATGTATTCACAGACCATAAGAGCCTTCAGCATGTGTTCACCCAGAAAGAGTTGAATCTTCCTAGATAAAATTGATTGAAGTCCTCAATGATTATAATATAAGCGTACATTACCATTCTATTAAGGCCTATGTAGTAGTAGAAGCTCTTAGAAGACTATCTATGGGTAGTGTAGCCCGTATTGGGGAAACAAGGAAGGAAATAGCGTAGGATGTTTATAGGATTGCTCATTTAGGAGTTCATCTTATGAGCATATCAGAATATTCATTGGTAGTGTTGGTCAAGGAAAAGTAAGATACTGATCAAATATTAGTTTAGCTAAAGGGTGCAGTTCATCAGCAGACAGTTGAGGTTTTCTCCCAAGTGGGAGATGGTGTATTTCACTACCAGGGTCAATTATGTGTTCCTAAGGTGGACTTGAGATAGTAGATTCTTGCAGAAGCCCATAATTCTAGGTATTCTAATCATCTAGCCACCACTAAGATGTACTGTGATTGAATGGAATGAAAAGGGATATGGAATATTTTGTGGCTAAGTGCCCCAATTGTCAGCAAGTGAAAATAGCATATCTGAAACCAAAGGGTATGTCTCAAGAGCTCGACATTCTACTTAAAAGTGGGAAATGATCAACATGGGCTTCGTTACATGATTAGCTCGTACTCGTAGATATCATGACTCCATTTGGGAAATAGTTGAGAGAGTTACTAAGTCTACTCACTTCTTGGCAGTAAAGACCACAAATTCGGCGGAGTACTATCCCAATTTCTAAATTAATGAGATATTCAAGTTGCATGGAGTTCCTTAAAATATAATTTTTGATAGAGGTCCTCACTTTACCTCTCGTTTTTGAAATTGTTTCATAAATGTCTTGGTAGTCAGGTTATTCTTAGCATAACATTTCACCCCTATACAGATGGACATGCAAAGCACACCATTCACACCTTAGACGACATGTTGAGAGCTTGTGTGGTCGATTTTAAAGGTAGTTGGAATGATCACCTTGCTCTTATAGAGTTCTCCTACAATAATATCTGTAATATTCTAGGATTCAAATAGCCCCTTATGAAGCATTATACGAGCGTAAATATAGATACCTAGTTGGTTTATTTGAAGTAGGTGAATCAGCCTTGATAGTGACAAATTAATTTCATGATGCTATGGAGAAAGTGCAACTCATTAGAGATAGTCTTAAGACAACCAAGAGTCTCTGTAAGTCTTATGCACTTGTAAGGAGAAGGGAACTAGAGTTCAAAGTTAATGAGTGGCTTTTTCTGACAGTGTCACCTATGAAGGATGTGATGAGATTTGACAAGAAAAGGAATATCAGTCCTATATATGTATGCCATTACAAGATTTTGAAAAAGATTGGTAAAGTAGCTTATGAGCTAGAGTTTCCAATTGAACTAGTGGAAGTGCGTCTAGTTTTTCACATTTTACTATTGAAGAAGTGCATGGGGGATCGAGCATCCATAGTGCCATTAGAAAGTGTGGCCGTGAAAGATAGTCTCTCTTATGAGGATGTACCAGTTAAGATACTTGACCATCAAGTTAACAGGTTGAGAAATAATGAAGTCGTTTCAGTCAAGGTTTTATCGAGGAGTCAGTCCGTAGAGTGAGATACTTGGGAAGCAGAAGCCACCTTGAAGTCCAAGTATCCTCAGCTCTTTACTTCTGACTCCATTCCAGCTTGATCTAATAGTTCCTTTTCAGTTTTTCAATCATTCAGGTGTAGCTTTAGTCTTAGCATCTTGTTCCTTCAGTTTGTACTTATATTTTTAGCGTATTTTCATGTTCTTAGAACTTACTTTAGTAATAATTCACTCTTTAGTGTTTAGTTGTGGGGTTTACAACTCTTTCCCTCCATATTAGCTAGTTTATTATTCTTTTGAGGATGAATTGTCACAAGTGGGAGATAATGTAACACCCCATATCTAAAAACAAACCTCAATTTAGATTTGTAGATGTTGCAGGCGCAACTTTGGCATCCACGCACCATACAGTGACCCTTGACCTGTGTTGGTGGTTCTTGGCTCGCATCTGCAATCCTCCAAGACTCAACCCCAAATTCATTTTTTAAGTGTTGACCCACAACCACACCCACGACCCTTATGTCATGTGACAAAATCTTGGTTCGCATCCGTGCATCAGACCCCAAATCTCAACCTTCCAGTACTGACGTCGTCATGAGCTCGCAATCCGTTAGTGACCCTAACAATAATTAAGTCAGGGTTTTTTTTATCTTTTTCTTAAGCGTTAACCCCTAAAATATATCATTTAAACCCTAAATTAAGTAGTCTTTGTTAGTTTTATCCTAGAAACATAATTCCGATTTACCCAAGTAGTTCATTCACCAAAAAAACTTACAAAATTAGAATGCAAGAGGAGAAAGCGGTTGAGCAACCCTAGTACAAGAATGCATCATGTTTTATCAGTTCCATCCCCAAAATTAAAAGATTTCTTTATGAATTTTGTTACATGGTATGTGCAATTTTACTACTGGGCTCCTTTTGCCCATTAAGTCTATATATTTCTGTCAGAATCTTGATTCCCTTGCTATTATGTAGACTTAGGGTTTCTAGAACTTCAGTATATTATTATGAATTAATTATTTTAATGTTCCAAATTAGACTATCATGTTATTGCTCAGTTTCTCGTATGATATTTTGAATCCTAGTTGTAATTCGTTAGTTCATGAATTATACATGCTAGGTTACATTATTTCATTATTTTAGATATACACATGCTTCAATTTACAAATGTCACATTATCAGTCGTAATTGTTAATTCCCAGAATTTTCATGCCATTATTATAGAACTTCACCCATAAAATATTAAATTATTTAATTAAGTGGGAGAAGCTGAATACCGTGTGGACTAGGGTCAGTCACCCTCAAGTCCCAAAACTACTTGCCCCATAGGCTGTAAGTACCCCTTTGTGGGCATTATTTTAGTGGTTATGCCAGCATGACTCTATACCTCTTGCAAGGTATATTGGTTCTCTCGATGGGGCGTATACATCAGTCTCCACATTTAGCTTATGTAGTTTTATATCAGATATTAGTAGCTCCCTTAAAGTGTAGTCAAATTCTATTGCTTTTACTATGTTACCAGTCTAGTTCAATATTCAGTTCAACATGTTATAAACCTGGTCATTGCATTCATTTAGTTATGTTCTTCATTTTAAGTTTCATTATTATATTTAGATTACCTCATTTCTTTTTTCTTTTTCAGTTATGTTTTTATTCATCTTTTTCTATCCTACTTGCTTAGTACCTTTCAAGTACTGACACACACTTTGTACTTCATCTTTTCGTGATGTAGGTCCGGGTTCTCAGCTTCAAAATAACATTTAGATTTTTTCCCCAATCTTCAGCCCAGCAAAATCAGTAAGGAGTCCTTAATATTAGAGTACTAGTGAGATGTTATCTTTTGTGCTTTTAGTCTTTAGTTTTTAGTTTTATCAGATTTTGGGGGGGATGTCCCAACACTTCTACTCAGTTAAAAGATTCTTTCATACATAGTTTAGATTCACTTATCATTTGAATTTGATATTTCTTTTGTAATTAAAATCTTAGTTTATCTATATTTACTTTAGATTGGATATCCCCCATCATTCTTTTTCTTCCTTGATATTTAAGCTTTTGCATCAATTTTCTTATCATAGTATGCTTATGTTATGCCAGTAGAGTGTCACGACCTGGGAGCACCCCCTATACGTAACTAGTGTCGTTATCCTTAGGGAGGACTAAGACTAGACTCTTAGCATTCGTCATAACATTTCATTGGTTAAAAATGAGGAAGAATTAAAACTTTTCATATATATCTATGTAGTGAGGTTTACATAGACATCTCGCATACTACATAGGGAATTTACTTAGACTTCTCGTATATGAAGCTTACATAGGCTTCTCGTTAAGACAATACAATCAATACATAGAAATTAATCTAATACTTTGTCACATATTGAACCATCTAAATGAGTAAAAATGTTGGACATAGCCAATACAAAGTCAATACGCCATTATAGGCTTACATATATATTCAAATGACAAAGCAATGAACATTGTCGTTATGACAATACAACTTCAAGGCTAGAACATGGAGAAGGTAATATCCGCAAACATAAGGACCTACCAATACTTGGAGAAAAGATTCCAAGTCTTTTTAAATTGGCCTTCTAGGAACTCAATGTCCGGAACCTACATATTTGTAGAAAACATAGAGATATGGGTTAGTACACCACTTGTACTAAGTATGGAAACATATGCACATAAAACATTGAAATCATGCTTAAAGGGACATTTGTTCAAAACCATGCTAATTTAATTTGAAAAACCTTTATGCACAATCAAGAACACATATGATCCAATGATCACATATCATATTAGAGTACATAACCAAATCAACTTTTAATAATGTCATAACAACAAAACATGTATAAGAGTTCATAACATTACGACATATGCAAGACCCTTACGCATAACACATTACGAAGCTTAAAAATGCAATTATTAAGTGAAGTCTCATAACGCCACACAACCAAGTAATCCAAACAAAGGATCATAAGCAATGTCTAACTTCATATAATATAGCATCATGAGTAGTCATCATCATATTTAGCAATATATAACAATAACATATTCATAAGTGAAACTAACATCATGTAGAATCATCACATGTAAATTCAACATATGCATGTCATGTACTTTGTAGTAACATAAGAACAACCTCCCAAGGATTCACTCAAGGAAAACTAGTGCAATGTATAGGAAGAGTCCCATTCCCGTACATAAACTAAGTCAAACCCCTTAATTTACCCTAGTTAGTGTTCACTCTATTACTTCATTCTACTTTCATGAAGAATTTCCTTAACCGACATAGAACACATGAGCTAACTGTGGAATCTGTTGTCATGAAACTCACAGAGAAAGAAGGTGGCTTACTTGCCAAGGTAGTACCATAACATGAACATGGAATTCTAGGTATATCCATTAGCTAGTATTCCTATGGGAGCAACATAGTTCAAGAACTAAGAGACATACTTGATACCCTGTTTATGAACAATTGCATTGTAATATCTATCTCATGAGAACCATTGTGAACCTAACTTCCCACATTGTGAAGGTACAACTCTCATAACTAGTTCATTCTATGCTAAGCTAAAGTCCCTTTTTGAAATGTCTTTAAGATTTTATTAATCGTCATAGCTTATTATAGGTCATAGGAGGCTAACCCCTTGTATATCATAATCATTATCTCATTTGGAATTTCATGAGAACTTCATTTGAATAGAACCCTCATATATGTGAGATTAATACATTATCATCATCATGTCAATGTAAGAACACAAATGATCCATACTAAACCTTATATCATCATACCATAATCATAATCTCACAATGCACATAATCAAGACATTTCAATTACATTCATAATACCATAAACTACTTAATCTAATAACAATTAATACTTCAATTGAACATCATAATCAACTACAAGCCATCGTAACTGAAGTAAGGATTCCAGATCATAAGTCTTACCAATTTACCTTCACAAGACTTCTTCCATGTTCTTACCATTCAACAACCATATTAATCCATTAATAGGCTTAATACCACCATATAATAGTAATCAACACAAGAACTAACTCAATTGCATCATCACTAAACATCTCAACATCAATTTATAACCTAGGATTATGGGAATAGGGTGAATTCATGATATCTTCTATAAAAATAGGTCTAACATTAAGAACTACCCTAATTCACCAATAATTCTTCATAATACATCCATAATAATCAAAATAAATCAAGAAAAATACAATTCGAAAGATCAATTTTGGATTAAGAATGAAACACACATTTTTCTCAACTCTTCCAAATCAAATTTGAAGAACTCTTTGGGGGAAAGGAGTCGCAAAGATTAAGAGCTTCCATACCTTAACAATACTTGGAGATTGATGGAGAAAAATTGGAATTCTTGTAGCCCTAAGACCATTGACCCTGGTCTTCAATGGTGTTCTTTGGGGAGAGAGAAAGGGTAGAGAAGGAATAGGATTTGGAATTTGGGAAATGAAGTGATTTGGATTAGTTTAATGAGGGTTCTATCTTTGTATAGTCCTTTAACTAACTTCATTAGACACCCAATATGTAGCACTCCAAAAAGTCCAATACATAATATAGATCCTTACATGTTGGTATAGGGTGTGTAACACTATTTCTAAGACTAAAATAATGTTTATAACCTTTTAGGAAGTTTTAGAGTCAAGGCTTCAAGAAACGTCCATGACGTCCGGAAATTAGTGAAATTTAATTAGCAGATATCCTTATGTTTGGTGAAGGTTTGAGAGTGTAAAATAAATTCCAAAACATGTTAAAAGAGTTTAAATAGGTACAATATAGTGTATAGGGTCTAAACGTCCAGTAACAACTGCCCAAGGACTACCAGAAGAGTTCTTGAAGAGGACCCGAACATGGGCAAGCAGGCTCCTTTAAAGTTGCGCGTCACGCAGAAAAAATGAGGAGGCCAAAAATTTGCCTCACGATGCACGTTCTCCACGAGTCTTAATTCCTCAACCCGGATTTCAAAAATAAAATGTGAAATTGAACTGACACGCGCAGCCATTTCCCAGATTCGTTAGTGTCGTATTGTAGTAAATTTGTTTTCACAAAAAGACCCAATTAAGTAAGGGTTACTTTCAGTAATTTAGGGGGTGACTATATATTAATTTAGGGTCAGTTTTAAGTTATTTTTACTCACTCCAAATCAAATCCCCAAAACAAAACCCAAAAGCTCTTATCTCTCTCTACTTCCTCTATCCCTAGATCCTCCACTGAAGAAGCAAGAAAACTTGAAGAAGGAGACCAATTTCTCTAGGATTTAACGTAAATTTCTTGGATTAAGCTTCATTAAGTTATGAATTATTCACTCTTGGGATTCTTTTCCCTAAGAGGTCCTTTCAAAGTTGATTTCTAAAACACCCAATTCCAATGAGTTTTCCTCTTTCTTCTAAACTTGAAATTGATGATTGATTATGGCTAATTGTGATTACCCATGTGTAATTTAGTGTATATTTTTGAGTAATTGATTTTAGTTAAGGGAATTTTGTATGGATCATATCCCTTTCCCCGAATTCCCCAATTCTGAAATCTTGCTATGAATTGATAAGAATTAAAGATGTATTGATTGTGAGACTTGTTTTATCTACTCTAAATCGTTCATGGAATGCCTAGTATGATGTTTGGTTGAGATTGGATCAATTAATTGATGAATTCATGATGAACCCTATTCCCTCAAACCCTAGGTTATTAATTGATGTTAACTTAGATAGTGATGATGCAATTGACCTAGTTCTTGTGTTAATTACTATTGTATGATGTTATTACACCTATTGATGGATAAAATTGGATTGGTTGAGGGAAATACCAATGGTTATTGATTTTGAAGGAGAAATTGGTAAGATTTGTGATTTTAAACCTTTACTTCAATTGTGATGGCTTTTTCTTGGTGGCAAAGTTCAATTGAAGCATGTCTTGTGATTGAATTAGATAGGGTTTTTATGATGATGAATTGAAATGTCTTGATTATGTGATTGTTACATTATGCTTAAGATGTAATGATATAAGGTTGGTTATGAATTTCCTATGTGCTTTATTATGAAATAATGATGATGATGTGCTAATGTCACATATGAGGATTGCATTGAAAGGACATTCTTATGCAATTCCTAATGAGCTAAATGACTATGATATACAAGGGGTTATTCTCTTATGGCATATACTAAGTTATGATGATTAATAAAGGCTTAAGACATTTCAAAAAGGGCCATAGCTTAGCATTGAGTGAATTAGTAGTGAGTAGTGTCCCTTCCCAATGTAGGAAGGTAGGTTCACTATTGTACTCTTGTTATTGGAGACTATAATTCAATGTGCATAAGAGGGTCCCAATATCTCCTAGTTCTTGAACTATGTTGTCCCCATAGGAATACTAGCTAGTGGATCCACCTAAAATGCTATGTTCATGTTTTGGTACTACCTTGGCTAGTATTACACCTTCTTTTGGTGTAGGGTTTCATGACACCGAAATCCACATTCAGCTCTTGTGGTCTATATCAGTTAAGGGAAGTGTTTCCAACAGCAAAATGAAGTAACAAAGTGAACACTAACTAGGGTGACTTAAGGGGTTTGACTTAGTATAGTTAGGGGTATGTGACTCTACCTAGAAATTGCACAAGTTGACTCTAAGGGGAGTCCTAGGAGGTTATTCTTATATATGATATTATGAAATGTATGATGTTGACTTTATATGATGATGATTATTGATGAATATTTTATCGGTCTATTGTTGAATTACGATGATATCTACTCATGATACTACGTTATGTGAAGTTAGACATTGCTTGTGATCTTTTATTCGATTTACTTGGTTGAGAAAGGTTATAGGGATTTTCTTGGTTATTGCACATGTAGACTTGATGTTGGATTATGAGTAAGTAATCAAATGTTAAGGATTATACTACACATGTTTTGTTAATTGTACTTGACGATGTTGGTCTTGTGATGGATATAATATTGTCTTAATGAATATGTGGTTATTAGCTCATATGGGTTCTTGAATGTGCATTGAAGACTTTCAAATGACTCAGCTCATATGGGTTTTTAATTGTGCATTGACTCTTTCGAATGACGTAGCATGTCTTTTAAAGTAAATGTCACTTTTTCATTCATGTTTCGAATGTTTTATGTGCATATGCCTATACTTAGTACATGTGATATACTAACCCATGTGTCTATGTTTACTACAAAATGTAGGTCCGGCCTTTGAGCTTTTAGAGGGCCATTGAAGCAGGTTTGGAATCCTATTCTCCAAATTCCGTAGGTCCTCACTTTCCAAGGAGGATGCCACTATCTTGATATTGAATATTTTTTAGTCTTAAAGACAATTTAGTTCATTCTCTTTCTTTGATGACTTTGTATATGCATATGTGAGGCCTTTATTGTAATGAACTATGAGTTGAGATCTAATTTTGTATTCGACTTAGATGGTTTAATATTAGATGTATCCTAGACTTCTTATGAATCTATATTTCTATATTGTGTATTTGAAATAAAAGTGGAAGCCTATGTAGTGCTTCCTATGCTAGAAGTCTATATATACCCTCTATGTATATATTATGTGTATGGGAGGAATCTATGTAAACCTCAATGTAGAAGTAATCAAAAAGTTTTAAATTTTCCACAATTTAACGTATGAAATGTAAAGAAGAATGCTAAGAGGTTAGTCTTAGTCCTCTTCGACGACGACGACACTGGTTACTTCTAGGGGGTGCTCCCGGTTGTGAAAAACCTAAACCTTAATTAACCAACTAACAACTAACTAATTAAAATATATAAACATAAAATTAACATTAAAACCATGTCCTGACCTATGATACCTCGACCTACGTTTCATACGTCAGTCTACACCACCGTACTCCACAACCTTCAATGCTGTCGGAGACTTAGTTTTTGGGACTTTTTTAAAAATGTCTAAGTCATTACCTACGGATCCATTTACACCTTTTCAATCATACAGTGACTCATTTATTTGTTTCTCTAGGTAGCCACTGTCATTTTTACAGTTTTTGGGTCAGTTGTGAAGGGTCCTCTTCAAGGACCCCTAGGGTGGTCCTTGGGGAATCTTACCCGAAGGTTTCTACCCTAAAACCACTCTAATACATGTTTAAAACCTTTCTACAATTTTTTTTTTGAATTTCGACTTTTAAAACCCCATAAAACATGCCAAGACACTTTAATCTTTATTTCACTAGTCTGTGGACATCATGGACATTTTGACTTTAACACCTCCTAAATGTTTTGTGTACATTATTTTAGTTCTTAGAACATTGTTACAGGGCCTATTTCATCATGTGAGGCTCTAGATAAGGTCATGGACTTATGGAGTGTTACATTATCCCCCCCTATAGGAACATTCGTCCCCGAATGACACTAAAATGTTTTCTAGGGAAGGATAGACACAATACTAACATCCCAACCAACAACATATATAATCAACATGAGTTACATCTCAAAGGAGTTCTTCAAAACTCCATACAACATATAATTATGGCATTTACATATAGAAACTCAAAATACCAATTACCACATATGAGAGCTCAACATCACAATATGAGGAACTACCTTCTCAATAACAATATGAGCTCAACACAACATTATCACGACAGGGAGCAGCCCCTAGAAGTAAAATGGCGTACTTGACCACTTTTAGGTCTTATACAACACCGTAGTTATCATTCATCTCATTGTCATAGGTAAATTTAGAAAAAAATTTGAAACTCTAATTGTACATCATAAGCTAGAACATCTCTTCCACTATATAGATAAAATATCATATTTACATTGTTAGACTCTGAGTATGTTTTCCATCTTAAACTCAACATCAATAGAGTATAATCGGGACACGACTCTTTGAATATCGATCATTGCTAAGCTATTACATGACTTTACATAAAACATGACATAGGAAATCCTTAAACTTAAGGATTTATTTCCTTGAGCTTGAGCAACACATATCAATCCTTTCACCATGGAGACATCCTTTAAGCATCCATAACCTACACTTCGTACAAAAAAAGTAAAGAAAAATGGTGTTAGTATAAGATTGCACTATGTATGGCAACAATGCATTTAAAAAGGGACATTTACTTTGAAACCATGCATCATGAGTTTTTGTGAAAACTTCACAAAACTTGATACCATAAGCATCATACAATTCACATACTTCATATAGGCATATACAATAGTAATAGCATCACATAAAGCCATACATTGCATTTAAGGCACATTTCGGATCACTTTACAGTAACTACCTTTTCCTTTACAGTAAGGTCCCTTGATTCCATAATAACCTCTTTCTCTTCCTAACTCCTTAGCTTTTCAAGTAGCCCTATAGTGATACCTGGTGCAATGTATAGATAATGTTCCATTACACTATGCACGCTCAAGAATCACCTTAAGGCTACAAGGTAATCATACGCACAACATTTATTAATCATCAAACATATAAACATATACATAGAGGCTTAACATTTCATGACAATACATGTCCACATATAGCTCAACTTAATGCATGAACCTCATATAAGACTTATTCCAAAACATCATGCAGGTCAACACTATGAACAACAACAATATAAGAGACATTAGTAATATTGCATACTTGGACTTCAATTTATAATACATCATAGGACCCTACTCATAATCTCAACCTAAGCCTACTAGTGCAAATATACATGTGAAGTTCCATAATCTCATACATACTTAGTAAACTCAATAAGAGCTTACAAGCATACCATTTAGTTCAAAAATAAACAAGACATGTATAGGCAATTTCATACATGCCAAGTAAGACCTTAATCATATGGTCAATAAGATCCGCAATATGGATATAAGGTAATACCACGTCATATGGATTCATTAGGACTCATACCATGCAAATCATCACAACAAGTAGAGAACACTACAATGTCATAAGGACATAAACATATATATACATACATACATATATATATATATATATACATACATACATATATATATATATATATATATATATGTATATATGTATGTATATATATATATATATATATATATGTATGTATATATATATGTGTATGTATGTATATCAAAGACACACATTAGAATACCACATTCAGACACACAAACACACAGTATAATACCTTCCTAGAACTCCCTTCAAGAGCTGCTTGTGTAATGCATAAGTAATGTCCCAGACACTCATCTACACTAACCAACTTCCCTAAAGATTTCCTAGTTAGGGTCCATTACTTTATTTCCATTGTGAATTTTACTTTAGGGAAACTATAGCCTTAACCGACACAACCGTGGGTCTTAAACATGAAATTTGGTGTTGTAGAACCTTACACCAAAGGAAAGGTGCTCTACCTTGCCAAAGTAGAAAATTAACTTCATGCTAGAATATTTGGTAATATCATTTGATAGATCCTATGGTCTAAGATGTTTATGTGTTTGCTTACATTCAAAACTCCTAACATAAGCTAATCACACATTCATATAGGGTACGTAGGTAGGGGTCATGTACCATTATTACTCCATCAAGAACATCACCTAAACCTAACCCTAACATAGTCATCCACGTGCTTATAACATTAGCAATACAACCTAGATCATAAACTAGAATAGAAGACTAGGCATGCTACTCCACTTTGTGATCACCACAACCACATTCATAATTCACAAACTTGCCTTCAAGGCAATTATCAACAGAGATAAGGATTGGCAAGAAGTAAAAATCAACACCATAAGTGGACCAACCACAAAATGCCATACACGTCCAATTCTTCTAGCAATATGAACTTTAGTGTTATTCTAACTCAATTCAATGCTAAAGTCTAAAAATAAGTTTAAAACATATATCAAAGACTTTTGAAATAACTTTACGCTTTTCTCTAAAATTTCCTTAAATTCAAATTTATGGATTCAAGAATATAAGACATATTTGTGGGTGATTCAAGAGGTGTTGAAATCATTTATAGTGATTAGAATTATAGAAAAAGCTTGTACACTTTAGAAGGACTCCAACGGTCTAAATGATGGAAAATAGGTGGGGGAAAGCAAAGCTGGGGCACTATTGGCGCTCTGCATCGGCCCCTCAGTCACATCTATGGCGCGCTGTTAGCTACCTCCCCTAGGCAACCACATCAAGTTTTTCAACTCATATTTTGATCTTAATACAACTAAATTTTATTCTTTTTCTAAATATATATTTTTATTTGGTCATCTAGTACATTTATACAAGATACTATCTCAAAACACCTCTTTAAATTGATATAACTATCTCAAGAAACTCATCAATCTAATCCAAATTCAACAATGAAGGCAATTTCAAAAACATCAAATCCTCAACTTTTAGGACAAAAATACGCTAAACTTAACATGATTGACATGTGGGTGAATAAACTCAATACTATCTGGACTCACATACCTCTTAGGGATCAACCTTTGGAAAAATCTGCAACCGAACCTTTTGACGAAATCTTGACATTTTATCCTTCTTTTTCCTCTTGAGTTCTTTTGCTAAAAACCCTTGTTTGAATTTTGAGCGTGTTACATTGAATCAGTTTAGTTTCTATGCCTAATCAATTATTAAAATGAAACCAATTTAATATGTAATGAAAATACCAAAACACACCTCTTGAATTTGGGTATTTTTCCATATCTAGACAACCCGACATGGAATGGCCATATCGAGCTCAACAGTTAGCAAACTTTGTGGTGATTGAATGATAATTCAAATACCTTTCATTTGATGTCTTATGGAACACCTAACTCATAATCTATTGAGAGTTATGGTCGTTTGAAGTTGATACAAACCTAATACTTAGCATAACTTGCAAAAAAAATCCAAATTTAAATCATTCAAAAAATGGTTCTTTCTAATTCTAGATCTTTCAAATAGAGGGATGTTACAATATCCCTATCTCTTTCTTTTATCGTCATCTCTAGCTCAAGGAACTAACCTCTTATGCTCACTATTTAGGATTTTTACGTTCTTAGTCATTCTCATCTTTCCTCATGCATGCATGTTCATGAAATATTTGATTTTTGAGAAAATGAGTTAACTTGGTTGATTTCTCCATGTTAATGTGCAATTGAGTATGAGTTGCATATAGGCTTTATGAAATGTTGTTTTAGGTATGTTTTAGCTTTGAGTCAATTTCCTTCTCAAATATATGCATTCATGTTGGGTTGTTAGATCTTCTTCCTACTCTCCTTATGATGTATTGAGTTCCATTCAAGGATGAATGTACCCAAGTGGGAGATATTGTATCACCTCAGATTTGAAAAAGGAAAAGTTTTAGTTTTATTTCTGATGCCTATGTCTATTGGTCGCATATACGAACCATAGATGAAAATTGTATATAGTGCGAATAGAATTGTTTTCCAAAAAAAAAGGATGGTGCATCGTTCCTTTTTACCGTTTAACAGGACGGTGAATCATTCCCTTTACGAGTCATAGATAGGTATCATGTCACCTCAGACATGGTAAAATTTAAATCTAAAAGTTTGTTTCTATGGTTGGCACGTACAGTCCGTAGAATAACCTATGATTCATGGTTCTGTTGAAAGTTGGCAAAATTTATAGTCTCCGCTCCCTTTCTACGATTGACATGTACAGTCTACCGACCATAGGTACAAAAGTAGATGATGATCGGTAGTTTTTTAAGGGAATTTAGTCTTTTCCTCTAATTGCTTGATTCCAAAAATAGGTGATTTTAATCCTTATCGTAGATCCTATACATGTGTTTTAATCCTAAAACAGAAATACTCTAAAAATTCTTCAATTTTCTCCAAATTCGTCCAAGTTGTTTGTGACCCTCGAAAATGACATAAGTGAAGATAGATCGTATAAAGTTTTTCATGAGGGTATTAGGTCCTAAAACTGTTCATTATGTTGTAATGAGGCAGTGTCTAAAGTATAAGGTGATTTGGAAGTGACATGTCAAGGGACGACTTAGACATTCGACGACTAAGTTACGTATATGTGCCTTAGGTGTTTTTATATGTTTATATATTTTTTATGATATTATTAGGTTATTATATGGGTTATTATAGTAATTATAGGCAGTGAGTCAAGTTTCATTAAGTTTGGAGGTCAAAAGTCCAAGAATAACCATGACGTTCGAAAGGTTTGACTTAAAATGACCTTGTGTGTCTTGGCATATCTATATCTAAAGTGATTTATAGGTGAAGGTGTTTTTGAGAGCGGATCTTAGATATAGTTGAAGTATGTCCTCATTTGACTCAAGGTCATAGTTCTCTTTCATTTCGTTTATTGAAGTAGACTCAAGGTCATAGTTCTCTTTCATTTCTTTGATTAAAGTATTGTAACATAATTTAGTACTATATTTTTATAGTATGGGTCGTGTCCCAAGTACTCTTGTTCCTAAGATTTGATGAAATTAGATTTAGTATTTACTAAGAGTTTTATATGAAAGATTTTTTGAAAGACTCTTCTAATGTTGTGAAAATATTTAATTCCACACTACTTTTAATATATGTATATGCGATGAGCGACACAAAGGACATGTATAAGACCTACATGAAGTCAAGTATGTCATGTTTCAAACTAAGAATGTCCTATCTTCTAGGGTATAGATGTGGGTCGTGCCAAACGTGGTATCAGAGTATAAGTTATGAAAGTGGTCTTACGAATCCAAAAGTCTCATAAAGTGACATCTAGAAGAGTCTTGACCATCGGTGTGAGCCGCGGCACATCTATGGGTTAGAGGCTATGGGAGAATAGAGTTTCCCTTCTTTTCTACTCCAATGTAGTGTCTTAGCGTGAATGTTATGAGTATTATTTTCTTATATATTTCTTGTGTTTATTGGAAGATGAATACTAGAAGGATGACAACTTGAAGGTTGGAAGAAGGAAGGGTGGATGAGGAAGTTCCTCCTCAAGTTGAGAAAGTTGAGAAAGTTCCTCAAGGTGCTCAAGATATTCAAGGTGATCAAGTGTTTATTGGAGGTCAAGGTAATGAGGTTCTGGTGGTTCCCCCGGAAATGACTAATTGGTAGATTAGAGAGGCTTTACTTACTTTAGCCCGAGCTTTGACTACTCATGTTTATACGAGTATTGAGCCTAGAATGAATGTTCTAGAGAGGAGCTATGATATCTAGATTGAGAGATTTTGTGAGGATGAATCGTCCTATCTTTCTTGGCTCTAAGGTGGGAGACGATACTCAAGAGTTTTTAGATGATGAGTATAATGTGTTGAGTTCCTTGGGGTGACCTTTAGGGAGAAGGTAGAGTTAGCTTCATATCTATTGATGAAGGTTTCTCAAGTGTGGTACACTCAATGGAAAGATAATAGGCTGGTTGAGTCGGGTCCTATTGAGTGGGAACAATTTAAAGAAGCTTTTCTAGGAAAGTACTTTCCCCGTGAGAGGTGAGAGGTGAAGGTAAAGGAGTTTATCAATCTCAAGCAACGCAATATGAGTGTTGAGAATACTCTTTGAAGTTCTCTATGTTATCTAGATATGCCCCGTCCTTTGTGTGTAACCCTAGAAATGATATGTGTAGGTTTGTGACCAGTGTCGTCGACCTAGTGTGGGAAGAATGTCATACAATCATTATCCATGACGATATGACCCTAGCTATACTCATGGTTTATGCTCAATCAGCTGAGGAGTCTAAACTTTGTAGTATTGCTAGAAACATGCAAAGGAGTGGTTCAAGTGATCAAAGTCAACCTAGGTTCAAGAAGAAGGTTTGAACTGAAGAAGAACCTAGGGCTGCTAAGGTTAAATTTCTGAAAGGGGGTGGTTCTTAAAATGGCAAGCCTGCATGTGCTACTTGTGGGAAGAGGAACTATGGGGAATGCCTATTGAGTACCAGGAGTTATTTTGGATATGGTAAAGATGGACACAAAGTGATGATTGTCCTACTAGAGATGGTAAGCAAGTTGCTCCTAGTGTTCCAAAAGATAATGCTCCAAAGAAGAGGCGTTTCTATGCACTCCAAACTAGAGGAGAAAAGCCGGATGAGGGTGATGAAGATGATGGTAAGTTCTTATACATCTTTAGTGTTATGATTTCCTTCTAAATGGGCGAGTATGGTTTATAGATGGGCTAGAAAGTCATAGAAAAATGTTGTATGTGCATGGTGTGTAGGAGTCTTGTGGAATTGAATTTCATTGATTCCTTGAATTGTATATTTCATAAAGTTATGATTATGTTGTAAGATGTGTTTATATGATTTTGTCTTGCATATTATCATGTTTCTACCATGAATTGCCTAAAAGTTGCATTTTTGAAAAATGTTGAATAATTCACTGTAAAACTGCCAGGGAAAATCTACTCACTATAACATTTTTACAATTGACTAAATTCTTCTTTGGTTGAAAATTGTTTTAAGGTGGTTAGAAGTAATGTATATGATCATGGTAATGAATATAAAACGAGTGTTTGCTGTGAGGAATGGAGGTGTGAGTTTTATGGCAATATGAGTTGTAGAATTTATTCTAGTCTCTTGATTGTGTGAAATTCATGTTTATTCTAGAGGTTTATATTGTATAATGTGTTATGATATGGTTATGAGATCCTAGTTTAATCTCTACTCTTGGAAGTATTCAGAGAGTGGCAAGTGTCATTTGAGGGTGAATATTGTCCAAGTGGGAGAGATTGTGAAACCTTGAAAATGAATTAGGTGAAGCTAGAGCTAACAAGTTTTTTAATGATGGTCTAAGGTCCTAAAATGGTTCATAATGTTTTAATGAGTAAGTGTCTAAAGTATTAGGTGATTTTGAAGTGAAATGTCAAGGGATGACTAAGACGTTCGACCACTAAGTCACATATATGTTCCTTATGTGTTTTTATGTGTTTATGTATGTTCTATGAGATTATCAGGTCCTTATATGGGTTATTATAGTTTTTATAGGCAGTGTGTCAATTTTCACTGTTTTGAGGTCAGACATCCAAGAATGTCAATGACGTTGGAAAGGTTTGCCTTGAAACGACCTTGTGTGTCTTTGCATGTTTCGTCAAGTTTGATGTGTTTGTTTTGAGTGAAATTGATGTGGGAGGTCATAAACTATTATACAAACATAATTGAGTTGTAAACGTCAAGGTGAAAGTCCCAAAGGACCAACCAAGGGTCCTTGAGGAAGGACCCTTCCTAGAGCCAAAGGTTGTCTAGGCTAGTCCCAGACGATGGAGGGAAAAGATGGATCGTTGGCAAGTCGACGCCCCTTCAATTGGACTCGTGGACCAAGACCAAGCCTAGAGAGATCAAAACCCCAATGGAAAGTCTCGATCCGAAATGACGGCTAGCCAGGTCGGTCCGTTTGTAGACAAATGGTCCATTGGTTGGCAAGTCATAGATGGGTCTGTCACATGTGCAGCTTCACTATAAAGTGAAGGGGTGAATTTATCAATTCAACTCACCTACAAATAATAGTTTGGTTGGTTACTTAGGGGTATTTTAGGTATTTAAAGTGGGTTAATAACTTCTAAATACCTAGATAAACTCATTTTTTCAAATCAAAACCCCAAATCTCTAAAAAATTCTCTAGAACTCCATTGAACCTAACACTCAAGGAAGAGCTTGGATTGGATATTTGAGTGGTGATCCTTGAAAATCTATTCATCAAGGATTCCAAAATTAAAAGATATTTCGAAAGTTTTCTAAAGATGAACTTGTCTAATTTTATGATCTATCCATGGCTTCTTGCATTAAAGGTTTTGAATCAATATATATTGCTTCAATCGTTGTTAATTATATCATTTAACATAATTAACCTATGAACCCATGATATACATGAACCCTAGTTTTTCACTACTTTATGGGTTAGGTGATATTTCCTTCATGCTTAAGAATTCTAGTGTAGTTTTCATTGGGCTACTGATTGATGTAACAATTGTATTGAATTGATGTCTAGGTTGTCTTAGATTAATAAATCTGTATTGAATTGACCTATATTCATTTAGTATTATAGTTTTGTATTGAATTGATTATTATGGCCAAGGGTTAAGGCTTTTGGTATTGTAATGGGTGATTTAGCTATTGATTGAAGTGTGAGAATGGATTGGTGGTACGCTGCCCTAATTCTCTTTATTTTGTGTAATGTAGATCTTGTATTATCTTGTGATTGGTATGGTCCACTTATGATGGCAGGATTATGCGATCTACTTGATATATTATGATGATTTATATAATGATCTATGTGAAGTATGATCATGTATACCTACTTGTGATTAAGTGAAAGTGTTTTTTTCTGTTGATGTTGTTAGCTGATCATGTTAGACTATGACTATATCCTTATGTATGTAGTCTTAGAGTTGATGCAAAATTATTCCTACTTGACTATATGAGTCTATAATGGTTATATTAATGATGTTATAGTAGTGTATATGATGACTTATAGATGATAATGGTTATTACTATGTGCTTCTAGAAAGATATACTATATGTGATAAAGTGAAGTCATTGGTATGTCTAGTGTGGTAAACTTGTGTCCCTTACTTGATACATGTATGAATTCGAACATGAGATGTCTTGACTTACGATGCTAATGACTTTTAGTCTTGTATATTTGAATGACATGACACCTAGAATGATGCTAAGAAGGTCCTTTATATGGAACCTTAAAACTAGTGGTAAGGTTATGAAATTTGAAGTCGAAAGCTATAATGGTATCCTTATTGTAAGAATGATAGACTTAAGGTTGGTTTGCTGAAAAGGCATAATATCATCCTTAGGAACATCATTAACCTATCTTCGTCGCCATTGTAAGGCAGCCCTAGGGTACTTGTTTAGTAGGGTGAATTTGATTGGGTTATGAACTAGATGTGGAACCTTTTCATGTGATCCAAAATGTGAATTACTCTAAGAGAACAAAGGCTGGCACCGAGTAAGTATGGTTTGGTAAAGATCTCTAGTGATGTATGAGACTAGAGTACCAAGAAACCCTTCATATTCATTAACCATGTGCCTACATGAGATGTGTCCAAGTTCTACCATCTGTAAGTAGAACACCCTCCATCGGAGTAGGTTACAACTCCTGATTCCATGCTTTGCTACCATTGTCTATGTCGATTATTATCTATTCTCATCATATGATATACCTACTAGTATTGGAGAAGTTCTATGAAGTTTATGTGGTGGTATGGGCTGCTATCTAAACATTGCACAATAGGCTTTGAAGATGTAAGTTAGGGTCCCTAGGTCTTCTTTAAGACTATTACTGTCACGATCGGAGTCTAGACCCCAAACGAGACCGGCGTCGTTGACCTCTCAGAGGTCGTAGACATGCCTACTTACGTCATTCTTACTTCTTCCAGGTTAATTTTTGCGGAAAATTTGAAAGTCTTTGTTTCTTAACATGCCCACTAAACATTCTACTACATATGTAATTGTTCACCAACAACCATCTACCATTAACATCATCAAATGAAACAAACAGTTCATTATAACGATAAAGAAGTACTTGCCAAAATGGCACCAATACAATGTCTGAACAAAAATGGGAAAGAAACTCTAGTGGAACATACTCCAATAGCTCAATCTACAACTAAGCTAGAGTGTAAATGGTCAGGCATCCTCAAAAGCATGAGGTCCTACCAAGTCCAGATGAATGCTTGACGTCCGGATAACTGCAACGTTGATCCTGTAGCTCTAGCGTCCACCTGTGCCTGCACCTATAAGTTTGGAGTTGTATAGGGTTAGTACACACTTGTACTAACTATGGGTATATGAAAGCACACACCCAGACATGCATGAGTAAGAGTAGCTCTTTCCTAGCAACATGATTACAACAGTTTAAGTCAGTGGACTTGCCGAATTGAGATTAGGAAAGTGAGTAATCTTTCTAAATTTGGATTAGGAAAGTTTATGATCTTTCAAAATTTGGATGAGGAAAGTTATGGCATGAGAGTAACACGCATCATCATACTCAATATTTTGCACACAACACTCACCAACGTACACATAGCACATATCATAATTCATATAACACATAACGTTTTTCATATCATTCATTCGTATGCCATGAGACCTTAGAATCATGGACTTGACATTCAAACTTCCAAAAAATGAGGGCTCATAATATGGGACCTCAACTAGGGAGTCTACTTTAGCAAACACAAAGTCTGCTTCGTTTATTTATACGTACTTCATTTCATTTGATTCATGGGACAGTGTAAATACCAGTTATACCTAGGATGTAGTTTAAGACTTTCATCGGGTTCGTTGTGCAAAGACCAAGAATGACCTCATGTCATTACTTTAATCTAATTCACCTCTTGATTATCCTATCCTAACACCTTTAGTATCATTCATTTCATTATGTGCATCATTTGAGGCTGACCTCATTCATTCATTGTGAACTTTAACTTTAACCGATATATATCATGAGAGCATCATGAAATCCGGTGTCATGAAACCCCACAACGAAAAAAGGTGGAATCACCGGCCAAAGTGACCCAAAATATGCTAGCGTACATGGGAATTGAACCCCGCCATATCCCTATTTTGGCAGTATAGGTTCAAAGACTAGGAGATATAAGGAGACCCATACTTGGCATGAGCTAGTCTATCGGTGCTCAGTATAAAGTTCCATTACATTCAACTCATACATCATATAAGCTGGCTTCTAGTATGAGGACATCATAGCTCAATAGATGACTTCTCATATCATCATTAGTATTAAGTTTTTTAATCTCAATAATTTCATTAGAATGTTCATAGAGACTGGTCTCTTCATTAACTTTACACTCTCATAGGTGAGTACGTTTTGGTAACATGTACTTAGGCTCATTTTAGATTGCTCTCATATTTTACATTAGCCTCATATAATTTTGTCACCACATTCATTACCATTAGCACATTTGCTCTTCATAATTACTCACCCCATTTTACATGATTGTTCATTTCATCATATGCCAATGCACTTGGCTATTTAGTGTGTTTTACACTCTTACTTAACCCTTCTAGGGTTTTATCATTTTATTGTTCATTTCATCATTTCTTTGTTCATTTCATCATTTCATTGTTCATTTAATTGTTCATTTTATTATGTGCCAATGCACTTGGCCATTTAGTGTGTTTTACCCTCTTACTTAACCCTTCTAGTGTTACATCATTTCATTACATACATCTTAGGTTCACTTATTTTTAAACGTATGCTAGACTTATGGGTTTATACATACAAGCCATGAGGCTTCATTCATCGTGCATTTAAGTGATTCATATCTTCCTAAGATTATGTAGTACAAGACTTATGCATCTTCTATGTATGCCAAGATCTTGATTTAGATCTAAGTAGGCAGCATCATTCTTGAATATTTAATTCACGTATGACATATTTATTAATACGGAATTTGGGCAAGGGAACCCGGTTTAAATCCCTTGGACAACACTTTATATTTTTCATTTCATTTAATTCCAGTCTACGTGACATTGGGACCCTATATCGAGCCCCAACATCACCATTTTCTTTTTAGTTCTATCCTTTGAACAATCTCTTTCTTGGCTAAGGGGTTCTGGCCACAACCCATTTTATTTATTTATTTTTATCTATTTGTCCTTGTCTATTTCGAGTTGACTATGAGGTTGTGGGATCAAACCCCACATCCTCTCTTTACTTTTCTTTTATTCTCCTCCTTAAATATACCTAAGAGGTCGTGGGTTCGATTTCAACACGCCTTCCCCTTTATTTTTCTTTTATTCTCCTCCTTAAAATCTGTCTAAGAGGTCGTGGGTTCGAATCCCACAAGCCTCCACCTTTATTTTCTTTTATTCACCTCCTTAATCTGCCTAAGAGGTCGTGGGTACGAATTCTACACTTCTCCCCTTTAGTTTTCTTTTATTCTCCTCCTTAATCTGCCGAAGAGGTTGTCGGTTTAATTCCCACACGCCTCCCCCTATATTTGTTTTTTAAGTTACATTTTCCAGCCAATACCATGGTTCAAATCCCCTTCACCACATTTCTTTTTTACTTCTTTATTTAATCCTCCTTAACCTCACTTATTTTAATCCATATTTGTTACAACATTTTGAACCCTCTTTGCCGACCGAAATTCATCACTAGAAGCTGGAAATTTTCTTCTATTTTCAGCATCCTTTCATCAAGTTACACCTTAGTTCTTAGGGAAATTTCGTAGTGCATTTAGAACGTTTTAGGTGTGTTTTCATGGATTCATTTAGACAAGAGAATATTGCTCAAATCAGCCACATTCAACTCATATGAACATCACATTTACATCAACATTTGTACATGAAATATAAAGAACTGTCATGCCATTTCCTAAACCATGAACAATAGCCACGGAAACACACACATACACACGTAATTACATTTTTGGAAACATCAACATAAGTCACATAATTCAAAACATACATATAAACACATAGTCATTACAAAAAAATAGGTTTCATCCCTAGTTTTCTACAAGAAACCATAACCAACCTATGATTCAATGGGAGCTAATTACAGGGACATGCAACGGGGAACAATCCTAGTTTTTGGAATAGATTCGTCTGAACCTTAGGGGGTCTCTTGGGAAAGGGACCAAGAGGGAAGAGAACCCATATCTTTTTGACGTTCAAACCTCGAATTTCTGCCCAAAGAATCCCTCCAAACACACGTCCAAATCCAAGATCTTCAACACCAACTTGACGGAAAAACCCTCTCTTTGCCTAACGTGTTTGATTAGTTGTTTATTTATAATTTTCGTTGTGAGTTCTTCAACTCTGAAGAACCTTGGTTTACCTAATGTTTTTGTACATTATTTGTCAGAGAAAAACATGAGTGAGAGTTATAGAGACGTGAGAGAGAGATATGAGCGTGGGAGAGAAGAGTTTTTTTAGGCTTAGGAGTCTAGTTTAGGACTTAGTCAAATAAGGTTTTATTCAATTATCAAAAAATGATTTACTTTTATTTTAAATAAGCTAATAAATAATAAATATAAATTAGTTACATTAATTTACTAACTTAAATTAAAAACAATCTAATTCATTGCTTCCACCTAGGTTCGAACCCGGGTGGAGCAAGACTTCACTTCAAGAGCCCAATTTTGGCCCTCTCCCAAAAATTCCCCTCCACCTTATTAATTAAATTATTAATTAAATATGTATAGTAATTATGATACTACCCTTAGCCAGGAAAATGACCATTTTACCCCTAGACCCTTCAAACCTATGATTTCCTCTTTTTAAGTCCGGTAAAGACTCCTTTGAGTAAATCTTCGTATTCGAGAGTCCTACATGGTTGGACCCAACCTTTCCTAGCTCAAATAACTCCCCAAGTTAGTTGTACTGGATGTAGCAAGGGTTTCGAGGTCTATTTCTACGCGCATCGATCCGTGTGAACCCAGTCTAATCGCTGGCATTCTAGACACATTAGCCATTACTTAGCATATCCATTTTTAGGGTTGTTACGATTACTTGAATGTCCTTATATGTGATGAATGTATCTTAAATGAACTAATTAATGTAATTACTTAAGTTAGAAAATCATGTTAAATGAATAAGTATGTCTCTAGAGTAGTTAAGGGTTGTCTAGTTAAGGTTTGAAGGGGGCATGTCAATGGTCACTTCATATCTTACCTAGATAAGCCTTAAGAATAATTCTAGTTAGTAAAGTTGGTTTATCAATTATACATGATCAAAACATAGGTAGTCTTAATAAATATTTAGGCAATCTTGGAGAGGTCAAGCATGGACATTATCTTCTTGATTTACTTAAATAAGACTTTTGACAACCTTTGGAAGGGAGAATGTCATTTATATGTATGTTGTTGCATTAAGTGAGAGTTATATTATCCTAGGTAATCTATAGGATCCCTTAAGTGTCTGTGAAGGGAATGTAAGGGCGGTTGCTTCACAACTCACTCAAGTGAGCCTTAGAATCACCTTTGGAAGGAGAATCTCATGTTTATGTGTTGGGTGTATTGTAAGTGTGTGTAACTCATTATAGGTGATTTTAAGGATCATTAGGTGTTCCTAGAGAGGGTTTATAGGCGGTCTCTCTTTGTCTTACTTAAGTGGGTCTTAGGATAGCTTTTAGTGGGAAGATTGCATCCTAGAAAGGGTCCAATGGGAAGTTGAGGAACTTCACTTTAACAGTGAATTAGCTTAATGTAAAGTTTTCATTGAAATACGATAAATTGTTTAAGTATTATATTATGTCTTTCTAAGGTGTTAAGTGTTGTTCTTATGCTTATATTATGATATGTAAATAAAAAAGATGCATATTTCCCTTAAATGTTTGTTTCCATGATTTTTATGCATTATACCGTACTTGGTACATGTGTTTGTACTAATTCCATGCTTGTATCTATATCTAAAGTGATTCATAGGTGAAGATGCTTTTGAGAGCGGGAGCTTGGATTATAGGATCTTTCAAGCAAGTTGAAGTATGTCCTCATTTGACTTGACGGCATCGATGTCTTTGATTTCTTTTATTGAAGTTTGTAATAGACTTAGTAGTACTCTATTTCTATTGTATGGGACGTGTACCAAGTACTCTTGTATCTATGATTTGATGAAATGAGATTTAGTATTTCCTATGAGTTTTATATGAAAGAGTTTTTTTGAAGACTATTCGAATGTTGTGAAAAGTTTTAATTCCGCACCACTTTTCATATATGAGTATGCGATGAACAATGCGAAAGGGCTTGTACAAGACCTACGAGAGGTTAAGTATGCCGTATTACGACCTAAGAATATGCTAACTTCTAGGATATAGGTGCGGGTCTTCACATAGTTTCACCAAAATCTATCTCTCTAGATCAAAGAAGAAGAAACTAGGGTTCTTCAAGTTCAAGTCTCCTTTCTTCATCACTGCTTAGGGATTCAATAAAGGTTTGTAGGAAGTTTATCAATGGGTTCCAATAACACATTAAGTCCCAAATGTTTCGTCAATTCTCCAATCTATTTTCAAAAATTTATTAGGATTTTGTTTAATTATTCATGGGTTCTATTTATGTTAATTCAATTGCTTTATTATGATAATTTGTACTTAATTACATGAATTTAACTAATTCCATGTGAACTCATGTTTTGATCTATGAACTCTTTGACTATGAACCCTAACCAACATGAATTTATGAAGAAATTGAATCTATGAATGTATTTTTATGAAATCATGCCCATTTTCATGAAATCAGTGCGTACGGCTTAAGTTATCTTGTAAATTAAGGTATCTATGTGTTATGTTATATTAATATTTGTCACATTACATGAATGACATCTAGATTTTCTTTCAATGCTTTCCGAGCTATGCTCCTATTTAATTAGATCTTGATTATTATGCTATCCGGATATGCAATCCATGATTATAGATGATGTTTTAAAAACTATATACATTAGAAGTAGCAAATTTCTAGAATTAAGTTAATGACTATGAACCTTAAAAACTATTATGAAAGGATCATGGATTGTGAAAGATTTTTTCAAGTATGGTCTAAGGAGGTATCCTATGAATTTTTTAGCTGGGATTAGTATATTAATTGTACTTTTCCATTGATGATAAAAATGATTATGATTAATAAGTATTTACTAGGAGTTATACTTAGCCTCAAGTAGAGAAGCGGTAAACACCCATATCCCATAAACTATGTGCCATCATAGGATGATTTTCTTAGAGAACATTATGTAGTAAATTTACTTTAGCTCAACTTTATGGTTCTTTCCTTGGAAAGTAAAGACATCTCTTTTTTATTTTTATAGACATCTCACATGTTCTATGTTAATTAATGAAAAAGTTCGCACAAAAAAATACTAAATTAATTACTAATGTTTTTAATGAGCCGTGAATTTTGAGAATTTTCTACGCCTATTATTGAGTTTATTCTAATGGAAAGAGTCGATATTGTATCATATTTATTCATCATAAAGACACTATGGTAGATTTACTTTAATTTGACATGGTGGATTTTTAATTTGACATGGTGGATTTTCATGTCATTCTAGGTATGAACTAACTTTATGCTTGTAATGCCTCAATCGATTGTAGAAATTTGAGTAGTCAAGTTTCATTTTTCTAATAAGCCACCTATAGAGTGGAAAAATAATCCAACAACGCCAACGGAATGTTTCATCTTATACCTGAAGGCCAGAAAGTTAATCTGAAAGAGAATCTCCAACCCTATACTCTATTTTCCTATCCAAGTATAGAATTCTCTATTTTTTCATACAACCAACTCCCACCCAATAATCTATTTTACTCTCTAAAAAGTAATTTTATTCTCTCTCCATAATATTATATTGTTATTTCTATTTCATTATTATTTTATTAAAAATCCTCTATTTTCCCCAAAAATTGGTTTATATAATTTTATTGTGATGTAAGATTTTGGTTTTTCAAAATTTTTATTCAAGTCAAAATTATATTTTGTTCTCAATTTTAAATAACATGAATTGCAAGAAAATATTATATAATATACAAATTAATGCTCAAATTCAAATAAAAGTGAAATACAATTACATAAGCATTACCTAAACACTCAATATTTGAATTAATTATGTTGCTCCCATAAATACTCTATTAATGCATTAAGGATTTCAAAATGACAACTTTTGTCCTTAATTTTTGGTATGTCAGTCTAAAAGGTGTGCAAACTAGAAATTTTCATCTATCGCCATTTCTGTCATTGAAGTTGGAGCTTCTATGACATCTTGGTTTATTGCAAATATAATATATGTAATCATTATATCAGGTAGCACTTCCTTTCTCAAAAAAAAGATGGTCCTGCATTAATTGTCAAACTCCGAATGCACGTTCAACATCTTTTTTGCATGATTCTTCATTCATTGCAAATTAATTATTATGTTATATATTGTGTTTTATATTGTATTTAAATTATTGTGTTATGTATTATATTGTCATCTTGCATTTGAATTATCATATTATGTATTGTATTTTAAAATTAAAAATTTAATCTTATCATTTTAATTTTGTGTATTCTTAATAGTGAAAATTAATAATAAAGTCAAATTATATTATTGTCAAAAATTAGAAGAAATTAAAATACTATTAATTTGGAATGAAAGTAGTATGTATTAAATAATATATTTTTTAAAATATCGCATTACAATTATAAAGAATTCTGAATATTAGATATTTAATTGATGACATTATATGTAAAATAATATGTTAATTAGAAACTAATCGAAATAATAATAAAATAATCAAAAAGTGAAATAGAGAGTGTCAATAGTAGTTCTCCAAATTCGAAGACTACTATTCACCTCTCTAATAATGAAGAATAGAGAGTGATATGGAGGTGTGTTGGAGTTCCCATTCTCTATTTTACTCTCCAAATATAGAGAATGGAGAGTAAAATAGAGGTGGGTTGAAGTATTAAGTGAATCTATCACTTAGTCAGAATTATTGATTCTAAACACCACTTATTTAGTCGTCCTAGTCATGAATGAGTTCCCATAAGTCTTCCCTAATGATTTTCTTGGAGTTCCTTTAGCAATCGAGATAGACTTTGGAATGTAGGTCCTCCCAAATACTCAACTCTTCTTTTTTCCACCATGTAGAGAGGCTTAAGCTTAGGTAAAAGAGTTAAAAGAACAGTTGAAAGATTTCCTTGATATGGGTTTCATCCGACCAATTGTCTCACATTGGATTACTCCATCCTTAGTCATGCAAAATAAGAATTATTATATTTGGATGTGTATTGATTAGTTCATCCAAACAAGGTCACCATAAAGAACAAGTACTCCCTTTCTAGAATTTGTTTCATTTTCGACTAACTTCAGGGTGTCACTTGATTCTCTTAGATAGAACTGAGATCCACCTATCATCAATTGAAAGTGGGAGAAGTGATATCCCGAAAACAGCTTTCAGAACTTGTTATGGTCAATATGAGCTCCTTATCATGTCTTTTGGTCTAACTAATGCTAATTTGACATTCATGGGCTTCATGAATATAGTATTAATTACATGGTATCTAAACACGTTCTTTATCATGTTCATTGATTACATCAAGATCTACTCGAGGAATAAGGAGGATCATATCATTCATCTCAGAATAATCATTAGAACTCTTAAAGGATTGGAAGTTATACGCCAAGATTTTTAAGTGAAAACTTGGGCTTAAATCATTGGCATTCTTAGGCCATATAATGTATAGTGAAGGAATTCGAGTCGATGTTCAAAAAATTGAGGCTGTTCAATATTGTCCCTTACCCACATCCCAACTAACATAAGGAGTATATCTACAAGAAAAATTATTTATAGCGAGGCAGAAATATTTGGTCACTAAAAGTCAATAACGACAAAAACTATTTGATTGTCATCGTTCGTCAAAATCTCCATCATTAAAAACTAATGACTAATTTTGAGGGTCGGTCGTTAAAGATCATTTAGCGACAACTTAAATTTTTTCGTTAATTTCCTTTACAGCAACATGATTTTACCTTCACTAAATTTGCCATTCGATCGTTAAAAGTCCATTTTATCGACCAAATTCCTCTAGTAAATTGTAAATTACTTTCAACATCACTACTTTTAATTACCAAATTTCCCTTCTATAATGTAAAATCAAAATATTTAATAATTCAATCATAAAATTGTTCTTAAGACCATATTTGTCACGACCAGAATCTAGACCCCTAACATGACTGGCTTTGTTGACCTCTCAGAGGTCGCAGACAAGCCTACTTACGTCATTCTTACTTTGCATAGGTTATTTTTGCGGAAAATTTGAAACTTTTTGTTTCTTAATATACTTATAAAAACATTCTCATTAATACGTATTTTTTCACCATCAACCATCTAACATTAAGATATAAACAACTGAAAGAAATAGTTCAATTCTTATTAAGTGTATAATTGCCAAAATGGTACCAATACATAGTCTTGATAAAAGCAGGAAAGAAACGCTAGCGGAACATGCTACACTAGCTCAACTCTAAAACTAAGCTAGAATATAAAACAGTAGAATCCCCGAAAGCATGAGGACCTACCAAAACCGGATGAATGTCGGACGTCTGGATAACTGCAACGATGATTATGTATCTCTATCTCCCAACTGTGCCTGCACCTAAAATAATAGAGTTTGTATAGGGTTAGTACACATTTGTAGTTAGTATGGGTATATGCAAGCACACACCACAGACATGCATGAGAAAGAATAGCTCTTTCCTAACAACATGATTTTTCAAAGTCAAGTTAGTGGACTTGCTAATTGAGATTAGAAAAGTTTCAAAATTTGGATTAGGAAAGTCAATGAACTTTCCAAATTTGAGTTTGGAAAGTCAGTGAGCTTTCCGGATTTGGAATAGGAAAATTATGCCATGAGAATAACATACATCATCATACTTTTCACATTTGCACACAACACATAACATTTACACATAGCACATATCATAGAGCATACAACAGATTTTGCATGTAGTACATACGTTCTATAATATCTTTCATTCATATGCCATGAGACCTTAGAATCATGGACATATCATTAATACATCCAAGAAATGAGGGCTCAACAGATGGGACCTCAACTAGGGAGTCTTCATTAGCAAACACAGAGTCTGCTTCGTTCATTCATATGTACTCCATTTAGTTTCATTCATAGGCAAGTGTAAACACCAGTTATACCTAGGATGTGGTTGAAGACTTTCATTAGGTTCGTTGTGCAATGATCAAGAATGACCTAATGTCATTTCTTGAATCTAACTAACCTTTTGATTATCCCATTCTAACACCTTTGGTATCATTCTCTTTATTGATGTGCATCCTTTGAGGCTGGCCTCGTTCATTCATTGGGAACTTTAACTTTAACCGACATAGACAATCTGAGCATTATGAAATCCAGTGTCTCTCCCACACTGAAAAAGAGGTGGAATCACCTGCCAAAGTGACCCAAAACATTCTAGCGTACATGGGAATTTAACCTCGCCAGATCCCTATATTTTTTGTATAGGTTCGAATACTAGGACATATAAGGAGACTCATACTCGGAAAGCCGAACAGTCTCATATCATGAGAGTTACGCGAACCTCCGCCCTTTCTTAAAGAAGGCATCACCGCACATAGCTAGCCTATCGGTGCTCAGTATAAAGTTCCATTTCATTCATCTCATACGTCATGTAATCTGAATTCTAGTATGAGTACATCATAGATCATTAGATGATTTATCATCTCATCATTAGTATTAAGTGTGTTAAGCTCAATACCTTCATTAGAGTGTTCATAGAGACTGGTCTCTTCATTATCTTACACTCTCATAGGTTAGTACGTTTTGGTAACATTTACTTAGGCTCATTTGAGATTGTTCTCATCATTTATATATCGCCTCATCTCATGTTGTCACCGCATTCATTAACATTAGCACCATTGCTTTTCATAGTTACTCACCTCTTATAACGCAAATGTTCATTTCTCATATGCCAATGCACTTGGCCTTTTAGTTTGTTTAACACCCTTACTTAACCCTTCTAGGGTTTAATCATTTCATAATTTAATTGTTCATCTCATCATATTCCAATGCACTTGGCAAATTAGTGTATCTTACAGTCATACTTAAAACTTTTAGGATACATCATTTCTTTATATACATCTTATGTTCACTTACTTTTGAACGTATGCTAGACTTATGAGTCTATAAACACAAGCCACGGGGCTTCATTCATAGTTCGTTAAGTAATTCATAAATTCCTAAGATTATGTAGTACAAGACTTATGTACCCTGTATATATGCCAAGATCTTGATTTTGATCTAAGTAGTTGGCATTATTCTTGGATATTTTGTTCAAGCATGACTTATGTATCAATACAAAAGTTTGGGCAAGGAAACCCATGTTCGAATCACTTGGATAACATTTACATTTTTCATTGATTTTATTTTTAATCTCCATGATATTAGGACCCAATATTGAACCCCAACACTAACATTATACCTTTAATTTTCTACTTTCCCTCTTATATTGGCTGAAGGGTTTTGGGTTCGAAATCCCAGAACCTCTTTCATTTTATTGTTTAATTTTCGCTAGGGCATTGGGAGGTTGTGGGTTCGAACTCCCAAAGCCTCCTCATTTTTTTTTAAAAATTAAATTCATTAGGCTAGGCGTTTTGGCAGTGAGGTTGTGGGATCGAGCCCCCACAGCCTCACTTTGTTTTCTTATTTAATTTTGTCATTCTCCTTTCCAACCTTGAGGTCGTGGGTTCGATTCTCACGCCTCACATTTTCTTTTCTTTACTTTCACTTCCTTCACTCGCTACCTGGAGGTCGTCGGTTCGATTCCCATGCCTTCCATTATTTATATTAATTCTTGTTCTCTTCCAACTAACCCAGCAGACCCAATTTTGATTCCCTCATCCCCTTTTTTGTTTTCCTTTCTCGCGAAATCTAGTAGCCAAAGGGTGAGGTCATCTAATCCATGTGGTCCACATCTTTTAAATGTTATAAGTTTCCAGATTTCAACCCCCTTTTTGAACGAAATTTAAAGTACACAAATATGGAAATTTATTCATAATTTTTATCTTCCTTTCATCAACCTTTTCATGTTAGTTTCTTAGGGCATTTCACCAAATATTTAGTGCATTGTTATGTGTAGTTTAGTAGTTACATTAGTCAAGAATTTTCACTCAAACTTTGTAACTTCACACACCATATGAACATCACATTATGCACAACTTTAGCACATAAATTACAAGAATTAACATGCCTTGACACGTCCCAAAATAGTGACTACTTCACTGCCACATGTTGCACACACACATCACCTTTTTCACATGATTTCAAAAAACATAATCATTATTCACACAATTTTGAACATACATACTTAAACATAAACATCACGAAAACAGATTTCATCTCAACTTTGTACCAGCAAACATACCCAACCTAAAGTTCAATGGGAGCTAGTGATAGGGACATGCAAAAAGGGGGAACAATCCTAGTTTTTGGAATGAATATCTTGAATCTTAAGGGGTCTCTTGGGAAAGGGACCAAGAGTAAAGAAACTCCTACCTTAATTGATGTTCAAACGATGAATTTTCTGCCCAAAACCCTCTCCAAAATCAGTCCAAGCTTCCTCAACGTCCACACCACTCAACAGACAACTTCTCTTTGCCTTAATGCTTTTGGTTACTTTGTTTTTCGTAAAATTTCATGTGAGTTCTTCAAGTGTGAATAACTCTTAATATTACTTTTGTTGTTTTGGGGATAAACTAATGTGAGAGAGAATGATGAAACGTGAGAGAGAGAGATCGTGAGAGAGTAGTCTAATAAAGAAGTTTTAGTCTGGGAATTAGTCAAACTAGAAGTCCATTTTAATTTAAATAAAAACCTGATTTAATTAGCTTAGTGAAAGGATCATTATGTCCTTAAGAAACAAATTATAAACATTAATTAAATCACCAACTTGTAGCTTCCAATGGGGCTCAAAATCGGGTAGAGTGGCCCTTGTGAAATGCACCATTTCAGGTCAACCTGAATCTGATTGGATATATAATTAAATTATTAATTAATTAATTAATTCCTTAGAGTAATTATGATGTTACCCTTGGCCTGGAAAAGACCATTTTACCCCTGGGCCCTCAAAACTTAACATTTTTTCTTTTTAAGTCTGGTAAAGATTTGTTCGATTAAATCTTCATTTTCGAGAGCCTTATTTGGTTGGTTCCAACCTTCTAAGCTCAAATAACTTCCCAAGTTAGTTGTCTGGGTCGTAGTAAGGGTTCTGAGGTTTGGTTCTACGCGTATCAATCCTGTGAACCTTTGTCTAATCGCAAGCATTCTTGACACCTTAAGTGTTGATCTTATTCATTTTTAAGGTTGTTACAATATTTTGGTTCCCTATTTTATGAAAAAATATACTACTAATAATTCTTACTATTTTATATGACATATTTAAAAATATACTAAATAATTAACATTTAAAAAGAACCTTAGTGGCAATACAAAGAACTAAAGAAAGATATATCATCCAAGTAGTATGACACAATTTTTTTCAACTCCTAAAAGAAATATAATTGCAACATATAGATATGTTGTTCAAGCCATCCTTAACACAATAAAGACTTCTTTGAACTTCAACGTTGTTAATCTGCACGGCCTAGTAATTTGATGATTTTTAGTTTTTCCCTAAGTTTTAAAAAGGTTTCCTAACGTGTTCCAACAAAGTAGTAACAAAATACTTTTACATGCAAAACACTGGCTCAAAGGTATAAAAAATCATGACATGTGCCCCTACACGATATAACTCCAACTTCAGTAATGCATTAAAGTTTTTGACTCTAAAAATAGTTGCAGGAAACAAGCATCACCATTAGAAAGATGGAAAGATACGAGAGAAGATGAAATAGAGGCCAACCTTTTAGCATGTTGGCACACACTAACCCATGAAAAAGGTCTTCCCTATCAAGGTTTCTTTAGTTGTATCTGTGCCTATGGATAAGGAGGTAGCCCTGACAGGCTAACCCGAGCTTACCCAAGGCCTTACCGCCCGAACTTCATCTTTGCAACCTACCTTAACTTCAAGTTATGGATTTTGATTACAACTCTTGTAATCGATGTACTAACTCTAATTCCCAACCTTCAACACATACCTCCCAATGTATGATTTCCCAACTCTTCGATTTATCACAACCTAAAGAAAACACTCCTACTTTAGTTTATAACTCACTAAACTAAGATTATATCAAAACTCATTCACAAAAAAAAAACATAAACTCTGCAAAAGGATCAGGTTCTTCAATGCGTTCCTTCAATTAACTCCTAGTTCAGTTTATAACTCACCTAACTAAAATTATATCATGACTCATTCACAATACAAAAACTCCTAACATATAAGCTCTATAAAAGAATAAGGTTCTTCGATGTGTTACTTTAGTTTACCAGTACCACTTGCGACGTAAATTTCTGAATTGCTCATTTTTGCTCTGTAAATGCACAAGTTTACACACACAAGTAATGTGGATGATTTCACTTATATTTAAGCATCATTCTTCATACAGTCATTGTTCACTTCAAACTCCTCATTGACTTGAACTCTCTCGACTTATACTAAGACTCCTTTTTCAATTCAAACTCCTAGTTTCTTTGGAATTCTTCTTCAAATTACATTCATTGATTCTTTTGTATTGTAGTGGAAATACAACACTTCAATTTTATTAGTTACTTGAAGAGTTCAACTTTAAGTGAGACTTGTTCTTCAAATAAAACTGCATGCCTCTTTAGACTACTTCTTCAAATCAAAATCATTGACTCTCTCTCTTTAAATTATAAAATATTTATTTACTTCAGTTTCTCACTAAATTAACATTATGCATTCATCTATTTCTGCACTCATGCCTTTTTTTTCTAAAAGATTTCATGAATTCACCTGCTTGTGATAGTGCACGTTTGGACCATGTTGACTGACCTGTTTTTTCTTTCTTTGTAAATCGTTAGAATTGCATGAATCCCAACAAATTCCCCCTTTTGATGATGAAAAACTTGTTTTATTTGTGCATTTAAGCTATTTTATTTGTAGACACTAATGCATGAAATACTTATATGAAAGAAGTTAGTCAGTGGGTTATAAAAACCGATAACGTTTTATCTTTGTGCATTCAGACAATTTAACTGTAGATACTAAGCATGAAACAATAAGATGAAACAAGTTAGTAAATGGGTTATAAACACAGTAAACTCCTATCTTTCCCCTTTTGGAATCATTGAAAAACTATGTCAATCCTATAATATACGATCTATATTGATCAGTTAAACTATTCATGGAAAATGGCTATCACCAAGACAAATTGATAAAGGCTTGATGCATGATATACAGTGGTTTCACGGTATAATTAATACTTTTTCCTTAAGTTTAGTGTGTCCGAAAGCCTTTTTGTACTAATTTTGATATAAGTTTCTCTTTGTTTTGCAGGAAATCTGTCCAAAGCTGAATGCGGAGATTTTGAGCGAAAAAAATGCAGAAGAGACCACCTACGGAGCTTATGACGGTCCGTCGTGCCTGTGACGGTC
>NC_028641.1:18969937-18971149 GCF_001406875.1 Solanum pennellii | reverse complement strand
ATGTTGGATAGACTTGCCGGAAAAGGGTGGTACTGTTTTCTTGATGGATATTCGGGGTATAATCCGATTTCTATTGCACCAGAAGATCAAGAGAAAACCACTTTCACTTGTCCATACGGGACCTTTGCGTTCAGAAGAATGCCGTTTGGGTTGTGCAATGCACCCGCAACATTTCAGAGATGTATGATGTCGATATTCTCTGACATGGTGGAGGATACTATAGAAGTCTTTATGGATGATTTTTCTGTGGTTGGTGATTCATTCGAGCGGTGTTTGACCAATTTATCTGAGGTCCTTAAGAGATGTGAAGACTGCAATTTAGTACTAAACTGGGAAAAGTGTCATTTCATGGTGAAAGAGGGTATTGTGTTGGGTCATCGCATTTCAGAAAAGGGCATAGAGGTTGATCGAGCTAAAGTCGAGGTAATAGAGAGACTTCCCCCACCGATCTCTGTGAAAGGTGTGAGAAGCTTTCTTGGGCATGCAGGTTTCTACCGAAGATTCATCAAAGACTTTTCAAAGATTGCACACCCATTGTGCAAACTGCTGGAGAAAGATTGTAAATTTTATTTTGATGAATCTTGTCTTAAGGCATTCAGTAACTAAAGGAAAAATTGGTGTCTGCGCCTATCATTATTTCTCCGGATTGGAACAGTCCATTTGAGGTGATGTGCGATGCTAGTGGGGTGGCTCTTGGTATAGTACTGGGACAGAGGAAAAACAAAATCCTTCACCCCATCTACTATGCTAGTAAAGCCCTAAATGAAGCTCAGAAGAACTACACAGTGACTGAGCAAGAACTCCTTGCAGTAGTTTTTGCTTTTGAGAAATTTCACTCCTATTTGCTAGGTACTAGAGTTATAGTGCATACTGACCACTCAGCATTGAGATATTTGATGGAAACGAAGGATGCGAAACCTAGGCTGATTCGTTGGGTATTACTGCTACAAGAATTTGACTTTGAAGTGATGGATAGAAAAGGAACTCAAAACCAAGTTGCTGATCACTTGTCTCGTCTAGAGGATGAAGCTATGAGAGAGTTAGGGGATAAGACTGACATTTATGATACTTTCCCCGATGAACATGTATTAGCCGCTTCACAAGACTTGATCCCATGGTTCGTAGATTTTGCGAACTATCTGGCTTGTGATATTGTTCCACCAGACTTGTCCTTTCATCAAAGAAACAAGTTCATGTACGATGTGAAGAAGT
>NC_028641.1:18964356-18965420 GCF_001406875.1 Solanum pennellii | reverse complement strand
CCACAGCTGCTGATAACATCGTTACCTGGGATCGAGCAGTGTTGATGGCGGCGATGATAGCCGGATTCGAGGTGGACTTCGCATGGTTTCTCCAGGCAGTCATGCACGAGAAGGCATTCAAGTTCACTACTACCTACCCCTTCCCGTGTATGATTTTTGCCCTTTGCAGGTCCGCAGGCGTGCCCATATGGCACGTAGATCAGCTTAAGACCCCACAGGGCACTGTAGACGTCGGCCTCATCANCGCCAATGAGTTGGCTCCACGCAGTGGGGCCTGTCAAGAGCTGCCCCCACTTGCTGATGATCTTGCAGATACGGTAGCCCAGGCCCACACAGCTACACAGGCGTCCACTGACACTACCCCGGTCGAGTCTATCCCGGGTAGTAGCCCATCCCCGAGCTCCTCTCGCACAGCCCCTCTACCGGTACTGGTCCCGCTTGCTAGGGTCCAAAAATTAGAGGCACAAATGGACACTCTTCTGCATCATATCCAGCCGTGGATGCAGAAGTCGATTACTAAGTCTGAAGCGCGTCTAGAGAGGAAGATGTAGCAGTTTACAGAGCGGAAGATTGCTGAGGTCAACCAGCGTCTGGACGCCTTTGAGTTGAGAGTGTTAGCCCGACCAGCCCCACCGGTGGATATGTCGACCCTTCAGGCTGCAGTCGATAGTCTTCGTGCAGACATCGACACGATCCTAGAGGCGAGGGTGCCGGAGTCTGAGGCCCCTTCTGTCGAGCCTGCTGAGGACACCGTGCTAGCGGCCCTGTTTACTACTTCAGAAATTCCACCACCTCCCCCTCGAGAGACTGCCAAGAGGCGTAGGGGTCGAGCAGAGGATGAGGCGCCAGCAAGGAAGAAGGAGCGCCGAGAGATGGAGGCTGCGAGGAGAGCCTCACTTGCTGAGGAGGAGGCGCACCAGATCAGAGCATCACAGTTAGCGGCTGGGGCGTCTAGCTACCGCACTGTAGAGACAGCAGGAGGCACTTCTGATGGTGTGGTGGTTACTGAGGACACCACTGAGGGTGTCCAGATTGCAGAGGACGTGGGTTCCGGGGAACCGGAC
>NC_028641.1:18950307-18961543 GCF_001406875.1 Solanum pennellii | reverse complement strand
CTTGTTTAATTAGGTTTTTGTTTTTTTATAAATAGTTCGAAAAACCTCGTTTTTGAGGTTAGACACCTGAGAGTTAGACTCTTAGATTGTTAAAACTCCGCATTGGTAAACATTGTATTGGGAGATTCTTGATAATCATTAGACTTTTTGTGAGATTATTGATTACTTTGTGAATTTTTGCAAGTGATTTTTGGTGATTAATCAAGCAACCTTTTGGATTTTATTCATTCTCATTGAAGTAAGTACATGAATTCTTATTTAATATATTTGAATATTGTGTTTATGGCTATGAGTAACTAAACTCCATAACTAGGGTTGTGGGAACCATAGGCAAATAATGAGATAAACCCTAGCTAAAATAACAATTCTAGAATAGTGTCTTGCATGTATTAATAATTCTTTCGCTTAGAAGTCTTTTTAACGGATGATCAACGTTAGAACTCGCCTTAATGCTACTTGCCGGACCAAGGAGGTAGATAATAGGAAAAGAATTATTAACATAGATTTAGTGTATACTATCTAATAGGCTAGTATTGATTGGTACGAGGTAATAACTTAGTCAAATATCGAATACGATGCTTAATATGAGGTAAAGATAAGGGTTAGGAAAGCAACACACGTAGCCGGACCAAGGTGCGGAGTGAGATTTTCTAGATGCCGGACCAAGGATTTAGAGATACATAACTTATCACTTTGCATGCAAGATACTAGGAAAGAATTGTTATAGTTAGATTTATCAAGTTATGAACCTGTGGGGAACACGTAAACCCTAGTTACTTTGATTAATTGATTAAAATCCAACTTTCAAAACTGTTAAGTGTCTCTTTCAATTTTGTTGGTTATTTTTACTCATTAGGAAATACAAACCCCCCTTTTTATGTTTTTACTTTCTAAGGAAGTCATCAACCGAACAATAGTAATAACAGGTTGAAGTTAAGTCTAGACTATTTTCCTCGTGGTAACGATCCCAACCTCACTAGTTGGGTTATTTACTTGACACGACCGCTTTACTTCTTATTTGAGAAGTAAGTTTGAGCGTATCAATGCAACATAATGATATTGTCACGACCGGAATCTAGACCTCAAATGAGATCGGCGTTGTTGACCTCTTAGAGGTCGCAGACAAGCCTACATACTTCATCTATGTTAATTTTAGATATAAAATTTGAACTTTTTGTTTTCTTATTTCATGTGAAACATATTATACTTAACATCATATGCGTTCACAAATCAACCATCTAATATAGAAATAATCAAATGAAAGAAGCAGTACGTAATTGCATTAAATGTATCCTTTCAAAAACGACACCAATACAATCTCTGAAATGAAACGGGAAATGAAACATACTCCACTAACTCATACCTATATGTAAGCTAGAATATAATGCGCAAGCGTCCTCGAAAGCATGAGGGCCTACCAAGTCCGAATGAATGCTCCACGTCCAAATAGTTGCAATGTCGTATTGTAAGCTCTAGCGTCCGACTATATCTTCATCTAAAAGTATAGAGTTGTGTGGAATTAGTACACTTATACTTAATATGGCTATATGCAAGCACACCAAGGACATGCATGATTAAGAAGAGCTCTCTCCTAATGATATGAATTATGGAGAGTTAAGTTAGTGGACTTGCAAAATTTGGATTAGTCAAGTCAGTGGACTTGCAAAATTTGGATTAGGAAAGTCATGACATGAGAGTAACATGCATCATCATACTTATAATTTTACAAGTAGCACATAACATAATGAACATATCATATCATGTAGTTCATATCATTCTTTCATATGCCATGAGACCTTGGAATCATGGACTTGACATTAGGACTTTCCAAATTGAGGGCTCAACATATGGGACCTCAACTAGGGAGCCTTTTTCAGCAAACACAGAGTCTGCTTCATTCGTTCATACGTACTTCATTTTTATTCATTCATATACTAGTGCAATCACCAGTCATACCTAGGATAAAGTAGACTGTCATCGGGTTTGCTGTGCAATGACCAAGAATAACCTAGTGTCATTACTTAAGTCTAGCTCACCTCTTGATTATCCTATTCAAACACCTTTGGTATCGTTCATTTTATTATGTGCATCATATGATGCTGGCCTCATTCTTTCTTTGGGAACTTTAACCTTACCGACATAGATCATGTGAGCATCATAAAATCCAGTGTCTGCCCCACACCGAAAAGAGGTGGAATTATCGGCCAAATGACCCAAACATGCTAGTGTATATAGGGAGTCGAACCCTGCTAGATCGCTATATTGGCAGTATAGGTTCAAAGACAAAGAGATATAAGGAGACCCATACCCGGCATGCCAGACAGTATCATCTCATGAGATTTACGTAAACCCCGCTCTTCCCGAAGGAAGGCATCGGCGCTCATAGCTAGCCTATCGTTGCTTAGTATAACGTTCCATTACATTCAACTCATACATCATGGAATCTGGCTTCTAGTATGAGGACATCGTAGCTCATTAGATGATTTCTCATCTCATCATTAGTATTGAGTATGCATTAACTTCAATACTTTCATTAGAGTCTTAATAGAGATTGCTCTCTTCATTAACTTTACACTCTCATAGGTGAGTACATTTTGGTAACATTTACTTAGGCATCATTTGAGATTGCTCTCATCTTTCACATTAACCTCTTATCATATTGTCGCCTCATTCATTAACTTTAACACATTTGGTATTTATAATTACTCACCCCTTCATGTGAATCTTCATTTAATCATATGTCAATGCACTTGGCAATTTAGTGTGTTTTACACTCTTACTTAACCCTTCTAGGGTTACATCATTTTATCACATACATCTTAGGCTCACTTACTTTTAAACGTATGCTAGACTTATGAGTCCACACATACAAGCCATAAGGCTTCATTTATAGTTTGTCTAACTGATTCATGTTTACCCAAGATTATGTGGTACAAGACTTATGCATCTTGTAGATATGCCAAGATATTGATTTTGATCTTTAGGGGAAGCATTCATCAAATATATATTTACGTATGACTTATGTGTCAATACGAAATTGCGAAAAGGGACCCGATTTCGAATCCTTGGACAACAATTAATTTTATTTTAAACTTGATAATTGCATTTTCAGATTTGGGGGACCCTAGTTCGATCCCCATCAACCCTATAGTATTTTCTTTCTGTGTCTTCTCTGCTTTCTCGTTTAAGTCAAGGAGGTTGTGGGTTCAATCCCCCACAAGCTCATTGTTTTTCTTTTAATTTATCTCTTAACTTTCTCACCTATCCAAGAGGTTGTGGGTTCAATCCCCGCTCTCCACATTTTTTCCTCCTTAATTTTTCTCCTAACTTTCTCATCCATTCAAGAGGTTGTGGGTTCAATTCCCACTCAACACATCTATTTTTCCTTATATTTTTCTTACGAAATTGTTATGAAATTTTCATTTGGTGAGGTCATGGGTTCAATACCCAATGACCTCACATTTAAAAAAAAACACTTTATCCAAGTTCATTTTTTTTAAAAGTTGACCGAGACTACAATTTCAAGCAAGTTGGAAATTTTGTCTCCTCCAATCCATATTTGTCTTATTCTTTTGTTTATTTTTTGTAGATTTCATGTAATTATTTCTTGGGTTCAATCCTTAGTGATTTAACTTAATTAAAATTCATTTTTCATTGCATTTTATACCAATTTGATTGGCCTAATCCAACCTACCAAATGCTAGAAATTTGTTCGATATTTTCAGCTCCTCGTTATCATCATTTGTTAATTAGATTTTAGGACGTTTCATGAATATTTTTGGGGCATCATGAAGTATATTGTTTTCATGGTTATATTCAGAAAAGAATTTCCATTAAATCCATCAACATTACACCACTTTTGAACATCATGATTGACACAAACATTTGCACAAACATCACTTTTCACATACTTTCGGTTGGCATAAATTAACATGCTTATAATTCCAAACACATAGTCATGAATAAATTATCACAAAAATCACACTTCATACATAATCTACCAGAAAACATACCAAAAACATGATCTCTAAGCTATTTCAGATTGAACTCATAAGGATACTAAGGACAAGGAATTCGACAAGAACGGGAACATCCTAGTTTCAAAATTCATTGAATTCATGGAAAGGAAATTCTCTTGGAGAAAGGAGTCCAAGAGAGAAACACATACCTTAATGTCGTTCCACACTTATTTAAAATGCTGCCAATTTCTCACGAAACCAAGCCTCACCACCGAAACTTCAAGTACAATCCCGTCAAGAACTTTGTTTTGCGTTACGTATTTAGACTAAATTTTATTTTGAGTTTTTAGCGTTCAAGTTCTTGATGAACTTTATGATTTTTATTCTGTTCTTTTATTTTAGAGAATGCATAAGCGTGAAAGTGAGAGAGGAGTAGAGAAAAAAGAGAGAATGAGTGGACTAGGATTAGGAGAGTTCGGTGGAGACTTAGTCAAACTAGGGCTCCTCATTATTTTTTATTATTATTATTATTATTATGATTATTACTATTATTATTATTGTTATTATTATTATTATTATTATTCGAAATTTTATATTTCCTTTAATTATATCAGTAGTTAAATATTAATTTATTAAATTAATTCACCAAATAAAAAAATAAAATTAAATTATTGCTCCCACATAGGTTCGAACCCAGGTGGAGCAAGATTTCACTCAAAGGATCAATTTCGGGCCTTTCTACCCAAATTTCCCCTCCATCATATTAATTAATTAATTAATTGAATATTTTGGGTAATTACTATACTATCATTAGCCTAGAAAAGACCATTTTACCCCTATACACTCCAAACTTAAGATTACCCCTTTTTAAGTCCGGTTAAGACTCATTCGAGTAAATTTCATATTTGGGAGCTCTACATGGCTGGACCCAACCTTTTCTAGCTCAAATAACTCACCAAGTTAGTTGTCTTGTCTGTCGCAAGGGTTCAAGGGTCTGGTTCTAGGCGCATCAATCCGTGTGAACCCAGTCTAATCGTAGGCTTTCTAGATACATTAAGCATTACTTAGCATAGTCATTTTAGGATTGTTACAAATATATTATATAGAGCAAGAAAGTGAGTCATTAAAGGAATATCTAATCATGTCATTAAACTTCCAGCTAATGTTCTATATAAGATCAAACTCATCCGAAAGAAGCAAAAAGTTTTGAACACTAATTAAAATACAAAAACTAGACAAGATTAAAATAAAACTAGAGACACTGACATTGGAAAGTGAAGAAAAGAATGGAAAAGTTATATTAATTGTGTCAACAAATGAATGATTTCAGCATTTTCATCTCTTTCTTCATGAAGCATAGCCTGTAGAACTTAAGTTCTTATTCGAAGGATATTTTTATTCATAAGTTGCATGAGTAGCCTCTAAATCACCCATTTTTTTAAAGTGAAAATACTACTTCAATATTTTCTTTGGAGTATCAATTTTCCTCATGAGGCATGTAGATCAATATGGTTCATCTATTGAATAACCTCCTTTTTCTTTTTCATTTTCTTTTTTTTATTTGGAAAGTCCATGCCTAGATTGAAATTGACTATTCGTCATAAATCATTATGGGAATCTTGTCATTTTTTCATGATAACTCTAAGATATTCTTTAATAATTGCATCTTATTGACAGTTATGATATCTAGATGAGAGTTCAATGTGGGATAGAAAAACACGCGTGTTTATGGAGTTGTTTCTTCCTCGTGAACTGAAAATGAGGATCTACGTTTTCCTCCTTAAATGAGAATTATATATGGATTAAGTTAACTACAATTTGAAGAGGACATCATCACAAATATCAAAATATGTACTTTGGTGAATATTTTATTTAAATTTGAAAAAAAATCAAGAGGTCTAAGTGAGAGAGAAGAGAGAACAATTTGGAAGAATAAGACTTTTGAGCTTTCCCGATTATTTTTATTCTGTATTAGAAAAATTAATGCATGAAACATGAGTGCTAAATTGCTTCACTTTATACAATATTAACCTTCATCAATATATAACATACCCGATAAGAGCAATTTTGTGATCATCATTGCTTGTTTTAATCATTTCTATACACAATCTGATACAAAATAAGGTTAAAACAAGTCAATGATATGGAATTGGGTCACATAACTAAATGTGTAAGACTGGATTGAGTAACATTGTAGCTCATAAAATTAAGGAGAGCAATTATTCCAACCAATCATTATGGGAGTTCATACTGTCTTAATCATCCCCAAGTCTAACTTATTTTTTCCATAATGCTCCCTACTTATTGTCACAATCCATTAATTGTTGTTTGACAAAGAACAACGTGATCCAACAACCACATACTTTTGTGGATAAATTAGTTTCAAGATTCATTGTTCCCCTATCAATATTGCCTTAGTTTTTTCAACAAATGAACATGTGGTAGAACGTGTTCCAATACACTCTCATAAGTTTCACTTTAATCTTTATTTTTTTGCTTCCCCCTTATATATGCATTAGCTCCACTTCTTTTTCATTTATAAAGAAGAAAAATCATCCCCCCTTTTTGTGAAGTGAGCGAAAGGAACTTTATTTGTCTTCATTGATATCTCTTAAGCAAGCAATATCTATGAATGAAATCATCTATAAATCAAATCACTTGCTTCCTTCAGCTTCAACTGCAAAATAGCTTAAGGGTTATTCTTAGGAACCTATACAAGCTTGGGTCATTTATTATGATCAAAGAGTGAATTAGGAAACAAGTTAGTGGACCTGTTTTTGCGAACATGTATAAATCTATTTTCTTTTGAAAATTTAGTATTTCTTATCCTAAAATCATTAGCAACAGGACACTAAGTAGTTGGATGACCAATTTTACAAAAAATACAACACAAATATTCTTAGACAATATTTTCTTCATGGAATACTATAATAGTATTCTCATTGTGCACCTATCACTTAATTTGTTAAAAATTCTGGAGGGATTTATCCATATGTCAAACTTTTCATGATCCAATTTTAACCTATAAATTTCTAGGTTTAGTTTTTTCATCTTATTTTTTTCATTGAATGAATCAATTTTGCATTCTTTTAGATCATGTTCTAATTTCTTCTCAAAATAATTTATTTTCCCTTTTCAATAATGGACAACATACGAATTTCAGATTTCAAATTCAAGTTTGATGACTCAAGCTTATCAACATGATTCCTTAGAAGACAATTTTATTCTTCAAGTACGGTTTTATTGTTTTGATATCCATGCACTCAATTTTTTTATGTGCAAAATTTTTAAATAATTAATTTGTTTCACAGGTTAATTCTTCAAAATCATCAATTAAGATACTTATCATGCTAATCAGTTCTCTTTTAGACAAAAGATGCATTTTTTTCTTTCATGTCAAGGATACTTACCTCGGATTCTTCTTCTTCTTCTTCTTCTTCTTCTTCCAAGTCTGAATCTCAAATAGCCATGAGAGAAATCTTATCTTCTTTCCATCATCAATATGTTCTGATTCTGTTTCTTTATGTGCATCCATGAGAGTATCCAAAATTTGTTTTGCAGTTATGAAACTAGATATTTAGTGATATACATCAATTCCAAGGCCACAAATAAGAATAAACTTTGCTTTGACATTCTTTTCAAGAATTTAAAATCAACCTCCTCGTATTCACTCTTTTCCTTTTGTACGCCATTATATTCAGCATCCTTCTTTGTTGGGTATTCTGGTCCATAATTACCTATATTCAAAAAATCATTATCCTCAACCAGAATAAAATTTTCCATCATTGCTTACCACCATGCGTAATACAGGCCATTGAATAAAAGAGGCTTGTTGATATCTTTTCCTTCAGAATATCCAGGTTTGGGTGTAGATTTATCTCGATCTATTCTTAAGTAGTTACACTTTTGACAGGAAAACCTGCTCTTATACAAATTATTAATCTGCATCAACTAGTACTTTGTTGATTTTAAATTTTTCCCTAAGTGTAAAATAGGTTTCCTAATGTGGTCCAACGAAGAAGTAAGGAGAGTAACTAAAACACAATATTTTTATGTGAAAAACACCCAACTCAAAAGGTGTAAACAAACACGATGTGTACCCCTAAAGAATTTAACTCCAACTTCAGTAAATCACTAAGCCTCCATAGAAGATAGATTACAAAATTTGCAACTAATACACTCAAATTACACCTCCCTAAAGAAGCATAAGCGATCAGTCTCAAGTAAGGAACTCAACTTGTAGGTTGGGGTCGATCCCACAAGGAAAGTGGGTTAGACATAACTACAACTAAGAATTATATTCATTTCTTCATTGTATTTTTGTAGTCAAGTAATTAAAGAGGGGCTTTTAGTAACGAATTAGGAAAGTTGTGTAATTAATTACTTAGCATGAGTTAAACATTACTTTTTAACAATAGTAGAGAAGACCTAGGGCATAGTGTTACCTACATGCTCATAACACGATAATCTGAGTAATAACAACCCTTTACTAGTGTATTACATGCAAAGTGATTAGTTATGTATCTATAAATCCTTGGTCCAGCATCTAATGAATTTCAAACCCCACCTTGGTCCAGCTACGTGTGTATAATTTACTATCCCTTACCTTTATCTCATATTAGACATTGCATCGATGTATGGATTAGTTTCACCATTGCACCATTTAACACTGGACTATTATATAGTATCATACTAAATCTATGTTGATAATTCTTTTCTTATTACCTACATCCTTGGTCCGATTAGTGAAAACAAGGAGAGTTCTAACGTTACGCACCGTTAAAAGGACTTTTGAAAGGAAGAATTATCAATATGCGAAACACTATTCGAAGATTGCTTAATTACTATTTATACATTGTTATTCGCTCATAGTTCCCACACCCATAGTTGTGAATTAAGTTAAACATATTAGAAAAACACACTTCATATTTTGAAATGAAGAAATCATGAACTTACGTAATCATAAGAATTAACCCAGAATCTCAACTTGAATTTCAAAAACAAAAATATTCAATAATGTTCTTTTAGAATCATTAATTGTCCATTGCTTGCAAGTTAATCTCCAAAAAGAAAAGACTAAAAAAATAAAAATGTTCTCCAACCTTAAAACAGGGTTTTACTTCACCTATTGATAAAGAATAAGTAATAAACTAAAATGGTAAGAAAATAAGGAAACTATGTTAAGGCACATGTCTTCGTTCTACGAGACCAATTTATGGACCATTGATGGATCTATGCTCAGTAAATCCTTGCATCAGTCAGCACTTAGAAAATATTTTAGCTCCCAAAACTCAACTTCTTTAAGGCAACCAACGAAGCACCAGTACGGAGCGTCGATCAATCTACGGACCTTCATTATTATCCGTAGCTCCACACTAAGGAATTTCAAGAGTCAGGTACTGGAGCCCTCGCAGTCATATTCTAATGTCTAGTAGTACAGTCCATAGTTGATCTACAGACCGTCAACACTCATCAATGTTCCACACTTGGACAAATTTTACAGGTACATCTTCCACGCCTTGCCTATTGATCTGCGAATATCACCTACAGAGCGTCAATGGACCTACAGTCCATAGATCACCTCTGTAGATGTCCTTTTCTACATTTTTCTTAGTTGTCTCTTTAATACAAACGGACTCCAGACACACACAACTCTTAACTGAATTGTACAGAAAGTACAGTAAACTCAAGATACATCAACACCCTTAACAATAAAATTGTTTTTTATCCTCAAGAGACGCACTAAGACTCTAAACGAATCTTGTATTAAATCAAGCAACTCAAAAACAACGAATCACATGGCATAAACTGCTTCACCATTCCCAAGGTACCAACTTGTTTATAATGCCACTAGTGCCCTTACTTAAACAAATGTCCCTTTTCTTACACAATATAGATTATTTTTTAGTACAAATATTAGTTCAACACTCACACCCAGAAGTCAGTTCAAGTCATAGTTAGTGCTCAATATCATAGGCTTGCGCTTATTTTCACTTCTTAAACTCTCCAATCTAGATTGTAGGATCACTATAGGACTTTCTTGGCTTATAATGTATGATCAAGGTCAAGTGTGGTACTTTTGGATACTTTAAGTTACTTTCTGCCCTACTTGACATTACATTAGGCTTTCATACCTCTTTTTGCCATGTTTTTGAAATCCTCTCTTCTACTCTTCTTTCCCTTCATTATGTTCAACTGTGCACTTGACTTATAGACTTTGTAGCTCTCTATTTTGTTCTATTTTCATCTCATCAATTTTTTAATTTATTTTATTCCATTTCTGTTACACAATGTCACATCCTCTTCTTTTTTCCTCTAGTTTTAAAACTCATGTTTTTTCATACCCACATTTTTTCTCTTTTCGTTTCCTCTCTCCTATCCACCCTCAACTTATGGATTTCCATTAGTTAAGGTTCACAATATCCGATGTCAAATCAGGGGCAAGATGTGAGGTTATACTTTTTCACTGTCCATCCTCAACTTAGGTTTTTGGCCTACGGTTGAGGTGCACATATGCAAGGAGGGATCGAGGCAAACATAGTAGATTATGGGAAGGTGAGTTCGGGTCTTGAAAGAAGTGGAATCATTAAGGCTCAATGTATTTTAATCGAAGGGAACAATTATGTCTTTTGGCCAAATTTATTTAGGCCTATTACTGAATTGTTTAGAAGAAGGGTGTATGATCACTTCCTAGACTCTAGAGTGTTATTTTCACGGGATTAACTAGGAAAGTTCTAAATAGGCACACACTATTTGATTCATCACAAATTCTTGCACACTCATGGCACATAGTTCCATCAAAACATTATCAGTTTACCCATTTAAAGTTCTTGCTAGGTCATGCAATCTAGTTGTTTCATTATCATGCCATGCTCAGATCCAAGACTTCTAACTTATGCTAGTCTACAACTTTTGGCACAAGTTTTGGCGGGGTATTATTTTTTAAAAAGATTATGACATGACGCTTCATTCTTTATCATGATTCTACACAGAAAATTTATTTCTAAACATACCGGTTCAACAAATAATTAAGTAGTCTCTTGGGGTGTCACGACCCAAATCCGGGGCCGCGACTGGCACTCACAGTTTCCCTCCTATGTGAGCGAACCAACCAATTTAACCCTTATCATTTTAACATATATTAACAGAAATAATGCGGAAGACTTAAACTCATTGAATAAAACAAATCAACATCTATTAATTCCCCAAAATCTGGAAGTCATCATCACAAGAACATCTATCTCAAATTACTAAACTAAGAATGTCTAAGAACAAAA
>NC_028641.1:18945310-18945577 GCF_001406875.1 Solanum pennellii | reverse complement strand
TATAGCCTCTCAAAGAAAAGTAAAGGCGTCCCCCTACCGTTCCTTAAGACTCTACTAGACCTGTTCTTGTGTGATGAGACCAACGAACCTAATGCTCTGATACCAAGTCTGTCACGACCCAAATCCGGGGCCGCGACTGGCACTCACAGTTTCCCTCCGATGTGAGCGAACCAACCAATCTAACCCTTATCATTTTAACATGTATTAACAGAAAATAATGCGGAAGACTTAAACTCATTAAATAAAACAAATCAACATCTATTAATT
>NC_028641.1:18876881-18943345 GCF_001406875.1 Solanum pennellii | reverse complement strand
TATAATTAAGGAAAGAATAGTCCAATGCGTCCCTTAAAACGTGTGAAGAAATCCGATTCTGCCTGGGACTTGCGCAACCTGTGACGGGCCGTCGTGCCTGCGACGGTCCGTCACGATGGTCGTCGCAACCTCCCCAAAAATCCAGGTGGACTGTGACGGCCCGTCACACCTGTGACGGTCCGTCCTGCACCTCCGTCCTGACGGTCAGAGACTCGTTTCCCGTACCAATTTCTCAAGAGTTGAAGTGTTTTGCAACGGGAGCTTACGACGGCTCGTCGTGGATGTGACGGCACATCCTGCAGGTCCGTCACCGATTACAGAGAGTCGATTTTCAGTACCCAAATTTCAGAATTCTAAGTATGCTGAAACGATACATCTGTGACGGGCCGTCGTGCCTATGACGGTCCGTCGTGATGTCCGTAATCTTAGCCAGTTTTTCCAGAACTAAATCTGCTGCTCAGAACGACTAAACAGGTCGTTACATGGGGAAAATCAACACTAGCAAGAAAATCACAAGAGAGGATTGTGACTTGGGTTACTTAGAATTCGCTCGATCACTCACAATTCATTTGCCCCACCCCCAAAAAAATAATTGCAATTGATCCCAATGCACACCAAAAAGGATAAAAAGTAATGGATTTAGTTAAAGCACATTTATGGCGCTTAGCACAAAAGACACATCAATAAGCGGGTAGGTCCAGTTTCGCGAATCCCTCTTCAGCATTAGTGGGGTCACCCTTAGTAGTGCTCGCATATATAGGTGTAGAATCTTCATTAGTACTCACATTATCCGCCTCAGTCAGCCCACTCTCAGGAATGACAATAGAATTTGATGCCCCTGTAGCAATCTCATGCACCATTTGCTGTATCTTTTGCCTTATCTAGGGTGGATTCCTTCTTGGACTTCTTATCTTGCATGTGTTGCTTCTCAAAAGCTAATTCCTCCTTCGTGATATCATCTTTTTGACTCAAACAATTCCTTTTTATTCGAGCACGTCTGGGCTCAAGCTGTAACTTTACCTCGTCTCCACTAAAAAGGGCACCCAAAACTGTATCACATCCTAGTTCATAGGGTGCAGCCTGCGGCTCAACAGCGGGTGTAGCCATGATGGCAGTGACATTGTCCTAAAGTCTCTCCAGATTAGTTTAGATGGTGGAAATACCGGTGGATGGAATGTCCTCTCTAGAACTCAAACATAAAACACATGAAGCCGCTTACGAACTGCTTGGAATTTTTTGTCCATTATCGCGTCCATCCTCTTTTCTATCCTATCCTTGGACTTTCCTAGTAACATTTGATATATTTTAGTAATGCAGTGAACTTTCCCTCTAACTTTTGGACTTGGGCCAGTGGCATCATAGAGTTTTTGTTAAAGTGGAGTTGTTGTAAATGAGCTCGGAGCCTGACTGGCATCTTATGAGGAGGAATTCAGTGCATCATCTGGAGGTGCAGTCCCATAACCGTGTGCTCACTCCACAGTATCTTAGAAATCAGCACCATAGGCACACTGACATGGGGCCTTCTATGTAGTGCCTCCATATTAGCTTCAACTTGAATGAGCCCAATTTCAAGGGTCCCTGTAGCGTGGAATAAGTTATCATTATTCCAGATAGGCACCTTTACATCCCTACATAACTAAAAAATCATATAAGGGATTGGGTAAGTATTAGAGGTATTGAAGACCCTCTCATGAATTTCCGCCAATATCAATTAGGCAAAAATGATCTCGATCCCTACTAACAATGCGAATACCATGATTTCTCTATACCATATGACTAGGTTGTCAACTTGAGTTGGTGAAAGTCGAATTTGTACCAATAGCTATAAGAACTTGGTCACCAAAGTGAGGGTGGCCTTTTTGATGCTCATCTTGGGTGTAACAACCCATTCTTCTCTATCAACATCAAATGGAATATGTCTAGCAAGCAATGATATGACAACCTCACTTTGCTCCAAACTCTTGTGAAGGCTCACAATTTGAAAATGTTATACATGTAGTAAAAATCTGTCGTATTTGTGTCCAGCATGTTATCGGGGTTGGCCCATATAGGAAACGAATGATGGTGTCATGGTAGATGTTCACTGAGACACCTGAAACCATGGTGAATTTGGGAGGGTCCTGTATTGACGACTTTACCTTCTAAGCCATAGACTTGTGGAGAGTAGACATATAGAAATCATAAAACTCTCGCATCACTTCCTTGATATACGTTCTTCGCTCATGGGACGTCCACTCGCACTTGTGCTTGTTGAATAACTGCAGGATTTCTAGCATTGTATGAATGTTACATGTAAGAACCCGATGCTCTTCGTTGATAGTCCAAGCCATTTTCCGTTTTACATTAAACACTAAGGCATCTCAGTAGATTTGTGATTACCTCTCGACACACCATCAGTTTGGTTCTCCTGCTACCTAATCAGGTGTAGATTTTTGTGGGATCCAAGTATTCTCAATGTTTGTTGCCTCATCAAACGAGTCAACTTGATTATGGTCACTTGACCCCATGGCGGGGACCGATATAGATCTTTCATTAGACCCAGCAGCAGAGTAAGAGTCGGAGTCTTCTCTCGAACTAGAAGTAAAAAAATTCGGCGACCCAATTAGTGTGACCTCTTCATCAAACTAGGAGGCAATGAATACGTCGCTGACCACCTTTTTGGGTGTGTTTCGGGTGGTTGTGGGTGCTGTCGGGGAAGTCCTCCTGGCTGGTGGGACATATTCAGGGTCCTTCTCCCTGTTGGTATCCTCATCAACCAAATGACGGATTGGGGAAAATGACTTGAACTTCGCCCTCTTGGTATACGTGACTTGTTGCTTGGCGGCCATGATTCCTATAAAGTCGTAGTTAGTACTTATAAAAAACTGAGATCACACTCAAAACAATGACGGAAAAAATGAAAAATAAAAAGAAATCGCACATTGTTGCCACTCACCATCTACGGTTGGGACTAACGGTCTGTAGATTGATCTACTGTCCGTAAACCCTCTGTATAGACTAGAAAGATAAATAAGGTGGCCTCACGAGGAAACTATCGGTCATGAAGAATCCATTGTAGATTTAAATACGGACCATAATCTATGACCGTAGTTTCACACATAGAGGATTTTGCTAGTGCTTCCTCCTACGGACCTGATCTACGGTCCATAGCTTGACTTACAGTCCATATACGGGGTATCGTAGAAGGGGTATTTTCCAGGTCTCAGATATATCAACTTTTCAAGACCACACGCTAGCAAATTTCATAAAGAACCTAGTTTACTCATGCATTTAAACAACAATTCATGCTAGTTCGTCATTTTAAGGGTTCCAAATATTCAATTTAATTATCCGGTCAAACATGATATGGAACCCAAAGTAAAAACTTGCATCTAGACTAGTTACGATAATCAAAGTTCAAATATTGTTTACACACAATCACTAACAATTGTTTAAATTTTATACTAGACATGATTTCATAGAAAATTAACTACCCGATGTCAAGACCCACTCCCGACTTTCCAATGTAAAACTATGAGTCGAACTTAAAAGTGAGGGAAAGACAATTACCTTACATGTAAGAACGAGTGGTGTGAGTGTGAGATGACACGAATCTTCAATGATGACCTATAGGAATTTCACCTGCTAGCACCGTGCGTGAACTCCAGAGTATTCGGGAATGGAGGTTATAGGGACTGGAGGGTGTGTGGATGTGGTGTTAATGGTTGATGAAATTTGGTTACGGGGAGTGAAATTAAGGGAAATTGGGAGTGATGTCGATTGGGTGATTGGAAGTAGTGAAAATGTTCTAAAATTTTGGGGTTTTAAGGGTTAGGCATTCCGGGTCGGGTCGGTTGAGCTAGGTTTTTGGACCTACAAGACCTCACTTACAGTTTGTAGGTCGATCTACAGTCCGTTAGGTTAGGACCGTAGATCACTTTTCCATTATAAAAACGTACTTACCTTGGATCTATGGCACCTTTTACGGTCCGTAGAGCGACTTACGAACTATATATGGTATCCGTAGACGTCAACACCAGACCCTTTTCTGCATATTTTCCCCTCCGCACCTGCATATGTAGCAACCGTTAGGCTACTATTTTTGTGTTTTCTGGACACTTATTCGACACTAACCCTATGCTATATCTAGACAAAACTAAAAAAAATTAACTACTACGAAATCAAATAAACAAAGGAAAACTACTTAACAAAAATTTGGAATCTATAGTTGGCTAGATTTTACACCTTGGGTTGCCTCCTCAGTAGTTTTGATTCAATGTCGCCGCACAACACAAACCTCTTGTTTACTCAGACTTTATCAAGATAGTAGGCCTCAATCACTTCTTGCAAACTCTCCGCATTCCCCATATAAAGTTTTATTCTCTCTACCTTCACCTTGAACATTGTTCCATCACTATTCTCGAGCTCTAACACTCCAGGTGGGAACACTTGATTGACTAAAAATGGCCCCGACCACTTGGACTTGAGCTTGCCCAGAAATGAATGCAACATAGATTTGAATAGAATCGTATGATCCCAAATAATAAAATGTACTTCTTCATCTTCTCTTTATAAAAGTTAAGCTTTCAAAGGCTTCTAGGAAAAACTCATCGAGCAAGTTAAAATAATCCAGTCTTTGAGTTAATGTGACGCCCCAATCTATGTTTAGCTTCTTCATTGCCCACATAGAATTATTCTCTATCTATACTGGCAAATGGCAAGACTTACCATATACTAGTTTGTACGGATACATACCTGTGGGAGTCTTTCATGCAGTGCGATAGGACCATAGAAAATTATCGAGCTTCTTTGACCGATCTGTTCTATTGGCATTCACAACCTTTGACAAGTTTTGCTTTATCTCCCTATTCAGCCCTTTGACTTTTCCACTAGTTTGTGGATGATAAAGAGTGTACACATTGTGGAGGACACCATGTTTATCAAGCATCATTTTAAACAATTTAATGCAAACGTGGGAACCTCCCTCACTAATAATCTCCCTTGGGCCACCAAATCTAAAGAAGATATTATTCGTCAAGAATACGATGACACACTTGTATTAGTTTTAGGGGAGTGCAATTGCTTCCACCCTCTCTGATACATAATTAACCGCAATAAGAATATACTTCATGGCATAAGAACTCATACATGTCCATATAACGTCAGTGCCCCATACATCAAACAACTCAATTACAAAAATTGGGTTCATAGGAAGTTCTTGCCTATTTGAAACCCCATCATATATTTGGCAATGATCACAAGACTTGTCCAAATCATGAAAGTCTTGTTCACAGTAAGAACAACGCTAAAATACCCACCAACCGGCGATGAATGACACGTCTCAAGAACACTCAATATCTCAACCTCGGGCACACATTGACGAATAATCTCATCTACAAAACTACGATACAAGTATGGATCATCCAAAATCAAATTCTTAAAATCATACATTACTTGTTTCTTTGGTGATATGAAAAATCCGATGGTACAAAATCACTTGTTAAATAATTGGAAAAACGGGCAAATTAAGGAATGAGGTTGTGGGAAACTGTCAATACCTTCTCATCTGGGAACATATCATTAATCTCATACTTATCACCAAGCTTGAGAGAAGCTTTATCCTTCAATCTAGAAAAGTTATCGGTAACCTGGTTCTATGTTCCCTTGAGCTCTTTAACTATAAAATCAAATTCTTGCAACAAGAGTACGCACCTGATCAGTCGTGGTTTTTGAACTTTTTTGCGCATCAAATATGTAAGGAACCAAAAGTTCTATGAGTCAAAATTGAGCCTAACATGTGTGTCATGAGCTTATAAGGTACTAGAATGACTATACAGTGTTAAGAGTCAGTATATTGAGTTTGGAGGTGAAACGTCCAAGACGTTCGAAAGTTAGTCGTGTTAGCATGCTTGTGTGCCTTAGTATGTTTCATGAGGTTTTATGTAGTGTTTGGAGATCAAGTTGGTAGGGAAGGTTCCTAACATATAGAAGGACGTAATTTGGGTGGAAACATTTGGGAAAGACTGTGCAAGGACAACTAAAAGGGTCCATGACCCAAAAGTAAGAAGCACACTACCTTGGCACTTTCATTTGACCACTTGCCATAGACACCCCGTAGTGCAGGCTACGCCCCGTCGATTTGGGGCATCACTCCACCCTTATACATGGGAGTTGAGCCCCAAAATTCAAGGTCTCATTCAACAACGATAGACCTAAAATAGGGTCACATCATTCTTTCAACGAACCGTCGAGTGCATGCATCGTTTGGCCAGCAAATTCTGCCTCCGTTCTGTTAAGTGAAGGGGTGAATTCGAAAATTTTCCCCACGTCCAAATAAATACATGGGAGGTTATATTAGGTGTTTTTTGGTATTTTATGAGTATTTAAATAATAGTATAACCTTTTAGACATTAGACTCCAATATCCAAACCTCACTCTTTCCAAAATTCTCTCAAAACCACCATTGAAAAAAAGAAGAAAAAGAATTGGAGGCTGCTCTTAGGACGAAATTCACCAAGTATTAAAGATAGGATTAAGTCTCTAATATAAGGTATGTGACTTTTATTCATCAAAGGATTCTTTCATTCATGGATTCCCCTAGTTGTTCCTAAACTGTGAATCCAAAGAATTCCAATCTAGAGAGGGTTGTGATTGCATTGTGGTTAAGGCTTGATTGTCATGCCAATCTAGTGGGTAGCATTCAATTATGTTCATATGATGACTATGTGATGTTTTAATAAGGTTTTCATGGTGAATTGTAGTAATTGATGTTTAAGGTGATCATAGTTATTTTAGGGAAAATAAAGGTTCTAAGATGATCTTATTAATTCAATTGTATTGCATGCTAATCGATTATGATTGAACAACCTTGATATGAATTGAACTACACCTAATTTATCTAGGTTGGTCTGGAATTTTAATGCTAGATTGAACCTATGTGATCATGTTTGTCTAGACTTACCTTGTAATGATCATATTGAATGAAGTAAGCATGTAATTTAACATAGATCATAATGAATTAAAAGTAATAATCCAATAAGGGGTATTATGCCATTGATACTAGGTGTTTTAGGGTAAAGTCATTATGAAGAGATTATTATGAGGTTTTTTTCTACACTTATACCTGAACAAGATAGGATAACAAAGTTCTCTCACATAGATGAACACTAGGTTTATCTATGAACCTAAAATGGATCAAGACATGATGAAATAGAATAGCTTGAAGATGGATTGTATGATCACTTCTTGTGTAATAGACTTGCTGAGATAAGACCATAGCATGATAGCTTCAGATGTGTTCTCATGATATCTTGAGATGGTGTATCTCATGATAGCTTGAGATGGTAGGTCTCAAGGGTAAATTGGGAGAGTAAATCTCAAGGAGTCTTGAGTTGAAATACTAATAGTATCTTGAGATGTTGTGTATCATGAAATCTTGAGTTAAATTAATCATGGTAGCTTGAGGTGATGAAATTCATGCTAGCTTGGGATGGAAGAATTAAGCTCTCCCATATTTAACTTGGTCATGTGTTACATGGATGCTTGATCATGGTAGCTTGGAAATGGTGGTTCTCATGTCAGATTGGGATGGAGGAAGCAATCCCTCCCATGATTATCTTAGTTTTGTGTTTTAAGGATACTTGAACACTTTATCTTGACTTGATTAGGTCAAAACCATTTCATGGTAGTTTTAGGGGAAAATCATTGGGTCTCCTAATGTTTTCTTGATTTGCATGCAAGGCACATTTCATTAAATATTTTGAGAATAGCTTCTCATGGTATCTTAGGGCTAAGGATAAATTCTCACATACGGTAAGCTTGCATCTACATGATTGGTTGGATGTTGGTTAGCATGGTTGTATCCTTCCCTTAGATTGGATAGTATGTTAAGATGATTTCCATGGTAGTAGGTAGATTATGATAGTAACTTCATCTTAATAGACAACAATGCAAGACAAGTTAGCTCGGTGTGGAATAGTCTAGATGAGTATTTGGTGTGGACATGTCACAAGTATGACTTGAAGCTACCTATGACATGATCTCTAGATGATGTATACTTAGCTTGGATAGTGTAATAAGTTTTTATCATGAAATAACTGGCTTAATATGATAGTTCCTTTTCAATAATGAAATAGGTATAATATAGACTCCTAAACTAAAATGAAAGGGAATAGGGTGACTTCAAGATATGCTTAGTGTGTGAGGTAAAACGGGATGCTTCACAGGCATTGCAGAAGTGTGCTTTGAGGTGGCCTAGGGGAATAGTTCTCATATGTTATGATGAAACTAATGTCATAATTATGATAGTGGATTATGATCAAGAATGAACAAAGAATTGTACTTATATTTGGTAGTAGTATGGGATGCTACCTTAGCTTGCTCAAATATACTCGAAGGTAGCTTATGAAGTAGTTCATTTGAGTAAGAAGGACAATGAGTTAAGTATTCACTCTTAAATTATTTATGATGATTTATTATGCTTATCATATTCATATTATTTTTATGTCTATATCTCTTATAATTATGTCTATTATTGATCAACCCTTTGATTATCTTATGTTTGGGTATGATACTTTCCATACCTAGTACAAGTCGTACTTGTGCCGACATTCTAATCCATTTTAGGGTATTGTGGAGATTGAGTTGATTTAAAGGGTAGATCTTCCAAGGCTTGCAAAGAGAGAAGATTGGTGAGTCCTCATAGAATCTGAGGACATCACTACTATGTTGTCTTTTATGTTCTCTTCTATGTTTAGACTTTTATGGGCCGTATCCTAGGACTATTGTACTCATGATTCATAGATGGTTTTTTCTACATATTTTAGAAGTTTTATAAAATTATTTCGCGTGATATTTTTAAAGAAAATTTTTAATTCTGAGTACTTTTCATATATATGCAATGAATGATGTTCAAGGGCTTGTGCAAGACCTTTGAGAGGTCAAGTATGTCGTGTTCCGACTTAATGGATGCCTTATATTCTAGGGTGTACTTTGGGTCGTGAAAAACTTTGTATTAGAAAATAAGGTTATGAAGTGGTCATAGGATGTCTTAAAACCATGTCTAGTAGAATCATATTTATCTGTGTGAGTCCGAAACATCTATGAGTAGGATGATATGGATGCTTAGGAAAGTCTACTTATTCATACTTCAAGTCGTGCCACAGAATTTGGCTCTAGTAAGACCGTCTTCTAATATTTGCCTATGATTTTGTCAAGGTTATGGCTAATAGTAGGGCTAATGCTAGAGGGAAGGAGATGGTACTGAGAATCAATAGATTCCTCCCCAAGGGAATCAAGTCCATCCCTAAGTTCCTAGTTCCCCTCAAGTGGAGAATGTGACTCTAAATGAATTTAGGACTTTTATGAACTTGTTGTGTCAAGCCTTGATGGACCAAGAAAGTAGGAACGTGGTGGCTAACCTTATAGGGCATGGGGATAGTAGAATTAGAGAGTTCTTAAGGATGAATCCTCTGAAATTTAGTGGATCCAAGGTGGAGGAAGATCTAAATGGGTTCATAGATGAGGTTTATAAGAATCTTGTTTTATGGGATTGACTTCTAGAGAGATAATGAAGCTAGATACGTACCAATTGACCCTTGGTATATACCTCTAGGTACTAGGGTCATACCTACTGGTTTTACACACGAAACAACACCTAAAATCATTCACAACAAACAAGGACACATTAACACCCACACAAGGATAGTTTCAGAACGTCATTGTCGTCCCTTGATGTTTGTCACATCTGGGAAGTACCCCCCAAATACAACCGGCGTCGACGTCATCGGAGAGGACTAAGACTACCCTCTTTGAATTCGTAATTACATTCATAGGTTAAAAAGTTGAGAAAATTTAAAACTTTTTATCGATCGAAACTTGATGAGGTTTCCTCAAACCTGTTGCTTACACATAATATATTCATATCGAGTGTACATAGACCCTTCATATAAGAAGAATACGTAGCCTTATACTTTTATGCCACATATAGACAACGTACACAATATAGTCTTACAAAGAATATCTCATTTTAATTATCTAAACGGAGTCAAATCAACATGGGCATAAGCCCTTACACAATATAGAAATGCCACTTAGGGATTATAACAATATCTTGAAATAACATGAATAAAATGATTGTCTTTAGACTATAACAAAGAACCATAGCTAGAGTACCAACAAGGCATGTTCCTCGGACATGAGGACATACCCACACTTGGAGAAATTAGGCAAGCCTTTCTTTAAAGTGGTCACGAACTTTCAACAACTGAAACCTAAAATGTTCGGGGAAAAGGGAGAAATGGGGTTAGCAAATCACTTGTACTAAGTATGGAATCATATGCACATAAAACATCGAAATCATTCTAAAAATTAAATCATTCTAAAAATAGGCATATCATTAAAGCGTTCTAATTTACTTCGAAAACACTTTATGCACATTCAAGAACCAATACAAGTCAATAAGCACATATTCCTTAAGTCAAGACCATGTATATCACAAGACCAATAATATCAAGTCTTGTAATGTCTACATGTATATCCACATAATTGAGCACACAATCAAGACAACTCTATCATCAAATTATAATATCATCAAACATGTATAAGATTTCATAACATCACAATTTAAGCAAGACCATCACTCATACACCCCCATTAAGTCCACTAGTGCAATGACTAAGTAAGGCCCAATAACCTCACTCAATCAAGTAAACCCAATAAGGACTATAAGGAATACCCAACTTTACAAACTATATCATTAAGATTAAACATCATCATACTTTAGTAATAGAGATCAATCACAAGTTCATAAGTGAAACCAAAATCACATAGCGTCATTAACATATAAGATCAATATATATATATATATATACATATATATATCATTTACATTTATAAGCATATGAGTACAACATCCTTATAAGACTTCCTCAAGGCTGAGTAGTGCAATGTATAGGTAGAGTCCCATACCCCTACCTAGACTAAGTAAAACCCTTCAAGTCATCCTTGTTAGAGTTCACCTTATTACTTCTTTTTACCTTTTGGAAACATCTTTCATTAACTGACATAGACCACATGACATAATGTGGAATCCGGTGTCAATGGAACCTTACACTTAAGAATGTCGGACTACTTGCAATGGTAGTACCAAAACATGAACATAACATCTATGTGGATTCACTAGCTAGTATTCCTATGGGGCGAACATAGTTCAAGAACTAGAAGATGTAGTTGGGACACTCTTTATGCTACATGCATTATAGTTTCCAATCTCGTACATCAGTGATCCTACCTTCCTTGTGTGGGAAGGGACACTTCTCACTTCTAGTTCACTCGATGCTAAACTGGAGTCCTTTTTGAAATGTCTTTCATTATTAATCATAACTTAGTGTAGGTCATAGGGTCTACCCCACATATAGTCATCATAGATCAATAGGATTTGCATGAGTATGTCCTTAGAATACAATTCACACATGTAAGGTCAGCACATTTGCCTAATCACATTATGATAAGGCACATAGGCAAGTCATCGCTATCCTTATATCATTATATCTTACCCAACAACTCACAAGTCATAAATCAAGAAATTATAATTCAACATCATACCAACCCTAATCAATCTCATCATAAGGTATATTTCAATATAACTTCATCACTAAACACAAGTAATCATAATTGAAGTAAAGGATTGAGATCACAAGGCTTACCCCGATCTCCTTCACAAGCCATCATCCAAGGTTTTACCATCAACCATCAGATTCAACACAATACTGGGTGTAATATCATCACACAATAGTAATCAACAGAATAATGAATTCAATTTAATCACTACACAACAATTAATCACTAGTTCATAACCTAAGGTTAGGGACTTCATTTAGTTTCATGATCTAATCTACCAAAATAAGTTAACACATCAAGAACTAGCATAATTGAATCATAATACATGATTATATAATTATAATAATCAAAATAAACCCTAAACAAATCAATTTAGAAGATCAAATTCGTTATAGAAGAAACCCCACTTGAAACTCATCTTTTTGAAATCAATTTGGAGGACCCCTTTGGGAAAGAATCCCAAACGTGAAAGGAATCCCTTAACTTGTTAATTGATGAAGATTGGTAGATAAAAGTAGAATTTTTTATGCCCTATAACTCTCCTTTTTTTGGTCTTCTATGGAGTTTCTTTGGGAGAGAGAAAGAAGAGAGAATGAAGAGCAATTGGGTTTTAGGAATTATGAGAGTTGGGTTAGTTTAATTAGGATTGGGTATTTATATAGATCATTAACTAACTTAATTATACCTACCTTAAACCGTAAATAATAACTAAAAACCTAATTAAAAAGTTCAACTAACCTAAAACGTCGTAGCAAACAGTGACCTGAACTACGAGACCTCGACCTACGGGTCGTAGGTCAGTCGACGACCAGTGTCCCTTTCATGCTGCACATCCATTATTTTGGTCAGAGATTTACCAAAATGAATGATCACAAAATTTAATAAGGGACCATCGAAAGTGTCCATCGATGCCTCGTCGATCAGACACTCGTAGCTTGCAACCGTCGATGGCTACTGTCCTAGAAAACTTTTTAGACAAAATGCAGGTGTCCTCCTCAAGGACCCTTGGTTGGTCCTTGGGAAATCGTACCCAGACCTTTCGATCCTAAACAAACTTTAATACGTGTTTAACCCCTTCCCACCAAATTTCATCAAATTCCGACTCCTAAAACCTTGTCAAATAGACTAAGGCACGCTGCCACCTCTTGAACTAGTTTGCGAACGTCATTGATGCTTCTTGACGGTTTGATTCTAATCCTTCCTAAATGACTTATATAAATCATATTTGACCTTAAAAAAATTTTACAACCTAAGAATCTCATGCTAAGATCTATATTAGGATTTATACTTTTGGAGTATTATTCGTCCCCGAGTGACACTAAAATTCTTTGAAAGGAAGGAATAGACTCAAGACTAGCAACCCAACCAACAACAACATATCATAACATGAGTTACAATTAAAATCAACATAACCACATGACCTTTTACACGGTGCAACTAAAAACATCATTTTCAACTCTAAGAGCTTAGCATTTACTACATGTGTATTCACTTATGCCAAAGCTTTCTTCAAAACATATCATCATGCTCAATACAACTCATGAAGGCACAACATATTAAAATACACCATATAAGTTCAAATCAAGTAAAAGTGCATCTTTTTTTTAAAAAAAAACGTTCACTTATATAGGCATTGTTCACTGTAAATCACATTAACAAAAAATATATTTCAATATTTTACCAAAATCAAGGAAACTTCAAATAAACTCATTAGTTTCACTAGAAATAGGAACAACTAACACTAGTCAACAAATAGATTAGGGTAACGAGACTTCATGTCAGCCTCGGCCTCCTATGTTTCATCCTCAACTAGGTTGTTCTTCCATAACACCTTTACGGAAGCCACCTCATTGTTCCTTAACCTCTTTTCTTGTCTATCAAGGATTTCAACCGGAACCTCCTCATAGGATAGGTTCTTTTGCACACGTAGACCCTCAATAGGAAGAATGGAATCAGAATCACCGATACACTTCTTAAGCAAGGAGACATGGAACACCATATGAACCAAAGCAAATTCACTAGGTAATCTTAGCTCATATGCAACCTTGCCAAACCTTTGCAAAATTTCATAAGGTCACACATAATGAGTACTCAACTTCCCATTTTTACAAAATCTCACCACTCCATTAATGGGTGAAAATTTTAGATACACCTTATTACCTCTTCAAATTCTAAGTTCCTTCTCCTATGGTTCACATAAGACTTTTGCCGACTATAGGTTGTTTTCAATTAGTTCCTTATAATATGAACTATATCCAAAGTATTATAAATGATTTCGTGACCCAAGAGTTAAGACTCGCCCACTTCAAACCATCCAATTGCATATCTACATCTCTTACCATACAATGCTTCAAAACGAGCCATATATATAGATGAATGGTAACTATTATTATACGAAAACTCAACCAAAGAAAAGTTCCTATGTCAATTTCCCTTGAAGTCAATAATACAATCTCTAAGCATGTCCTATACTGTTTGAATAATACGCTCCGCTTGACCATCCGTTTGGGGATTAAAAGTGGTGATTCGCTTCACCTTGGAACCCAACCACTTTTGAAATGGCCTCAAAAACCTAGATGTGAATTGTGCACCCCTATCTGATATGATGGATAACGGAATACCATGGCGACAGACAATCTCATTTATGAAGATCCGTGCATAATCCTCCCTCGAGTAACTGGACTCGACGGGAATAAAATTAGCAGATTTGGTCAACCTATCCACTATCATCCATATGGAGTCATGTTGCTTTTTTGTTCGAGGAAAACGTACCATGTAAACCATATCAATATCATTCCACTTCAAAGTGGTAACTTGGATTTCCTGAAGTAAACCACCCATATTTTGGTGTTCAACTCTCACTTGTTGGTTATTTGGACATTTTGCAACAAATTTCGCTATGTCCCTTTTCAAGCCTTCCCACCAAAACACTTCTCTAAGGTGATGATACATCTTTGTAGAACCAGGATGAATAGAACAACGAGATTGATGAACTTCCTGAAGAACCCAGTTTCTCAAGTCATCGACGTACACACAACCTTTCTTGATACCTCAAGACACCATCCCCTCCTAAGGAGAATGACTCATTAAGATTACCAAGAATTGATTTCTTCAACTCCATTAATGGTTGATCAAGGTGTTGCTTAGACTTCATCTCAACAACCAAAGATGATTCGAAGTTATGATGGACCATAAACCACCATTCGAAGAATATTCCAATCTAACACCCAATCTAGCCAACCAATGAGCATCTTTAACTAGGTTTTTCTTGGCTTCATCTGCATGAGGCACACTACCCATGGTCATACGACTTAGAGCATCCGCAACCACATTGGCTTTGTCGGGGTGGTAGAGAACACTCATGTCGTAATCTTTCAATAATTCCAACCACCTTCTTTGCGGAGATGAACTTCTTTTCGGTAAACACATATTGAAGACTCTTACGGTAGGTATACACATTAACATGGAAACTATACAAATAATGTCTCCATATTTTCTAGGCAAATAACATGGCTGCTAACTAAAGATCATGAGTTGGATAATTGTTCCCATGCACCTAAAATTTTTTAGAAGCATAAGACACTACTTTCCTATATTGCATATGGACACACCCTGAACCCACTCGGGATGCATGACAATATAAAATGAAGCCCTTGGTACCATGTGGTAAAGTCAACACCGAAGCGGAGTTAAGCCTCTCTTTAATGATTTGGAAGCTTATTTTAAATGCCTCCGACCACTCAAATTTCACATTCTTTTCGGTCAAAGTATCCAAAGGAGATGCAATAAACACAAAACCATCCACAGTCCTTCTATAGTATACTGCTAGACCCAAAAAGCTTCTAATGTCAGTTGAAGTCAATGGTTTAGGAAAATTCTTGACCGCCTTGATTTTTCTTGGATCTACCTCAACCCCCTTACTAGAGATGATATGACCATGAAACGCCACCGACCTAAACAAAAACTCACATTTTGTATTCTTGGAAAATATTTGATTTTATTTAAGAACTCGTAACACCACCCTCAAATGGTCCATGTGTTCACCCTCATTTTTTGAATATACCAAGATGTCGTCAATGAAGACAATGTAAAATAAATCTACGTAACATTGTAACACCCTATTCATGAGATCCATCAATTCAACCAGGGTATTAGTAAGACCAAAGGACATTACTAAGAACTCATAATGGCCATATCTAGTCAAGAATGCCATTTTTGGTATATCCTTACTTCTCACCCTAAGTTGGTGATACCCCGATCTCATGTCAATCTTAGAAAAGTAGCTTGCCCCATGGAGTTGATCAAACAAGTCGCAATCTGTGGGAGATGATACTTGTTCTTAATAATGACTTTATTGAGTTGGCGATAATTAATGCACATTCTAAAGGACCCATCCTTCTTCTTCACAAACAACACCGGAGCACCTCATGGAGATTTACTAGTTTTAATGAAGCCCTTTTCTAGTAAGTCTTTGAGTTGAGCCTTTAACTCTTTCAATTTGGCTGGAGCCAACCAATAAGGAGGAGTTGAAATGGGTTAAGTATCCGGTAGTAAGTCAATACAAAAATAAATTTTCTGTTCGAGAGGGATTTCTTGAAGATCATTAGGAAAGACCTTCGGAAATTCCCTCACTATGGTGATTGACCCAATGGGAGGATTTTCGGAGTCTAAATCTTTGAGTCTAATAATATGGTATAGACACCCTTTTGAGATCATCTAACAATCCTTAAGACAAGAGATAGTACGACCTCTAGGAATAGATTTTCCACCCTTTCATTCTAAAATGGGCATATTTGGAAAATTGAACTTGACAATCCTTGATATACAACTAATGTAAGCAAAACAATGATGCAACCAATCCATTCACAAAATGACATCAAAATTGACCATATCAAGTTCTAGTAATTCAACATGAGTAACATTATTGGGCAACATTATAGGAAAATTTCGATATACCCTCTTTCCAACCATCAACTCACCTTCCAGGGTAGTTACCATGAAAGGCTCATTTAGAATATGGGTAAAATATCAAACTTCATAGCTATCAAAGGAGTAACAAACAATAATGTAGCACTCGAATCAAGTAAATCATAGACATCAACGGAGAAGACTTTTAACGTACTGGTCACCACATCGGGAGAACTCTCTTGTTCACCATTAAAGAAAAGTGCATAAAAGTGATTCTTCTTTAGAGCATCCACATTTGAACCACTAGTTTGGGATTGCCCGCTTCCTTTGTATTTCCCCTTCACATTAGGGAAATCCCTAACCTTTTGGTCACTCTTGCCACACCTAAAGCAAATGTCCGTCCAAACAAGGCAATCACCATAATTCTTCTTGCCACACTTTCCACAAGTTAGCTCTTGCTTGGTGAGCTAGTACCTTTTCCCTTTTAAGACTTAGGGTTAGACACCCTATCATCACGAGCCTTGAGAAATCTTGAAGGAACTTGATTAGAAAACCTCTTATTGAACCTAGGCTTGTCTTGAATGTGAAGCCTACCCTTAGAGGAACCACATTCATAAGACTTGGCCTCCCTACTCTTTCTCCTTAACCTAATTTCTTCCAGCTGTTCAGCATGAACCATGAGACAAGATATATTTATATCGTCACGAAAAATTGCCAAAATGACACTCTTCCACCAATTTATCGGACATCCCCGTAAAAAGTGACTCATCTCATCCCGTGGGTTTGACACAAAGGATGGAGCATACTTGGACAATTTAGTGAACTTCAAAGAATAGTCAAGTATACTCATACCTCCTTGACGAAGGTTCATGAATTATTCCACCTTAGATTCCCTCATATCTCTAGGAAAGAAACTATCAATGAAATCCCTCTTGAAGATCTCCCAAGTCACCAGACAACCTCTTAGTGCTCTATTATATGTCCATTGCATACACCAAGTTTGGGCCACCTCTTTAAGTTGATAAGCCGCCAACTCGGCCTTCTCAATTGATCTCAGACCCATAGCATAGAGAATCTTATAGACCTCATCGATAAAATCTTGATGGTCCTTATCCTACCTCGACCTATAGAACATAGGTGGATTCCTTCTAGAGTCTCTCAAATGCAAGGCCATAGTGTTAGCATGTTGTGGCACTCGAGGTCCAACCTCCTTTTCACTAGGTCGTCATATCTTAAACTTGAGAAGTGACGGAATTAGATTTAGAGGTCATGGCTTGAGCCTAAGTGAGAAAGTCTGCCCTTATATCTCCATCGTTCATCAGTGGAGGAATATCTGGAACTTGATCACCTATAGCAACTTCTTCAAGTGAAGGCACTTGGTTGTCTTATGGAGGCACTTGGTCGTCTTGATCTCCCACATTATCCATTTTTTCTTCGGCCTTTCTAGCAGTTTATCTTCGAGTATTCATATCGATTACCAAGATACAAGGTTTAGCTAAAAGCACATAACAAGACTCTAGAGGCACGAAATAGGAATACAAATAGATGAGAGTTTCTAAGCATCACATAGTATCTCATTCATAAGTGTGTCGTTCTTCACAATTTTAAATAAGAATATACATAGACATGGTTTAATGAGATATCGTTTCAAGGGATATCCAACCTTATGATATGATACCAATTTTGTCACATCCGAGAAGTACCCTCCAAACCAATCGGCATCGACAACCTCAAAGAGGACTAAGACTAGCCTCTTAGTATTCGTCAATACATTCATAGAATAAAAAGCGTGGAAAAATTAAAACATTTTATCTACAACTACTTCATGAGGTTTACATAGACATCTCGCTTACACATAATATATTCATATCGAGTATACATAGACCCTTTGTATAAGAAGATTGCATAGTCTTCTACTTTATGCCACATATATACAACATACATAATATAGTCTTAAAAAGGGATGTCTCATATTAACCATCTAAACATACTCAAATCAACATGGGCATAAGCACATACGCAATGTAGAAATGCCACTTAAGGCTTACAACAATATCATGAAACAACGTGGATAAAATGGTTGTCTTTAGACTACAACAAAGAACCATAACTAGATTAGTAACAAGGCATTATCCTCGGATTTGAGGAAATACCACACTTGGAGAAATGATCCAAGCGTTCCTTCAAAGTGGTCGTGAACCTTTAACGACCGGAACCTAAAATGTCAAGGGGAAAAGGGAAAAATGGGGTTAACACATCACTTATACTAAGTATGGAATCATATGCACATACAATATAGAAATCATGCTAAAAAGGGACATTTCATTAAAGCATGCTAATTTACTTTGAAAACAGCTTATACTCATTCAAGAACCATTACAAGTCAGTAAGCACATATTCTTTAAGTCAAGACCATGTACATCACAAGACCAACAATATCAAGTCTAGTCAAGTCAATATGTATATCAACATATTGAGAACATAATCATGACAACTCTATCATCAAGTTATAATATCAACAAGCATGTATAATAGTTTATAACATCATAACTTAAGTCCACTAGTGCAATGACTTAGTAAGGCCCATAACCTCACTCAATTAAGGAAAACCTCATAAGGCCTATCAGTAATTCCCAACTTTACTTACTATATCATTAAGAGTAAACATCATCATACTTTAGCAATAGAGACCAATCATATGTTCATAAGAGAAACCAAAATCACATAGTGTCATTAACATGTAAGACCAACATAAACATATGATTTACATTTATCAGCATATCAGTACATAAGAACATCCTTCTAAGACTTCCCTTAAGGATAACTAGTGCAATGTATAAGTCTCATACCACTATCTAGACTAAACCAAACATCCAAGGTTTTACAATTAACCATCCAATTCAACAAAATAATGGGTATAATATCATCACACAGTAGTAATAAACACAATGATGAAGTCAATTGAATTACTACACAACAATTCATCACTAGATCATAACGTAAGGTTAGGGACTTTGCTAAGTTGCATGATTTAATCTACCAAACTAGGTTAACTCATAAAGAACTAGAATTATTGAATCATAAAACATGATAATTTAATTATAATAAATAAAACAAACCATAAAAAACAAATTTAGAAGATCAAATTAGTAATAGAAGAAAACCCACTTGAAACTCATCTTTTTGAAATCAATTTGGAGGAACCCATAAGGGAAAGAATCCCAAAGATGAAAGCACTACCTTACCTTGTTAAATTTATGAATATTGGTGGATAAAATTAGTCTTTTTTTGCCCTATAAACCTCCTTTGCTTTATCTTCTATGGAGTTTCTTTGGGAGAGCGAAACAGAGAGAAGGAGGAGGAATTGGGTTTTGGGAATCATGAGAGTTGGGTTAGTTTAATTGGAATTGGGTCTTTAAATAGGTCATTTAAAAACTTAATTATACCTCCATTAAACCCTAACTAATTAACTAACCACCTAATTTATTAATTTAACTAACCTAAAAAGTGACAGCAAAACAGTGACCTGACCTACGAGACCCCGACCTACAGGTCGTAGGTCAGTCGACGGCCACTTTCCCTTTCGTGCCGAACATCCCTCATTTTGGTCAGAGATTTACCAAAATAAAAACTCACAAAATTTACTAAGGGACCATCGACAGTGGCCATCGACGCCTCGTCGATCAGGAACTCGTAGCCTGCAACCGTCGACGGCAACTGTCCTAGACAGCTTTTTAGCAAAAATTCAAGGGTCCTCTTCATGGACCCTTGGTTTGTCCTTGGTGAGTCGTACCTAGACGTTTAGACCCTAAAAAAAATTTAATATGTTTTTAACACCTTCCCACCAAATTTCATTAAATTCCAACTCCTAAAACGTTTTCAAATAAACTAAGGGACGCTACCACCTCTTGAACTAGTTTCCGGACGTCATGGATGTTTCTTGATGCTTTAATTCTAAACCTTCCTAAATGACATATATACATTATATTTGACCTTAAAAAATTGTTTCAACTCTTAGAATATAGTGTTAAGATCTAGATTAGGCTTTCTACTTTCAGAGTATTACATTATCCCCCCTTTAGAATAATTTGTTCCCCGAATGACACAAATTCTTTGAAGGGAAGAAATAGACTCAATACTAGCAGCCCAACCAACAACAACACATCATAACATGTGTTACTAATCAAATCAACATAACCACCTGACCTTTTACACGGTGCAAGTCAAAACATCATTTTCAACTCATAAGATCTCAACATTCACAACATTTGTTATCACTTATGCCAAATCTTTATTCAACACATATCATCATGCTCAATACAACTCATGAAGGCAAAATACACAAAAATACACCACATACGTTCAAATCAAGTAAAAGAGATTATTTTTTAAAAAAACTTTCACTTCTATATGAATGGTTCACTGTAAATTACTTTAACAAACCATATATTTCAATATCACCAAAATCAAGGAAACTTCAAATAAATTCATTATTTTCACTAGAAATAGTAACAACTAACATTAGTCATCAAATTGATGAGGGTAACGGGATTTCTTGTCAGCCTCCGCCTCCGGTGTTTCCCCTCAACTAGGTGGTTCTTCCTGAACACCTTTACGGAAGCCACCTCCTTGTTCCTTAACCCATTTACTTGTCTATCAAGGATTTCAATTGGAATCTCCTCATACGAGAGGTTCTCTTGAACACCTAGACCCTCAATAGGAAGAATGGACTCGAAATCGCTGATACACTTATTAAGCAAGGAGACATGGAACACAACATGAGCCGAAGCCAATTCACTAGATAATCTCAACTCGTATGCAACCCTGCAACACTTTGTAAGATTTCATAATGTCCCACATAACGAGGACTTAACTTCCCATTTTTACAAAATCTCACCACTCCTTTCATGGGTGAAATTTTTAGATACAACTTATAACCGTCTTCAAATTCTATGTCCCTTAACCTATGGTCGGCATAAGTCTTTGGCCGACTATAGGTTGTTTTCAGTCGGCTCCTTATTCAATTTGGGACCAAAGAGTGAAGACTCTCCCACTTCAAACCATTAAATTGGGTATCTACATCTCCTACCATACAAGGCTTCAAAAGGATCCATAGATATAGATGAATGGTAACTATTGTTGTATAAAATCTCAACCAAAAGCAAGTGTCTATACCAATTTCCCTTGAAGTAAATTATACAAGCTCTAAGCATGTACTCAATGATTTGAATATTGCGCTTCTCTTAACAATCCGTGTGGGGATTACAAGCGGTTCTTCGCTTCACCTTGGTACCGAACCCCTTTTGAAATGACCTCCAATGCCTAGATATTAGTTTTGCACCCCTATCCAATATGATGGATAACGGAATACTGTGGGGACACACAATCTCATCTATGTAGATCCTTGCATAATCCTCAACTGAGTAAGCGGAAATGACGAGAATAAAGTGAGCGGATTTGGTCAACCTATACACAACCACCCATACGGATAAAAGTAGTCTTATTTATGTCCTATAGCCCTCCTTTTCTTGGCCTTTTATGGAGTTTCTTTGGGAGAGATAAAAAATAGAGAAGGAAGAGCAATTAGGTTTTGGGAATTATAAGAATCGGGTTAGTTTAATTAGGATTTGGTCTTTATATAGGTTATTAACTAACTTAATTAGACCTCTCTTAACCCCTAACTAATTAAATAACCACCTAAAATTAATTTGACTAACCTAAACTGTGGCAGTAAAATAGTGACCTGACCTACGAGACCTCAACCTACGGGTCGTAGGTCAATCGATGGCCAATGTCCCCTCCGTGCTGCACATTCGCCATTTTGGTTAGAGACTTGCCAAAATGACCCCAATTCAGATTTACTAAACGACCATAGACGGTGGACATCAAAGCCTCATCTATCAGGCTACGCCTTGTAGCCTACAACCATCGAGGTCCTAGACAACATTTTAGTCAAAATGCAAGGGTCCTCTTCAAAGGACCCTTGGTTGGTCCTTGGGGGGAGTCATACTTTCGACCCTAAGACAACTTAAATACGTGTTTAACACCTTCCCACAAAATTTCATTAAATTCTGTCTCCTATAACCTTGTCAAATAGACTAAGGCACGCTAGCACATCGAGAACAAGTTTCCGGACATCATGGACGTTTCTTGACGCTTTGATTCTAAACCTTTCTAAATGAATTATATGCATAACATTTGACCTTAAAACAGTGTTAAAACTCTTAGACTCTCATGTTAAGCTCCAGATAAGGTTTCAGACTTTCGGAGTATTACAACATTTGACTTCAAAACATACCAAACTTAATTAAAATGCTAAAATTCACCATTTTTACACATTATTAACTCATGAAACACTTGCAATTCTCTAGTTCAACCTAGTTTATTATAAGGGTAGCTACATTAGGGGCTTCTTCCACAGAATGTCTCGCGGGTGGTGTCTCACGAATCTTCATATCCAAGTCCAATTTCTTGGGCTTTGACCGTTGTTCATACCTATCAAATGTTGCCACTAAATCATTATACTCTTCAATTAAATAACTCTCAAAGTTTATCATATCTACTGGTAATGCCTCAATACACAGTCTCTCCTCAAATTTTTTTCAAAACTAATCTCAACTCTATAAGTTATATCATATACTGATTTGAGCTCACCACTCTGCTTGATGGATCTACAAATATTGGAAGTCGCTTTATCAATGTTAAGTTTGAACTTTATCCGCCATTTGTCCATGTCAATCAAAGCACGCCCCGTGGCAAGGAACGGTTTCCCAAGGATAATGGGATCCTCAAAATCAACCTCACTATAAAGAATAAAAAAGTAGTCTGGAAAGATTAATGACTCCACTTTAACTAGAACATCATGGAGTACTCCAATAGGCCTCTTCACATTTCTATCGGCCATGAGCAACTGAATCGTAGTTGGTTTTGGGTCAACCAAATCCAACTTCATGTAAATGGATAATGGCATAAGGTTAATACTAGCAGCAAGATAACACAATGTCTCAATGGTGAAAGGGATGGTGAAAGCACCAAGGTCTTCGTTTTTCAACCAAAGGGACCTTGTAGCAATAGCAATACAATGTTGCAGCTTCTCATCATCCTCAAAATTCACAATTCTCTTTTTAGTCACCATGTCCTTCATAAAATTTGCACACCCAAGCATTTTCTCTAGAGCTTCTATCAACGGCACATTGATGGAAAGTTGTTTTAGCATAGTGATTAACCTGTGGTTTTCCCTTCTTTTGTCTTCTTTACTAATCTTTGTGCAAAAGGAGGCGGAGGTAGAGGTATGGCACCAGTTTCTTGATACTAAAGACTCTTTATCGATCACATTCTCGAACTTTCTCCCCTTCTTAATCACATCATCATCTTTACTAATATCAGTTTCAACCTCATGTGGAATTGGAGGAGCCACAGTTTGTCGTGAGTAGTGACTTCCACACAATGCCCGTCGTTTATTAGGATTTGGATAGTTTTGCTAGGAAGAGTGTAAGGCTGGTGTGGGTTTACTGTGGTGGAAAAATGTGTCTTTGGCTTCTCAAGATATTTCATCAATACCGCATGGGCATCAACTTTTTGTTCAATACCAGATAGGTTATTTCGCATGTCCTTAACATTTTCATTAGTCGCATCGAACCTTCTCATCATCTTTTTCATCTTATACTCAATATGCAACATGTTACCTCCAGTTTCCGTATGGCTAGATTCCCTATTTTAATAAGGAATATAGGGCCCAACCCGATTGTTTTTGTTGCCATAGTTGATCCTGTTGTAGTTGTCATCGCGATTGTAGCTCCCATCTCGAACATAGTGACCCTCTCGAATGTAATTGACATAGTTCAAACCTTGGTTACCTTGACCTTGGGAATTTTGTTAGAAACCATCTGTTTGATCATTCACTGCATATGCAAATTCATCGTACTAACACTACTCGACCTGTGGTGGAGTTCTAGTCAAATATTTCACAGCATATACCTTCTCAACACCCCCACTCACATGCTTCAATACCAACCACAACTCTATTCTTATTTGTGTCATTTCCTAACATATATCATATGTGGATTCTTTTCCTGTAGCTTGGACTACAAATGTGTTTCCCAGTATTCAAATTCCTAGTGCTCCAAGCTTTTTTGTTACGGAAAATATTCTCTAGTTTCTCCGCAATATGCTCAAAAGTGCAATCTCCACAAGAACCTCAATAATAGTATCAAGCACCGCCTTACTATTGTCATCCTACCCTCGGTAGAAATAATCTTTTAGTTATTCATCATCCATGCGGTGATTTGGAGTGCTTCTCATGAAAACAGTTAACAAATCCCAAGTACTACATAGAGACTTTATAGTGCCATGAAGTTATTAAGCTTATCCTTCTTGGTCAACTTCTTGGACACTGGAAGAACTTTGCTAAGAATGCATCAGCCCATAGAATCCATGTATAGATCGAGTTGTCAGGGAGTTCATTAATCCAAATTGCAACATCTTTGGTTAATGATAGAGGAAATACTGGCAGCCTGATAACATCCATGTCCCAATCTAATCTCCCCAAAAAATTTGGCAAACCACCCTGATCTTGGCTAAGTGAGCATGAGGGTGATCCGACACCAACCTTGCAAATAAGCCTCTCATTGTGAGCATCTGTATAAAGCTACTAGTTACCACAAAGGTGTGACTTAGTTGTAGAGGGTGTAGTACAAGAGGTCCATCAAAGTCGGCAATGTTGATGTTGATCGTGTAGCTATTTTGGGGTTGCGGCTCCCGCAGATCTAGTATCCTAAGTGCATGTGCCACTTGATTCACCTGGAGCCTGATTTTTCTCAAAAACCACATCAAGAGGTTGTCTTCAAAAACCAGATCCTAATTACCCTCCGATAGGGTTAACTTGCACTATCTGATTATTCATCCTCTACATACATTGTTCGCTCAAGGTCTGGATCGTAGGGAGTGAGTGGTTCTCCTTTACTTTGTGTACTTGGCATAAACTGATTTGAAACCTGATAAAGACAAAAAGAAAAAGAAAAATTAATATTATAAAATAGTTGAGTAAAGTTCAATAATGTCATTAAACTTAATCTAGAAGCAAATTTTCCTCGACAGTGATGCCATAATTTGATACACTCAAATGACACTTCCCTAAAGAAGCATAAGGGATTGTTATCATGTAAAGAACCCAACTTATATGTTGGGGTCGATCCCGCAAGGAAAATGTTTAGACTTAACCTTAACTAAGAATTATATTCATTTAGTCTATGTAGTTCCGGAGATAAGTAATTAAAAAGGTGATTTTTGTAATAAATTTGGAAAATTGTGTAACTAATTAGTGAGAAGGATTTAAACTATAGTTGTTATAAATATGAGAGAAGAACTAGGGGATACGTGTTCCCCACAAGCTCATAACGCGTTAATCCTAGTAAAAGCAACCCTCTCCTAGTGTATTACATGCAAAGTGATAATTTATGTATCTCTAAATCCTTGGTCCGACATTTAGAGAATTTCACCCCGCGCTATGGTCCGGCTACATGTGTATAATATACTAACCCTTACCTTTACCTCATATTGGACATTGCATTGATGTATGACTTAGTTTTCACCCTCTCACCAATCGACACTAGAATATTAGATAGCATCACACTAAATCTATGTTTATAATATTTTACTTATTAACTACCTCGTTGGTCCAACAAGCAGCAACAAGGCAAGTTCTAACGTTGCACACCATTAAAAAGACTTCTTAATGAAAGAATTATCAAGGCATGCAAAAAATTATTCAAAGATTGCTTAATTACTATTCATACATTGTCAATTGCTCATGGTTCCCACAACCCTAGTTGTGGATTTAGTTATCTATATTAGCAAGAACATAATTTATTTTTAGATGAAGAAATCATTAACTTACATAATATTAAGAATAAACCAAGAATCTGAACTTAAATTTCAAAGCCAAAAATCTATAATAATGTTCTTTCGGAATTAATAATTGCCAAGTGTTTTCAAGTCAATCTCCAAAAAGATAAAACTAAAACCAGAATAATATTCTCTAATACTAAAACGGGGTTTCACATCCCCTATTTATATAAAACAAGTCCTAAACTAAAAGGAAAAAAAAATATGGAAAGTTTGTTCAAGCAAGCGTCTTCGTGCTACAAGACTGACTTATGGACCGCCGATGGATATATTATTCGTAATTTCCTTTCATAAGTCAGGACTTAGAAAATATTTTAGCTCCCAAAACTCAGCTTCTGTAAGGCAATCGACGAAGCACCAGTACGGACCGTTGATTAATCTACGGTACGTCTATAAGACCTTGAAAATGACCTAGGTGAACTAGAGTTTAACATGGTTTTAATTATTGTATAAGGTCCTAAATTTCTTTAAAAGATGACATTGAGGCATTTCCTAAGATTTTAGGTGCATTGGAAGTCAAACGTCAAGAGATGACTAAGACGTTCAACGACTAAGTCATCTATGTGCCTCATATGTGGTTATTTGTGTTTATTTGTGATTCATGATGTTATAAGGCCCTTAAATGTGTTATTATAGCATATATAGGCATTGTATCAGGTTTTTGCAAAGTTTGGAGGTCAAAGGTCCAAGAACGTCCATGATGTTCGAAAGGTTTTCCTTGAAACTACCTTGTATGTCTAGTCTTGTTTCATCGAGGTTTACTTGTTCGTTTTGGGTGAAATTCATGTGAGAGGTGAAAAAATCATATAGGATCATGTTTGTGTTGGAAAAATTAGGGTAAAAATTCCCAAGGACCATCCAAGGGTCCTTGAGGAAGGACCCAAAGTTGGTGCCAAAACTGTCCAAGACAGCCAACGATTGGCAATCGATGCCCAGTGGGTCAGTCGACGCCCTGTTGGTGGGGTATTCTCGATAGAGGCTTGGGAGTGGGGGATATTAATACCATGATAGGTCTCAGTCCTAGACCACGGACCAACTATACGGTAAGTTGGTCAAGGGACGGATCGTCGATGGGGTCTGCTCCCAGCGCAGGTACACTATAAGTTGAGGGGTGAACTTGTAGTTTCACCCCACTTCCAAATAAGGGGTTTTATGTTTCCATAAGGTACTTTTGGGTAATTTATTTTGAGTTTGTATATATGTCTTTAACACTTAGAATATTTCATTCTTCCAAATCAATACCCCAAATCCCTTAGAAATTCCCTAGAACTACATTGGAGTCAAAACTCAAGGAAGGAATTGGATTGAATAACTTAGTGTAGATTCTTCATAAAATTGGAGAATTAGCTTCATCAAAGTATGGATTTTTATCCTTCAAACTCTCTTCATCAAAGAGCCCAACTTTCAAAAATATTTAAATTTTTCAAGTTGAATAGTCAAATTTTATGATCTATTCCATGGGTTCTTACATTAGTGGTTTATAAACATTAAATAATGATTGATTTTTTATTTTATTGATAACTTCAAACTAAAATAACCTATCAAACCATGAATTGTATGAACCCTAGTTTTGGCTAAGTTATGGGTTACTTGATATTGATCTAATGTTGATGAATTCTAATGTAGTTTTATGTAGACTAATGATTTATGTAATAATTATAGTAAATTGATATCTAGGTTGCATAAGATTGAGGAATGTGTATTAATTTGACCTAGTTTCATGAATATTGTTATAACTATGTTGAATTGTTGGGTATGGCCATGGGAAAGGGCCTTGTGATATCGTATGTGGTGACTTGGCATTGGATTGAGGTGTCAAGGATGATGTGGTGGTAATATTCCCTATTTCCTTTATTTTATGTTTATTAAAATTCAATTATGTTGTGATTGGTATGGTCCATTTATGGTTCCGGTGTTATGTGTTTTACTTGCAATTGATGTGGCCTTGTCGGTATTATTTTAAGTAATATGATGATCATGGACTTGTTGGCAAACTACTTGAAGTAATGTGATTATTTGTGTAGTTTATTATGTGATGTATGATAATATATATCTACATGTTTAGTAATGTGAAAGTATATGTATTTTGTTGATGTTATGTAGATGATCATGTTATACTATGACTATGGAATTGTATGTATAGTCTTAGGGTTGATGTATGTTATTCCTACTTGATTATATGAGTTTATCATGGTCAGATTGATGATAATATGATATAATATAGGATGACTTAAAGATGATAAGGGTAATTTCTATATGCTTCTAGAATGAAAAGTATTATAAGTTAAAGTAAAGTATGTGGTGTCTTGTCTTGGTTGACTTGTGTTCCTTGTTTTATGTATGTATGAATGTTTATATGTGATATCTTGACTTAGGATGCTAAAGTCTCTTAGTCTAGAATATATGAATGACATGTGACCTTAAATAAAGTTAAGAGGGTTTTTTGTGTGAAACCTTGAACCTAGTGGTAAGGTTATGAATGTTGAGGTCGTAAGTCGTAATGGTATCCTTCAAAGTAAAGGAATGATTGACTTAAAAGTTAATTGTCTCTAAAGACATCATATTAATCCTTGGGAAATTCATGATGAGCTTATTATCTCCATTGGTAGGAAGCCCTAGTGAACCTTTCTTTGGTAGGGTAAATGTGATTGAGATATAAACTTCATATGGAACCTCTTTATATGATCCTTAAGTGTAAATTACTCTATGAGAACGAAGGCTAGCACCGAGTGAGTATGGTAAGGGAATTAGTTCTAGTTAACGAATGAGACTAGATTACAAAGCATGCCCTTCATATTCCTTAACCATGTGCCTAAATGGGATGTGTCTAAATTCTACCATTGGCAAGTAGAACTCCCTCAGCGGAGTAGGTTAGAACTTTGGATTCCAAGTCTTGTATCATGGTCTATGCCGGTTATTGCCTATTCTCATCATATGTAATACCTATTAGCATTACAGATGTTTTATAAAGTTTAGGTTGTGGTATGGGACGCTATCTAGACATTGCACAATAATCTTAGAAGGTGTTAGTTGGAGTTCCTGGTTCTTGTCCAAGACCATTACTTGAATGTCCTTTATGTTTTGAACGTCTCTTAATTGAACTAATAAATATAATGTCTAATGTAATAAACCGGAATATTTGGAATAAGTACTTATCTAGATTAATTAAGGGTTGTCTAGTTAGGGTGTAAATGAGGCATAGGAATTGTACTTCTATCTTACCTACATGAGTCTTAAGAATGACTCTAGTTAGGGAATATTTTGATTTACTTAAGTAAGTATTTTGATAGCCTTTGATAAGGATTATTTAGGTAGTCTTGAAGGGGTCAATCATGGACGTTATCTTCTTGATTTACTTAAGTAAGTCTTTTTATAGCGTTTGATAAGAGAATTTGATATTATCTATATGTTGATATGTTTGATGTCTTGTAAAGTATGTATGTGCCTTATTATAAGTAATCTTGAGGGTCATTTAGGTATGCTTAGGAAGGTTTTATGAGCGGTCTCTCTTTGTGTTGCTTAAGTGAGACTTAGGATAGATTTTAGTGGCATGATTACATGATATGAAGTGTCCAAGGAAGAAGTAGACAACTTCACTATAACAGTAAATTCCTTCACTGTACAGTGAGTTGACCTCAGTTGGCTCAAAAATATGTTAAATTGGATAAATGTTATCTTATGTATTTCTAAGTTGTTAAATGTTTCTCTTATGATTTTATATGAAAAGATGCATATTTGTACTAAATGTCCGTTTTCATGATTTTCATGCATTATGCCATACATAGTACATGTGGTTGTACTAATACATGCTTTTATATATCTCTATAGTTATTGGTAGGTGAGGAGCAGGTGGGAAGGAAGACTTGGACTGTAGCATCGTTCAAGAGAAGTCAAAGTATGTCCTCATTTAATTCGAGGTCATAGATGTCTTTTGTGTTTCTTATTGAAGTATTGTAATAGACTAAGTATTTCTATATAAGTATTGTATATGGGTCATGTCCTAAAAGTAGTCTTGTGTCCTAAGTTTGATGAGATTGAGACATAGTATTTCCTATGACTTTATATGAAAGAGTTTTTAAAGACTATGAAATGTTTTGTGAAAACTAATTCTGCACTACTTTTCATTAGGTATATGCAATGAATGATATGTAAGGGCTTGTACAAGCCCTCAGAGAGGTCAAGTACACCGGTTGCAATATGAGATTTGCCCTAACTTATAGGGTGTTGTTTCAGGATGTGACAATATTGGTATCAGATCCAGGTTATGAAAGTAGTTTTAGGAATCAAGTAGTCTCATCAAGTCATGCCTAGTAGAGTCTTGAACATCGGTGTGAGTCGCGACACATCTATGGGAGAGAGGATATAGGATGATATAGTTTCCCAACTTTTCTACTCCTATGTCGTGCCGTAGAGTAAAAGCTATGAGTACTCTTTTCTTATGGTTTTCCTTGTGTTTCTAGAAAGATGAATACGAGGAGGAAACGGCTAGGAGAGTTGAGGAGAATGAGGTGCAAGAGGAGATTCCCCTCAAGTTGAGGAAGTTGAGAAAGTTTCTCAAGGTGCTCAAGGTGATGGAGTCCCTATTGTGGGTTGAGGTAATGATGTCCCAGAGTTGATTAATAGGGATATTAGAGAGGCTTTGCTTGCTTTAGCCCCAGCCGTGACTACTCAAGTGATTTGAGTATGGTGCCTAGGGCGAATGTTGTGGAGAACACTATGACGTCTAGGTTAAGAGACTTTGTGAGGATGAATCATCCTATCTTTCTAGGATCTAAGGTGGGAGAGGATCCCCAAGATTTCTTAGATGGTGTATAAAAGGTGTTGAGTGCCATGGGAGATACATCTACGGAGAAGGCAGAGTTGGCTTCGTATCTATTGAGGGATGTTTCTCAGATATGGTACACTCAATGGAAGGACAATATGTCAAAGGAGTCGGGTCCCATTGAGTGGGTAGAATTGAAGGAAGCTTTTAATGGTAAGTACTTTCCCCGTGAGAGGAGAGAAGTTAAGGTAGATGAGTTTATCAATCTCAAGCAAGGTAATATGAGTGTTGAGAAATACTATTGGAAGTTGTCAATGTTATCTAGATATTCTCTATCTCTTGTCTCTAATCCAAGGATTGAAATGAGTCATTTTGTGAGGGGTGTGGCCGATCTAGTGAGGGAGGAATGATGTACGGCAATGCTACATGATGATATGACCCTAGCTATACTCATGGTATATGACCAATCAATTGAGGAGTCTAAACTTAGGAGGATGTCTAGAACCTTGAAAAGGAGTGTTTCTTGTGATCAGGAGCAACCTAAGTTTAAGAAGAGGACCCAAGTTCAAGAAGAACCTAGGAGTTCTAAGGTGAAATTGGAGAAAGGAGGTGGTTCTCAAAATGTAAAACATACATGTGTCACTTGTGGAAAGAGGAATTATGGTGAGTGTATGAGGGGTAATGGGAGTTGCTATGATTGTGCTACGGAAGGTCATCGAGTGAGATATTTTCCTAATATAGCTTCTAGAGGAAAAAAGGGTAAGCAAGTTGCTCCTAGTGTTCCAAAAGAGGATCTTTCAAAGGCAAAGGCTCATTATTATGCACTTTGAACTAGAGGAGAGAAGCCAAATAGTGATGATGATGAGGGTAAGTCCTTGCTTTTCTCTTTTAGTCATATGAGTTCCTTCTAAGTGGGGGAGTATGGTCAGTAGATGTGATAGAAAGTCATAGAAGTATGTTGCATGTGAATTGTGTTTAGGAGTTTTGTTGAAATTGAATTTCATTAACTTCTTGCATTGTGTATTTTATGAAGTTATGATTATGTTGTAAGATATGTTTATATGATTTTAATTTTCATATTAGCATTTTTCTATCATGAATTGCCTAAAAGTTGCATTTTCGAAAAAAATTGCTCAAAATAATTGTAGCATTGGAAATTGCTCATTGTAAAAAAAATTCGGAATTTGACTAATTGATTGTTTGATCAAAATTGTTGTAATGTGTTTAGAACTGATTTATATGAGAATAATATGGAATATAAAATGAGTTTTCATTATTTGGAATGAAGCATGTGAGTTTTGTAGCATGATGAGTTATTAAATGTTTTCTAGTTTTTTGTTGAATTATGAACCTCTTGACGATGTTAAATTGATGTTTTACTATTGATTATGTGTTACATGGCATGTTCATGAGCTTCTAGTCGAATTTATATTTTTTGAAGTGTTCGTAGAGTGGCAAGTCATTCGAGGACGAATATTGTCCAAGTGGGGAAGAATGTAAGACCTTCAAAATGACTTAGGTGAACTAGAGCCTAACATGGTTTTTATGGTTGTCTAAGGTCAAAAATTGGTTTATAAGATGGTATTGAGGCAATGACTAAGAGTTAAGGTGCATTCAAAGTCAAACGTTAAGGGACGACTAAGACGTTCGACGACTAAGTCAGCTAGGTGCCTCATATGTGGTTTTATGTGTTTGTGTGTTATTCATATGGTTATAAGGTCATTAAAGGAGTTATTATACCATATATAAGTAGTGTGTCAAGTTTTGTGATGTTTGGAGGTTAAACGTCCAAGAACGTCCATGACGTTCGAAAGGTTTGTCTTGAAATGACCTTGTGTGTCAAGGCATGTTTCGTCGAGTTTTACGTGTCCGTTTTGGGTGAAATTCATGTTATATTTGATAAAATCATATACGATCATGTTTGGGTTTGAAACATCCAGGAAAATATTCCCAAGTACCATCCAAGGGTCCTTGAGGAAGGATCCAAATTTAGTGCCAAAACTGTTCAAGACAGCCAAACCAACGATTGGCAATCGACGCCCAGTGGGTCAGTCGACGCCCCGTTGGTGCGGTCTTGTTTTATTGAGACTTAGGCGTTAGGAAGAGGAATCCCATGACAGGTCTCATTCCCTGACCACTGACCAAAAATACGGTTAGTTGGTAAAGGGACGGACCGTCGATGGGCAACCGTTGATGGGGTCTGCTCCCTACATAGGTTCACTGTAAGTAGAGGTGTGAACTTGTAATTTCAACCCACTTCTAAATAAGAGATTTGTCGGTTCCTTAAGAATCTTTTGGGTATATTAAGTGTGTATTCAAGTCTTTAACACTTAAAATATTTCATTCTTCCAAATCAAAACCCCAAATCCCTTAGAAATTCCCTAGAACTCCATTAGCGTTAAAACTCAAGAAAGGGATTGGATTGAAGAAATTAGTGGAGATTCTTCATATAATTGAAGAATAAGCTTCATCAAAGTATGGATTTTGATCTATGAAACTCTCTTCCTCAAGAATCCCAACTTTCAAAGATGTTTTCTAATGTTTTCAAGTTGAATTGTCCAATTTTATGATCTATTCCATGGATTGTGTGTATAGTATTAGGGTTGAGTCTTGATTATTTATACTTGATGATATAAGTCTATGTTGATAACATTGATTATGTTATGATAGTTTATAGGATGACTTGAAGATTATATGGTTATATTTATGTGTTTCTAGAATGGCATGTATTACTAGTTAAAGTGAAGTATGTGGTGTCTTTTCTTGGTTCACTTGTGTCCCTTACATAATGTATATACGATTATGAATATGTGATGTATTTAGTTATGATGTTAAAGCTCTTAGTCTTGAATGTATGAATGATATAATATTAATCCTTAGGAAAGTCATCATGATCTTCTTGTCTCCATTGGAAGGTAGAATTAAGAGGACCTCTTTGGTAGGGTAAATGTAATATGGTTATGAATTTGTTATGGAACCCTTTTATGTGAACCTTTAATGTGAATTACTTTATGAGAACGAAGGCTAGCACCAAGTTATTATGGTAAGGGAAGTAGTTCTAGTTAACGAATGAGACTAGATTACAAAGCATGCCCTTCATATTCCTTAACCATGTGCCCACATAGGATGTGTCTAACTTCTACCATCGGCAAGTAGAACACCCTCATCGGAAGGGATTCCATGTCTTGATATCATGGTCTATGTTTGTTATTGCCTATTCTCATCATATGGAATACCTATTAGCATTAGATAAGTTCTATGAACTTTAGGCGGTGGTGTGGGACGCTATCTAGACATTACACAACAGGATTTGAAGGTATTATCTGGAGTTCCTAGGTCTTGTTCAAAACCATTACTTGAATGTCCTTTATGTGTTGATATATCTTAAATGAACTAATGAATATAATGACTTAAGTAGAAAGTAGGATAATCTATAGTAATTAATGGTTGTATAGTTAAGGTGTGATGGGGTCATAGGAATGGTCACTTCGTATCTTACCTAGATAAGTCTTAAGATTACTCTAGTTAGGGAAGATGTTGATTATGTGGACATGATCTAAACTTAGGAAGTCTTAAGGATTATATAGGTAGTCTTAAAGAGGTCAATCATGGACGTTATCTTCTTGATTTACTTAAGTATGTATTTTGATAGCCTTTGATAAGAGAATGTCATATTATCTATATGTTGATATGGTTGATGTCTTGTAAAGTATGTATATGTCTTATTATAAGTATTCTTGACGGTCATTTAGGTATGCTTATGGAAGTTGTATGAGAGATCTCTCTTTGTGTTGCCTAAGTGAGTCTTAGGTTATGTTTTAGTGAGATGATTACATGATATGAAGTTTCAAAGGAAGAAGTAGACAACTTCACTTTAACAGCGAATTCCTTCACTTTACAGTGAGTTGACCTCACTGTTAAGTTGGCTCAAAAATGTGTTAAATTGGCTAAATTTTATGTTATGTGTTTCTAAGTTGTTAAATGTTTCTATTATGATTATAATATGATTTTTAAATGAAAAGATGCATGTATCTACTTAATTTCCATTTTCATGATTTTCATGCATTATGCCATCCATAGTACATGTGGTTGTAATAATCCATGCTTTTATCTATCTCTATAGTTGTTGGTAGATGAGGATTTGGGAAAGAAGACTTGGAACGTAGCATCGTTCAAGAGAAGTCAAAGTATGTCCTCATTTGATTCGAGGGCAATGATTTATGTTATGTTTCTTATTGAATTATTGGAATAGACTAAGTATTTCTATATTAGTATCGTGTAGCATGGGTTGTGTCCCAAAAGTATTCTCGTGTCTTAGGTTTGATGAGATTGAGACTTAGTATTTCCTATGACTTTATATGAAAGAGTTTTTAAAGACTATGAAATGTGTTGTGAAAATTTTTAATTCCGCACTAATTCTCATTATGTATATGCGATGAATGATACATAAGGGCTTGTACAAGACCTCCGAGAGGTCAAGTACGCCGGTTGCAGTCCGAGATTGGACCTAACATCTGGGGTGTGGTTTAGGGATGTGATAACGTCAATCCTCTCTGTAGATCCACATTTATGATTTTTCAAGAGTCAGTAACTAGAACCCTCGTAGGAGCATTTTACGGTGCAGCACTATGGTTCATAGATCAATCTACGGACCCTTAATAGTCATCGTGGTTCGACACTTGGTAAAATTTTCCCTGCTCCTTCTCCCATGCCTTGCCTTCTGATCTACGGGCATCACTTACAAAGCATCAATGGACATACGGTTCTTTTATGCATTTTTATCAGTTGTCTCTTTATTTTCGCACCTGAATACCTTACCCGCAACATGCCAAAACATATATCAACAGATACAAAGGGGCTCTAGAGAAACAACTCTTAAGTTAATTGTATCAAACGTACCGTAAACTCACGATACATCAGCAACCTACCTTAACTTCAAGTTATGTATTTTGATTACAACTCTTGAAATCCTAAGAACTAACTCTAATTCCCAACCTTTAAAACAAACCTCCCAAGGTATGTGTTCGCAACTCCTCGATTTATCACAACCTAAATATAACACTCCTAGTTCAGTTTAGAACTCACTGAAGTACGATTAGATCAAGACTTATTCACAACGAAAAACTCCTAACAGATAAACTCTATAAAACGATCAAGTTCTTGGATGTGTTCCTTCAGTAAACTTGTAGCACTTACGAAGAACATATCTCAATTGCTCTGTCTTGCTCTGTAAGTGCAAACGTATACTAAAATAACTAATTTGGACAATTTCACTTCTATTTAACAACAATTCTTCATAGAGTTATTGTTCACTTCAAACTCCTCAATGACTTACCCTCTTGACTTAGATTTCTACTTCAAGTAAGAATCATCCTTCAATTCAAACTCTTTGTTTCCTTGGATTTCATCAAATTACATTCATTGATTCATTTGTATTGTAGTCGAAATCTAATACTTCAACTAAACAGTAACTTGAAGAGATCTACTTTAAGTGAGAATTTTTCTTCAATATAAGCTCCTTGTCTCGTTAGACTCCTTCGCCAAATCAAACTCATCTATTAGTTCTCTTTAACTAATCAGATGTTTATTTCCTTAGGTTTTCTCATGAAATTAATATTATCTATCCCTTTATTTCTACACAATTGTCTTTGTTTATTCTGAAAGCTTTCTTGATTTCAAATGTTCGTGACATTGCACCTTTGGACCATGTTAACTGACGTGTTTCGCCTTTCTTTGTCAATCATCAAAACTTTATAAATCCTAACAAACATTCTTCTTACATTCACAACGAACTGATTCTTGATACTTCAAATCTTGATCTGCAAAATCAAACGATCACACTAAGTTAGTTCTATAATTCTTGTGTAAAAGTTTTTCTAAATTATATTTCACTAAAGCTAAACATAAATTGTTCTTTCTTATTATTATGTAAACAAAAATTTGTGCCAATCTAATTTGTCCAATGATCATGTAACAACATCCCCATTTTAAAATATAGAGAAAAGGTGGTGTGATGGTGCGTGCACGGGGAGAAGACATATAATAACTTTAATAATTAATATGGAAAATGTCAATAGAGAGAAATGGTACTTATAAGGTAAGTTAGAGAAGATTGAGGAGATGATAAGTGTTGCGGTCAAATCGCACACTCAAGTGCACTGATCGTACAAGTAATAAAGTGGCTCTTTTTAAGAGTCGGGTGTCGTACGCAGAGGCTCTTAAGATCAAGACTTATCAATTTTTCTAACTCATAATTTAACACAAGTGGAATTTCCATATTTTTTAATGGTTAATTATTACATACTTCTAACACAAACTTAATTATAACTATTACAATTCTATTTCTTGACTTTCAACAATGATATTGGAAAAGTGCAGGGCTACAGTTCTTACCAAGAATCATGTAATCAGTATCATTTAATATGGGTATTTATTGAATTATCGAATCACTGAATCACAGGAATTGATGTATGATCACGGTCTCCTATCCTCTAATCGCGTACAACAAATAGCACTCTAACTACAATAATGTATTGGGATAGAGTGATTAAATAATAAGAATTAAGATATCTTCCATAATGGTGACCTATGAGAGATTTCTAGGTAGATCCTTACCTAGAGACGAATCGACCCTACCTATTTAGAGTTCAACAAGCTCCTTATTCCCCACGTTTTATCCTCTTATTCCTCTCCCGAATTCAATTTGGAAAATAGATTTATTTGTATGGTGATCAAGCATAAAGTACCAAAAATAAGAACAGAAGAGAGATTCATGCTATAGTTCATGATAAAACCAAAATCAAACTCAAAAGATTTTATTCATGCTATAGGCACAGCCCAAGAACTAGGGTAGTTTGGTACTCATAATCGGATAATCAATCTTATAATGGTTATGAATCATCAAAATAAGATTGAAAGGAAAAGAGGAAAAGAATGAACCCTAAAAACCCAAAAGCGTCGTTCTCTAGTTGTTCCCATCTGAAAATACAAAAAAATAATCCCTAAAACTAAAATAAAACCCTATTTATACTAAAGGTGGAAACAGCCAAGTCTGGACCTCAGACGTGCGACATGCGAGCATCTTCAAATTCCCGTTTAAGGTGTGTAACTCTTTTATGTGATGCGCGAGCGACAAGATGCATTCTACCAAAAATATCAATTCTTCAACTAATTTTATACTTCCTTTGCTCAACGCGAGGGCATCATGCAATTGCCTTGGAGCATTTCTTTCAGCTTGTTCCTTGCATCCTTTTGTCTCAAATCTTTGTATTGCTCCTTCGTCCCTTTTTGTGAACATTCCTCCCAATAAGCCTCCTTGCATAGCCAATCATTTCGATTAGCTCATACATACATAATACAAATCTAAACAAATACTTTGTGAATTCAAAATAGGTGTAAATGTGGACATACTTAGCATTACGGGCATATCAACATGCCCAAGATCACTACCCCGCACATAAAGCTTTGTTCGTCCTCGAACAACTACGCACTACTGCTAGACCTAGACTCCCTACATTTGATTGTGCTTCCACCATTTCTCCCATAAATATGCTCATGATTCTATCGACACATTTCACTTTATCATATGCATATATTATGTGCATGCTTTGAAAAATTTTTGCAGCCAAAGATCTTATCAAACATGTGCACCCATATTTATCAGTTTAATTCCTACAGCAAGTGCCTCTCACTCCAATAAACATTCCATAAACACAAGCTACAATTGAAGATATTTTAGGAACTTAGCATTAAAAACAACTCACTCTGAAGAATAGAATTCACATGCATGCTTTGAGAACCATAAGCTTGCTCATTATGTACATCTTTATTAATGAGGAGTATCGTGCTCAAAATCAAACAAGACGTCTTCGGGTTTAATGTAGGCTCAGGTTCAAGGAGGATTCATTTAGATGACAAGAGTGACTCGTCCTCCCTACTCCACTATGTCCAACTTTTTCTCTACAATCACAGATTTTTGATTTCATTGGCCCTCTTTTTTGTCAAGTATTACCAGCCTTTGCATTTGGTTTCTTGCCCCTTTATAGATTTTTTTTCATCACTTATCAACAGCCAAACTTGACGTACAAATTTTTTTTTAGTTAAGGTGCACAACATCATTTTGTTAAGGTCAAGGCCTTCATCAAGGTAGTCACTTAGTTAGCCACCTTCAACTTGGGTTACCTCCGTTAAAGTAAATAATATCCTATGGATTAGGGCCATTTAGTTTCTTATTCCTGATGCATTGCCTTACCTTTTCCTTTCCTTTACTCTCACAACTACACTTCATCAGCCTCTCTATATTTGTGTTCGTTGTTTCTACCTTTTAGCCTAAAGTAGTGCATTAGGGTTCTGGATAAAAACTATGGGATCAAGGATATGGGTTCTTCTTATTATGTGGGTTCCAACAAAATTAAGGTTACAGGCTCAAGTAGGCTAAACTAGGGATATTAAATAGGCTAAATTTCTACACCATTTACAAAGAAAGCTTGTCGTCATCTTTTTAAACACAATAACACCTACATTTTGCTTCAATAAGAACCAAGGCAAGTTCTAGACTCAAAAACCTGTCATGTATATCATCACAAATCTCACCACTCATGGAACAAGTAGTATTTAGAAACATCAATTTCAGCACACAATTATGTTACTCTGAAGATTCATTTGAACTTAAGTTGTACATTTCTATAGCATGCCCAAAATTTCACTACATTCATACATCAACTCAAATTCTCTATTTCATACATATGATTTTCATAGATTTATGGCTTCAACAAAATCCAACCTACGATTCAATTGATAAAATTACCCTTAAGACGGACGTCATCCATTTAGCATTGGGCAGCTTGACTCAATCTATGATTACTTACTCAATTCTATTAAAAAAATATTTTTGTATTTTTGTATGGATTAAAGGGACTATCCTTTTCTAAATAACCATAACAACTACCAAAAATCAAAACAAAAACATGAAAATCATACCATATAGAACCAATCAGATATACACCCCACCCCACACTTACACAATAGCACTGTCCCTAGTGCATTACAAAAGATTTCAACCAAGTTTAAAGAGCAAGGTAAATAACTTCCTCATCAAACCTCCATGGCGTTATTTACCTCAGCACCTTCACCTGCCTGGGTTGGTTCCATCTCTTCTTAGAATTTGACGCGACATCTGAACTGTGCATAAGTTCTCCTCATCCGTTGGGATGTCCGTTATCAGTCGGCTCCATTAACTCCGGACCAATACCCAATAATTTCTCAGCATGAGCATTTAGTGTCTAACGCATGTTACTCTCAAGAATATCTACCATATTAGACGGTTTACAACCAGTACTGTGCCGCAGCATATCCAAACCATACATTTTCATCATGATCAACTCATTTCTTCAATGACGCTCCACAGTGGTGAGAGTGGGGAGTACATCTGTGCCCATCCCTTTTGTACGTGTAATATCCACTGTTGCTGGGTAAAGTTGTGCCATGTAATCCAGGATTTCCTCCACTATACATGGAAGAAGACACATCTTCGAAATAAGTCCCCCAAACGCATAAATATGGCCCTTATGAACCCGCACCTTTCGCATAGTTGATATAATGATGGCCCCTATATTTAGCTCTGTGTTCGTCATGAATGCATATAACAAACACACCCGGTCATGGGTGATATCCGTATAGTGCAAAACTGGTATCAGGATTTCATCACTACCTTCAACCAAACCCTAGTCTCTCTGAGCATGTGATCATGTGGAAGAGATTTCTGATATCTCTTACTGATATGTTTGGTCCACTAAGCCATGGATTACGGTCCGCAAATCAGGTGTTGGATGGCCTAGTAGGGAGGGCTGATGTTTAGTTAGGTCAGAAACATTAGGTCTATGTCCTCAGCCATACCCACAATAGCATTGATGCTCGTCGGTGTGATAGGCACGTTTTTACATCGAACAATGACAAAATGGGAGTGTGTTTCCGGTACCCAGTTGGCATAGAACTCACTAACAATGCTTAGGTTGCATTCATCCATCTTAGCAAATCCAAAACCCATTTGAATCTCTCTCATCCTCTTGAAGATCTACGAGGACTCACGAGCTAGGGTATCTATATGTCAAAAATTCATAGAAATTGGATGAAGACGTACATAGGCGACGCGTAGGAGAAAAAGAAGACACGAGTAATCAAAAACCCTAGTTGCACGACACGAAAGAGGACCAAAAATAACGCTTGGGGAAAAGGAAAGGGAAAAAAGAACGATAGAATGTTGAGAAAATAGGGAAGAAAGGTGAAAAATCGGGATATAAAAGGGGGAAATTGGGGATAGTTTCGGTCATTCATTTTAAAATAGCTGAAACCCGTTTAATTTAATGAAGAGTGCAGAAATCTTACTTGGCCTCGCGATGCGTGACTACACGAAGTTATCTGGAATTTTAATTCCAATTGACCCCATAGGTGGAATTAGCCTCATGACTTGGGGATATTACTTTATAGTTGATTTTCATGACGTAAAAACATTTTACTGTCACATTGATATTTGATCTTCCCCCTCGCGATGCGAGGCCTTCACGAGGTGCACTACCTCAAATTTTTTTAATGAGGCAAAATCTGGAACTCATCGTGCGACGCACGAGCTACACTTAGTCCTCTTAAGAATATTTTTCTGTATTACTGGACTGAAAAATCATCAATTGAACCATGATAGGTTGTCTCCCATCCAGCGCCTTATTTTTTGTCATGGCATGATTCATATTTTTGTTTTTTTTTTACTGAAAATAAACTATCAAAACAAAATATACCTAACTTATTACAAAGGTTCACGGGTTGCCTCCCATGTAACGCCTGATTTAATGTCCTAGCACGACCTATCTCATTAGTTACTCATCATCTAGTGTGAGTGCTTCGAGCTCATGATCCACATCCTTTCTGAAATAATGATTGACCCTTTGACCATTTACAAGCAACGTAGAACTTCTGTCCTTGTTTCTCAATTGAACTACACCATATTGTGCCACTCTCACTTCCTCTTCAAATGGACCACTCCATTTCGATCAAAGTTTTCCTGGGAACAACTTTAATCTATAATTAAACAACAACACTAGTTGACCAGGCTCGAAGGTACGTGACACAATATGCTTGTCATGCCACCTTTTAGTTGTCTCTTTGTATACCTTCACATTTTCATAGGCATGAATCCTAAACTCCTCTAGCTTATGTAATTCTGCAACCCTTTTTTTACCGGCTAACTCAACATACACATTAGCTCAAATGAAAGATCCCTGCTTGGAGCAATATGGATAGCATCCTCAATTATTTCCGCTTTAACATTTCAAATGCCTCCAAACATTTATCATCAAACATGAATTTCATCTCTTTCTCTAATAAACTGTAAATGGGTCTTGCAGTTTTAGAGAAGTCCTTGATGAACCTCGTGTAGAATCCAGCATGATCAAGAAAGTTTCACACTCCTTTCACAGATATTGGAGGTGGAAAATTCTCAATCACTTCTACTTTTGCTTTATCTACCTCCGGCCCACTCTTAGATACGTTGTGCCCCAGCACAATTCCTTCTCTCACAAAGAACTGGCACTTCACCCATTTCAACACCATATTGGTATCCTCACACCTCGCAAGGACTCTATCAAGATTGGTTAAACATAGCTCAAAAGACTCACCAAATACCAAGAAGTCATCCATAAATACATCAACAATATCTTCCATGATATCATGTAAAATTACCATCATGCATCTCTAAAAGGTGGTTGGGTCATTGCCCAAACCAAAGGGCATGCGTTTGAAGAGTATACGTGCCATATGGACATGTGAATGTCGTCTTCTCTTGATCCTTATGTTCAATGACAATCTTATTATAACCTGAATACTCATTAAAAACAATAATGCTCTTGGTCAGCCAACCTATCCAACATTTGATCAATGAAGGGTACAACATAGTGGACCTTTTTGGTAGATTCATTAACTTTCTTGTAGTCCATAGATATCCTCCACCCAATCACTGTTCTTGTGGGAATCAACTCATTCTTATCTTTTGTCACCACCGTCATTCCACTCTTTTTGGGCACACACTGCATTAGACTTACCCATTTACTATCGGATAGTGGGTATACTATCTGTGCATCTAATTACTTGATCACTTCTTTTTTAACCACATCCTTCATCAAAGGAATTAGTCTTTGTTGATGTTGTGCACTTTCCTTGTACCATGTATATTTTGTGCATACATAGAGCTGGGATATTAGCATGGATATCTGACATTTTCCATCACAAAGATGCTATGAGTACTCACCAATCTTCTCTTCTTGGAAACCTTGGAAAATGTACCCTTACAAGACAATCAATAACCTCAAGACCCTACATGGACAACATGGAGGCAATATGCATTAGTACGATATGTACTAAGTATGGAAACATCATACCAACATAAGATATCTCAAAGGGTTAGTCAATAAGAGACATAATTATATGAGATGAAGGCATAATGATAGCATACACATCATAGGCATATTAAAACACATAAAAGTACATACTTATTTTTCCTTCTTACTCAAGTAAACTACATCACAAGCTACCTCCAACTATACTAGTGCAAGGCAAAGGTAGCATCCTATACTACTACCAAAGCTAACTACATCTCTTTGGTCATTCTTGATCATAATCAAGTATCATAATTAAGACCTTAGTTCATCTCCTTCCCTTCTAATATAAGCCCTAGTGTTATCCATAACCTACAAAATTATAGGCAAACATTAAAAAAGTGATTACTTAAGCCAAACTCTATGGAACGACTTGAAGAATTAAGAAGTGAAACTTCCCTAATCATCTTATAGACTCCTAATCATAGATGTGTCGCGACTCACACCGATGAATAAGACTCTACTAGACGTGGTGTTGAGACATCCTAAGACCATTTTCATAACTTATGCTCTGATACCATGTTTTTCACGACCCACATGTACAACCTAGAAGTTAAACTATTCTTAGGTCACAACACGGCATACTTAACCTCTTGGAGGTATGTACAAGACCTTGAACATCATTCATTGCATATATATGAATAATACACGGAATTAAAAGTTTTCTTTCAAAACGTAGTGTGGAAGTCATTTCATAAAATGTCTCACGTATGTCTCATAAACTATATGTGACCTCACGAGTACAATAGTGTTGGGTCATAGCCCATAAAAGACAACATATTGGTGGTAGTCCTCGGATACTATGAGGACTCACAAATCTTCTCTTCTTGGAAACCTTGGAAAATGTAACCTTGCAAGCCAATCAATATCCTCAAGACCCTACATGGACAACATGTAGTCAATATGTGTTAGTACGATATGTTTTATGGAAACATCATACCAACAGAAGATATCTCAAAGGGTTAGTCAATAATAGACATAATTATATGTGATAAAGGCAAAAGCATAGCTTACACATCATAAGCATATTAAAGCATCTTAAAACACACTAGAGTATATATTTACTTATTTGTCCTTCTTACTCAAGTAAACTACATATCAAATTTACCTCTAATTAAACTAGTGCAAGGCTAAGGTAGCATCCCATACTACTACCAAAGCTAAGTACGATATCTTTGGTCATTATTGATCATAATCCACTTTCATAACTAAGACCTTAGTTCATCATGTCATATGATCAATAAGACCCCAATCCAACTTCAAACATACTTGTGCAATGCATGTGAAGCATCCCATACTACCTCACACACTAGCTTATCTTGAAGTCAACCTGTCTTGTTTCATTAAGTCTCTAGTAGCCTTACTTCATACTAAGATTACTACACTCTTATGATTCCCTCAAGAAATGCTTGTGCAATGTACATGAGGCATCCATACTACTAAATATACTAAGCCTATCTTGAAGTAACCCTTAAAATGTTCACCCTCCATAGCTTCACCATCTCTTAACTTCATTTATTAAGATCTTCTTATTTTAGTCTACTTTACTAGGACAGGAAACCCTAGTCCAATCCTATTTTCAACCTTCTCTTCATTAATGACCCTAGGTTATACCTTCTGCAGTGTATTTATGATGTCCCATACCAACATTCATGCAAGGTACTACTTTGGATTCTTTCTCTATTACTTCTTACTATAGATCCTAGCCCCTATCTTTATCTTTTTAACATTATGAGATACTTTTTTAAGTATGTATAAGTTCCTTAATCATATGGATCCTACGAGGTACTTATTAAGGTATGTCTTGATCCCTTAATCATGAACACCATGAGTTACCCCTTGGGCATGTCTAAGTTCATTCATACATTATAAACACTACGAGATACCCCTTGGGCATGTCTAATTTCATTCATTTCTTATGAACACTACGAGATTCTTCTCAAGCATGTCTAAGTACATAGGATATGGAGATCTCTACTAGGATACCTTGACTCTACTACATGAAGGACTCCCTCCTCATGAGACCTAATGGAATAGTCATCACAACTACTAGGTATGGCTCTCCTTTGTACTTGTAGTAAGGACCATTTCTAGACTACTCGTTTCACTTTGCATATACACTTGGATTAAAGCATATACTCCAAGGTTTACTTGTCAAGCCTTGTTCAACCTTCTCTTATCAAGGGATTTCCTAGACAATCCCTCCATGCTCAAGTGAATTCTATCACTTTAAATCAATCATCCTAAATCTACATCCAACACAACCATCCTAAGGTTCATTATTCATCAATTCATTCTATCTTCATTCATAATTATATTATGGAGCCTTTTAGCCTTAGCTTTCTTCTCATATTCGTCAATACTAGGTCAATATGGCTATAGTTCATACTTTAGGGTTCAATTGGTTTAAGACCAATACTAATTAATCAAATATAGTTCAATTCATTCTTAGGTGATTCAATCATGATTAATTAATATGCAATCAAGTTAAGAATCAACACAAAACCTTCATCAAGTATCTAATGTCCTAAGATCACTATGCTCACCCTCAAACTCAATTATTATAATTCAGCATATAAAATCCATAAAAACAGTAGATAATCATCATATAAACATCATTGAATGTTACCCACTCGATTGGGATCAAAATCAAGCCTTACCCACAATGCAATCACAACCCTCTCTTGAATAGGGTTCTTTGGATTCACAATTGAAGGGAAAGTAGGAAGCTTCATGGATGGAAGAATCCATGAATGAATAAGATTCACATACCATAAATTAGAGCCTTAATTCAAGCTTAAACTCTTGGTGATATCGTTCTAAGCTGCTACTCCTAATTTTTCTTCTTCTCCGATGGTGTTCTTGAGATTTCTAATGTTAGAAAGAGGTTTTGATTTGGATTCTGGAGTCTATAGGGTCTTTATATTGTTTAAATAGTCATAAATTATTTGGATTCTAGAGTCTAGGGTTTTTTATATTGTTTAAATAGTCATAAAATACCCAAAACTACCTAAAATAACCGCCGATGCATTTATTTATATGTGGGCTCAATTTCCCAATTCACTCCTCAACTTTAAAATAAACTGCGAGAAGGTGCAGTCTACATCGACGGTTTTCCATTGACGATCGTTGGTTGGACGACGGTCTGTCCTGCAGGTCCGTCATCTTGGTCAGAGAGTCATCATTTGGAAGATTTTCTATAAAAAGTAAGTGTCAACAAACGTGTCCCATAGACGGGGCGTCGACCAACGCACGAGGCGTCGATAGACACTGCTCAGGCAGTGTCTAGGCCAGTGTTGGGGTGCTCCTTGATGGCCTTTTTTGGGGTCCTTGGGGAGTCATGCCTAGACGTCTCCACATTAAATATGTCCATCTAGATGTTAGGAACCATACCTACCAATTTAAGCCCCAAACTCAACCTAAAACCTCATGAAACATACTAAGGCACGCTAGCACGTCTCAAGGCTAACTTTCAAACGTCACAGGACGTTCTTGGACGTTTCACCTCCAGACTCTCTCAAACTCTACATACTCCCTCTAAACACCATATTTGACCCTTTTAGGACCTTATAAGCTCATGGAACTACATGTTAATATCTATTTAAACCTAATTCATTTTAGGGTGCTTACAATGGAGGACCCAACATGCTATTTAATGGCTTCCATCGTTCTCCAGCAGTTATAATCAGTGACACATCTAATAATTGAACAATTTCATGTGCCTCATCATCTCCATAAATGTCATAACCATTCAACATTTGCTCCAGAGAATCCTCGGCCACTATGTTTTTATGGCTTCTGCCTCAAAATCTATCACGGTAATGGCAAGCAACTCCTCATACACATGTGGAATATTCAAGGCTTTATACACATAAAAAACTTCTATTTTATCAAGAGCTCTCATAGTGAGCTGCCCAGATACCACATCTATCATTGCCATCCCAGTTCCTAGAAAGGTCGCCCTAAGATAAATAGGACCTCGGGATCAGGCTCAAAGTTTAGTACTACAAAGTCTACTAGGAAAATAGAGATCGCACTTGCACTAGGACATATTCTACCACCCCCTCAAGTCTAGATACATATCTATCAACCAACTGCAAAATTATGGTTGGTTGTTTAGGACTACCCAACCCCAGATTTTTATACAGTGAAGTTGGCATCAGGTTTATGCTTGCTCCCAAATACCCAGAACTCTCATGCATGGATACCCTGACATTTCGTAATCTGCATAGTAAAGCTACCCGGACCTTTATGTTTAATGGGAAACCTATTCTTTCTCCTAGAGCTGCACTCTTCAGTAAGTGTAACTGTCTCATATCTTGTAAGCCTTCTTTTGTTCTCTACAATCTCCTTCACATACTCTGCATATGTGGGTATACCCTGCAACACATCTACCAAAAGCAAGTTAATACGAACTTGCTTCAAAAGAGAGAGAAATTACCCAAAACATTCATCCTTCTTTTTTTTCTTGAACTTCTAAAGGAACGGAGGAGGTGGTGTCGCTATTGGTTGCACTTTTTAGAGGGTACAACTACTTCCTTCTCTTTCGGCTTAACTTGTTTTTGGTTCACACTCTTTGCCTTACCACTTCAGTACTGTTTTTCTTAGGAGATAAATCCTCTAATTGCAATCTTCTACGAGTACTCACGGCATTTACCTATTTAGGACTTGGATTATCATTACTAGGCAACCCTCTTTATGGTCAGGAATTTCGGGCACTAGCAAACTTCCCGAATTGTTTCTCCAGGTTTTGAGTTGCTAACTGATTCGTGCGCACGTCCACGGCCAACTGAGCTTGGTCCGCCATAATTTTATTTAACATATCCTCAACACTCAGGTTCCCCGATTGCAGTTTAGGCTGCTCCATATGCACCTGTGATTACTATCCTTGTGAGTTACATTGAGGCCTCTACTGATTCTGTCTTTGGCTTTTTTTGAGTTCCATCCCAAGAAAAATTTGGGTGGTTTCACCAACTTGGGTTATATGAATTCCCATAATTTTGTTGGTATCCTCCTCTCTGAGCATTTTCTACAAAATTTATAAAGTCAGGGTTTGCACCACATATCTCTGCACTGTGATAACTTCCTCTACAGATCTCACACCAAGATGGTGGTTGGTAAACTGCATCAACATGAGAGGTCTATTGTCCCAATGCCATGTTGCTGAAATGTGTATTCATCATATTCTGCATGGCAGAAATCTGTGCAGTCAAAGTAGTCATAGCGTCCATCTCTAACACACCTATGGTTTTCTGAAACACAAGTTTCAATCCACTTCTATTCCACTCTGGATTTCCCTGAGAAATAAGATTCAGCTAGGTGTATAACTCAACATAGGTCTTCTCTAAGGCCTGTCCACCTGTAGCTAAATTAGGCAAAATCATGGTGTTAGGCTCCAAACCTTCAATGAAGGTATGGAGTAACACGCCATTGGATTGATGATGATGAGGGCAGCTCAACAACATTGATTTGAACCTTTCCCAAACTTGGTACAAGTGCTCAACATCTTTCTGCATAAAGCTAAAATATCACTCCTTAACTTAGTTGTCTTTCCAAATGGAAGGAATCTAATGAGGAACTTATGTGCTAGATCATCCCAAGTAGTCATTGAATTTGCGCGCTCTCAGTTTAACCATCTTTTTGCTTCCCCAATCAGACAGAAAGGGAATAGAGTGAGCCTCACCTAATCATTATTGACTCCTGTTGGAGTGTAAGTATCACTGATCTCCAAGAAGTTCTGAAACTGCATGTATGGTTACACTATTTGCACCATACTCTGCTTCAGTTCAAACCTCCCACCTGCTTCAATTTTCTGAATGGAAGAAGTTATATTGGTGGGGCGTGGGATTTCCATGTCTCTATGTTTCATCTCGTTAGTTGCCATTGTTTTAGGTTCTTGTTGTCTTTTTTCAATTTTAGTAAAAAAATATGGTAATTCACCAATGACCAATGGGATTGGATATTCATCTTGTTTCCACCTATTGTGTATGACTCTTTCGCGTTCTGATAGATGCGACAAAAATATTCGATCGTTGTCCAGTTTGTTGTATCAAACAACCTGCAACAATGAAAAGCTAAGATCAAATTTTCAACACTTGCGTTTAACTTCATAAAGCAAAAAAACTCAAGTATTTCCTAATTCTAGAGCCCCTGGCAGCGGCACGAAAAATCTTGTTGCGGTCAAATCACATACGCAAGTGCACGTGATCTTAAAAGTAATAAAGTGGATCTTTTTGAGAGTCGGGTATCTTACCTACATGGACTTAAGATCAAGACTTATCAAACTTTGTAACTCATAATTCAACACAAATCAAATTTCCAGATTTTTTAAAGGTTTATTATTACCTACTTCTAACACAAACTTAATTATAACTATTACAATTCTATTTTTTAATTTTCAAAAATGATTTTCCAAAAGGTCTATGGCTGCATATCTTACCAAGAACATGTAATTAATATCATTTAATATGGGTATTTATTGAATTATTGAATCATTGAATCATAGGGTTAGATGTATGATCATGGTCTCCTGACCACTTATCGCCTACAATAGATAACACTCTAGCTACATCATTGAGCGGGGATAGAGTGATTAAATATTGAGCATTAAGTTATCTTCCTATATGGTGACCCAAGCGAGGTCTTTAGGTATATCCCTATCCAAGAGACGAATCAACCCTAACTATTTAGGGTTCAATAATCTCCTTATAACTCACATTCTATCCTCTTATTCCTCTCCAAAGTTCAGTTTAGACAATAGACTAATTTCTATGTTGATCAAGCATGAAATACCAAAAATAAGAACATAAGAGAGATTCATACAATAGTTCATGATAAACCCAAAATCAGATTCAAAAGATTTCATTCATCCTGTATCACAACCATAGATCTAGGGTATTTTGCTACTCATAATTTCACAATCAATCTTACAATGGTTATAAATCATAAAAATAAGATTGAAAGGATAAGAGATAGAGAATGAACCCTAAAAAACTCCAAAGTGTCGTTCTCTAGTTGTTCCCATCCGAAAATAGAAAAAATAATCCCTAAAACTAAAATAAAACCCTATTTATACTAAAAGTCGAAACGGCCAAATCTGGGCCTCCAGCACACGACGCGCGAGCATCTTCAAATTACCATTCAAGGTGTGTAACTCTTTCGCGCGACGGTTGATCAATACCAGGGAATTCTGCCTCGAATATCAATTCTTGAACTGATTTTCTATTCCCTTTGCGCGACGCGAATGCATCATGCAATTGCCTTGGAGCATTTCTTTCATCTTATTCCTTGGTTCCTTTTGTCTCAAATTCAGATTGCTTCCTTTCTCTCTGTTTGTGCACCTTTCTCCTAATAAGCTTCCCTACACAACTAATCATGTCGGTTAGCTAAAAAGTACATAAATGACTCTATACGACTCTAAATACATAATTTGTGAATTCAAACTAGGCATAAATGTGAACATACTTAGAATTACGAGCATATAAATATGCCCAAGATCAATAACTCCTATAATATATAAATGATACTTAGAGGGTAAGTTAGAGAAGCGTTTTACTTATTAAAATGATTGAACTAAGTTGAAGTACAACACACATACTAACCATTATCTCCTTTATTTAATTGATTTTAGATGGAGGAAATAGAAGCATACAAGCATTATAAGTCAATCACTATAAATAAAAAATCCCTGTAATAAGAGGATCATCTTTACTACCAAAGAGATCAAGAATACACCTATGACATATTCTACAATTGTATACAATAGAATACTACATCTTTTGTAAATGATTGGAGCTTTTGAGTTCATTGTATTCGTATTGTAATCAACTCCGCCATATATGGTTCATGTAATAAAGAATTACAACTTGACGTCAATCAAAAATAAATAATCAATCCAATATAAGCCAAAGTGCTAATGTGATCATTCATGGCATTATCTCTCTCTAGGTTTTTTCACTACAATGAAAGAACTACAATCTTAACTCCATAAATTACTAGTTCATTAAAAAAAACATGAACTTCAATTGTAACTTGTTTTAATCCATAATGTTTCAACATGTTATTCTCTAGCGTAACTGATAGTTCAGTTATAATCAGTAGGAATTAAGTGTATTCTCATAGAAAAATAACAATAGGTTAACCGTGATTTGAAAGCAGGGACAGAGATAATAAGGCATGCATACACATCTATGTTATAGTTGTTAGTATCTTATTTAAGATTTGGAACATATTCACTAATAATATAAGTTGTAGTCAAAAAAGTTATCGTTTAGAAATTAGAATCATGGTATCAACTTCAAAACTCATACAAATGAAACGCGCAGAACTCGGTAAGGCGAGCCAAAATATAAGACCATAAGCATAGAAAAGTAATATTGAAAAACATCTTGGACATCTATATAAACATATATCTAATCATATTCAATAACAAAATAATGTTAGTTTAAATACATGTCACGATTAATAAATGTCAAGAAGAATTTCAAGTGAAATATTACAGATGGATAACATACAAAATAGAGAAGCAAGACCACATTTGAAGCCTCCTCTCCCTTGAAACGAAAGGAGACATCAACAAGTTTCTTTGAGTGCAAGATGTGTAGTCATGAATTTTGAACTACGAAAATTGTCATGCGAACAAGATATATCCAATTTAAAAAGAAACAAGAAACTCTGAAGGAACATGCATCACTATATATAATTTTATATTTGGTTTATCATCGTCCATAAATGTTAAATCGTAAGTGAATAAACCTTACCCTGACACAAGAACTAGGTTCTTGTAATTCTGTCGCAACATAATAAAAGAAAAATTTATCGTGCAAAACCTTCCTAACTCAAGGAAGGGAAAAACCACACCAAAGTTTTATATTAATTCAAGATTTACAACTCAGTTAACAATGAATCTAAATTCAAACTTCTACCCTTTACGATTAACTATAATCAAAAACTCTTCACTCACCAAGAAGTCAAACTCGCTTCTTGTTTACAAAAACTCTCAACTCTTCTTAACTCAAACCACCCAAGAAGTCAAACCCACTTCTTGTTAACAATTCTCACAACCTCTTTCCCAAGAAGTCAAACCCACTTCCTGTTACAATTCTCTAAAGACTCTACTCCCAGGAAGTTAAACCTACTTATTGTTACACAATCTAGGAATTATTACAACTCAATAATAAACCTAGAACAAATAAACAAAGACTAATAACCCTATACTTTAATTGATCAGACTTCAACATTGAATAGTTCTGCGTAATAGGGATACGTGGAACTGGTCCTTGCATTGCTGTGATGAAGGCCTGTGTCTTTTCTCCAGAAAATACTGCTCTCAAGATGATATATTTCGTGAATATGCAATAGATATTGTTCTGTCTTTTCTGGAAAAATTCTCTCGATTTTTGTTATTGCAAAGACACTTTTTCCTTCAACTTCTTGATCCTTTTATAAGCTTCTAAGAATTTATGTCTTTATCGTATAAGGAGAAGAGTTAAATTGTAGTATAAAAAGGAATACAATATTTTTCCTTTTACTGTACAAACCTTTTTATACACAACTTTCTCTTTTAATTAAACTTGACATATACGATTTAAAATTTCCTTATCCGTTTCAAATGAACTTTCAACACGATATTTTCAACTTTGGCTTTTAACACGTTTTGCTTGATTTCCTTTTTCTCATCTTTATGTATATGCATTTTCTTTAAGTCTATCATCATATTCCTTGTTGCCGCAATACGTTTTTTCTTTTGCTTAATCTCTCATAATTGTACAGGTTATCTTTAGATAGAGTACACATACGACAATAAGTAGTGAACCATGCCTTCACTTTATCAATCATCAAAACTACTTTATATTTTCTCCTATTTTCCAACATTTTCCCCCTTTTTGATGATGATAAAAAATGATTTGTTACACATCAAGACTCTTTGTTAGTCATCAAAACTACAACTCTTTGTTAACATCAAAACTACAACTTTCATGTTTTCTAATTCCCCAACAACATCGTAAGAGCTGAAACAACTTATTTTATCTCTTTTTTTTTCTAACTAATTTTCTTCATTGTATGATCATACCCAATAGGTTCCTCATCTAGTATCTCAAATAGTATTTCTAAGGAGAAATATGACAGGACAAAACGTAATTGAATAGAATGAGAAAATCCATAAAACTAATTAGGATGAATAGGAAATAAGTTGTCCTTGGATTACCCATGCATGAAAAGAACAAAGCAGACTACAATATTATTTTCTAAGTTATTGGCAGGGATTATTCTATTAAATGCATCAGTACAAAATAAGAAGAGAAAACAAGAGAAATGCTACATGAAAGTTGATAAAATGAGACTGTTTCCACCTTCGTGTAATGCAATTTTCCATTCCCCCTCCGAAATAACAAAAGAAGACATCACCTTCAGATGAATCACTCCCTTCAACTACTTTGTTGAGTCGATCCTTTCAACATTATCATCTTTCCTATTTTTAGGGCATAGCTAAAACGTTATCTCATTAATAAGTGCATGAAATTTAATTCACAGAAAACATATGATAAAAACATTAGAAGATAAACAAATGTATGTAGCGCTATCATTATCATAATACACACACCTAAAACTTTAAGTACAAAAGTATAAGATAATTAACATGTAGTTTATACGTTTGAGGAAGAAGTTATTATTATTTAAGTTAAGGCTTCAACAAGAAACATAAGCAGAAGAAACATATTGGAGGAATAGTCGAGGAAGAGATACCTTTGTTCTAGTTTACAAATAGTTTGAAAAAATTATAAATCTGAAATAAATATTTGTGGCTAACCTTCCTCTTAATGATATTGTATGCGAGAAGGCTGAAAAGACTCAAAAAGGTGACATAAAAGGAAATGAGCTAAAAATAGATGTACTAGATTGACAGATTGTGATCCCAGAAGACTACGTTGTGTATAGACATGCATGTATATACATATATGTATTCTTATCATTCTATTCTATTCATAATTTGAGAATAGAGGATTTTGACATACATCTCAGTGAGTTGAAATATCATCAGCATAATAAACAAAGGTATTAGTTAATTTTAAGCTTATATTATAGATCTACAATGTAAAACAACTCCCATTATCTCAATTTGAAGATGTAACTACGATATTTGCTTACCCTTTTGGTGGAGTGAGCAGTGTGAAGTGACTGTCGAAGTAAGCAGTTAAACCAGACTATTCAAATTAGTGGTTTGTAATAGTACATTGTAGGCAATATGTTTCCCGTTTAACAATGTACAATAGATGCTGCAACTGTAACGCATAGCTATGTGATAATGTTAGCATATAATATGATGAACGTGTTTTTAAAAAAATTGCGGATCAATGTAAATATAGGCAGAGCTACCTTATGTCAAACTCTTCTCATTTATTTATTGCTTCTTTATAGGCTTTAATTGTTTGAGTTGTTATCCCATGTTTTGTAAGAGATCATTGCTAAAGATGGAAAGTATGTTTCAGTATAGTTATGAGAAACAACAAATGTTCTAAAGGAAATTCAATATAGAAAAGTAGTAGTTTAAAGGAGAATGATATCTTTTTTCCTTCTTTTAAAATATAAACCTTACAATGAAATTGCGAGTTTTTTTTAGTTTCCATTTGGCCATTTCCACTTATTGACTTGTTTTGAGCTCTAGTTATTTCTCTATGTATTCCTTTGCCTGCAAATTTCCTTCTTTGTAGATACATTGCCAAATTCCTATTTTCATTCCATTGCTTCATGAAAGCTTATTCGTATTGAAAGTTAAATCAAGTATCAAAATGACACAAAGTCTTAGGATGTATCCTTCACAGTTTGAGGCTTGTCTTCTTGTCACCAAGTAATATATAGGCAAGCAGCTAGTATAGCATATCGATTGCTTCCTCTACTAGATTTTTGATCTTCTACCCTCCTGTATATCTCATAAGTCTTGTTTTTTTGAACATAATGTAAATCAATATGATGAAATATTGAACAATAAAGTATACTTTGCTTTAAATTTTAATGTTGAATTGATTCACATGATGTATATATAGTAACATATTCATGTCATTTGGGGTGTTCCTTGTTCTTCGTGCATTAGATTCAAGATTCCTAGGTATCTGAAAACTGCACTAAGTACAGTCTCTTTCATGAATGTGAAGCGCACCACCCCTATGAGACGGAGGCTACTAAGTGTTTTAATAAAACCTTCCCTTCTTTATTTTCCAACTCGTGTTATATAGTATGAACTCTATTTTGTCTCCTTGTAACTTGTGCTCTTCGCATCTCAAAAAATGCCTCATATAAGAGAAAACGCCAAAAATCAGCCAACCGCTACAACAAACCTATTGAATGATCAAGTTATACATGTCGTGTTCTGGGTAGGTTTCCAAGTTCTTGATCAAGCCATGATTGCCAAGGTTAATCATCAGGTTGTAGACCAGCTCCGCCGTAGACTTACACTACTACAATAAGAATTGGGTACTTTGCTCAGTTGAAGCCTTAGGAGTTTCATGGGTCTAATTTAAATGAGGATCCACAAGAGTTTCTCATCGACATTCAAAAGGTAACAATATTATGGGTGTCACTCCAATCGAAAGTTTTGATTTGTCCACCTATCAGTTCAAGGGAATGGCCAACACTTTGTACCAGCAATGGAAGGATTACAAGTCTTCAACTTAGATGTTTATACATTGTTATATCCAGGGGCTACACTGTCTTTTATAACTTCCTATATAGTAGTAAACTTCTATGTCAGTCCAGAAACTATCTCAGAACACTTCTCAGACTCTACTTTAGTTGGTGACCTAGTTATAGCTAAATGGGTATACAGAAATCGCTCAGTCAATATTTCTCAAAAAGTCACCTCACCAAACCTTTTTTGTGATAGAAATGATAGATTTGATACCATTCTAGGCATTGATTTGTCACATTCCTATTATAACTCACTTGATTGTAGAAAAAAATCGTTCGGTTTAGTTTCCAAACAAGCAAGTCTTAGAAGAGTGGAGGGTAGTATCTCAATGCCTATGTGTCGATTAATCTCTTACCTTAAGTCCAGAAATATGATCTCTAAAGGGTATATCTATCATCTTGTTCGGATTAAGGATTCAAACTCCAAAACCTCAATTGGTTAGCTCTACTAGTAAATGAGTTTCCAAAAGTGTTCATAGAAGATCTTTATGGAGTCCCTCCTGATAGAAAAATTGACTTCGAAATATATCTCCTTCCAAATACCCAGACTATTTCGGTTACTCCTTAAAGAATGACTCTATCTGAGCTTAAGGAATTGAAAGAACAGCTGAAAGACCTTCTAGATAAGGTCTTCATCAACCAAGTATATCTATATTGGGTGCTCTAGTATTATTCGTGAAAAAGAAAGATGGTGCTCTCAGGATGTTTATTGACCATGATTAGTGGAAACAAACTCAATCAATTATATGTATATCATCCCAAGGATTGATGAGTTTTTCAACCAATTAGGGGTGCTAGTTGCTTTTCTAAGATATACCTCGGATCTGGCTATCATTAGATAAGATTCAGAGATAGTAACTTCCCAAAGAAAACCTGCTGAACTTGGTGTGGTCACTATGAATTTGTGGTATGTGTTTTGGACAAACCAATGCTCCTGCAACTTTCATGGATTTAATGAATAGGGTGTTAATAGCATTTGGATTTGTAAATGTTTTGTATTTTTTATGATATCCTCATTTATTCACGGAATCAGAAGGAGCATGTGACTCATCCGAGAGTTCTTCTGTAAACTCTCAAAGATCGCCAGTTATTTGCTAAGCTTAGAAAATATGAATTATGGTTACAACCAGCCACATTCCTGTTTCATGTGGTACCTAGTGAAGGGATCAGAGCGGATTCTTAGAAAATTGAAGTTATACAACATTGGCCCTGACCCACATCTCCAAAAGATATCAGAAGTTTCTTGGGTTTGGCAGGTTATTATAGGAGGTTCGTTGAAGGATTTTCATCCATGGCCTTATTGACCATGTTGACTCAGAGAAAGTTCAAGTTTTAGTGCTTAGATTAGTGTAAGAAAAGCTTCTCAGAATTAAAGACTATGTTGACTACACCTCTTATCTAGACTCTATCAGATGGTTCAGACGATTATGTGATTTATTGTGATGCATCCACGGTCAGCCTAGGTTGTGTGTTGATGCAGCGAGGTAAGGTTATATTGTATGCTTGTACAAAGCTTAAGTTCAATGAGATGAATTACCCAACTCATGACCTTGAGCTTCCTGTCATAGTATTTTCCCTACAAATTTGGAGACATTACTTGTATGGTGTTCCTGTTGATGTGTTCACATATCAGAAGAGCCTTCAATATATGTTCACCTAGAAAGAATTGAATCTTCATCAGAGGAGATGGTTGGAATTTCTAAAATACTATGACATATGTGTGTTATACAATCTCGGTAAGGAAAACATAGTGGTTGATGCTCTGACTAGACTGTCTATGGGTAGTGTGTCACATTCTGAGTAGTAGAAGAAAGAATTAGCAAGAGATGTTCATCACCTAGCTCGCTTAGGAGATTGCCTTATGGACACGTCGTATGGTGGTGCGATTGTTCGGAATGGGTCAAAATATTCATTTGTAGTGGAGGTTAAGGAAAATCAAGATAGTGATCCTATATTACTTCAGTTAAAAGGTGTAGTACATCAGAGAAAGTTGAGGTTTTCACCCATAGACGAGACGGTATGTTTTGTTACCAAGGTCGCTTATGTGTTCCTAACGTGAGTGAGTTGATGCAGCAGATCCTTACCAACGCTGATAACTCCAGGTATTCTATTCATCCATGTCCCTCTAAGATGTACCGTGATCTATACGGAGCCTTTTGGTGGAACGACATGAAAAGGGATATAACATATTTATCGCTAAGTGTCCTAACTATCAAAAAGTTAAGGTAGAACATCTGAACAAAGAGGCACAACTCAAGATACTAACATTCCTACATGGAAATTGGAAGTGATGAATATAGACTTCATTACAGTTTTACCGCGTTCTCGCCGACAACATGACTCAATTTGGGTGATAGTGGATAGAGTCACTAACTCCGCTCACTTCTTTGTTGTCAAGACTACAAATTTAGCAGAGGACTATTCTAAACTCTATATCAATGAAATAAGAAGGTTGCATAGAATTCCTTTGTCTACATCTCAAATAGAGGTCCTCAGTTTACCTCTCATTTCTGGAAATCATTTCAGAAAAGTCTTGGTACTGAGGTAAGTCTCACTATAGCATTTCATCCGCAAACGGATGGTTAGGTAGAGCGTACCGTTTGTACCTTAGAGTAGGGGTGTGCATCGGTCAGTTCGGTTTGATTTTATTTATAATTGGTTTGATTTATCGGTTTTCAATTTTTAAATGCGATAACCTAATAAGAAACAAATAAGATACTCTTTATCGGTTATCGCTTTTAGGGTGTTATCGGTTGGGTTTTCGGTTTACCCAATAAGAAAATATCCGTAAAATATTACATGACTTCTCACTTCTATAAATTCTAAACAATAAAAATAATAAAATTGCATCAATAAGAGAAAATATAGTACAAATACGATAATTGCATGTCACCACCAAAACATAGTATGGAACTTTTTATGTTAATCAAAATACGGACCCTTACAATTTGCAAATGCTACAACCTACGATTCAAAACTAAAACCAAAATCAAATCAAATAGTCCAACAAGACTAAAACTAAAATTACAAATCAAATAACTACAAATTTCAAATTAAGTCTTTAGGTTTTGAGTAAACAGTAAAGACTAGTAAAATGACCTAGTGTGAAGTGGGTAGAGTAGTAAAAAATTGATATAGTTATAGTATATATTATATAATTATTAATATTCAATAATTAGCAAGTGCAAAGCACTAAATATTACTATCTTATTCGGTTATTGATTTACCGAATAACCGAATAGTAAATACTATATCAAACTAATAACCCAATAAATTTTTTATAAACCAACTAGAAACCCAATAACAATAACCTAATAATTTTTTGTTTAGTTCGGTATATCGCTAGGTTCGGTTTTTGCATACTCCTACCTTAGAGGACATATTGATAGCTTTTGTGATCGATTTCAAGAGAAGTTGGGATGATTACTTACCTCACATAGAGTTTTCATATTATGATAACTTTCATTATAGTATTGAGATAGCCCCGTATGAGGCACTATATGAGCGTACATGTAGGTCCCCGATAGGTTGGTTTATTCCTCAGGCTATGCAGAAAGGTCAACTAATCGTAGATAGACTAAAGACAGACTAGAGTCATCAGAATTCCTATGCATATGTAAGGAGAAAGGCCTTAGAGTTTGAAATTGATGATTAGGTTTTCCTGAATGTGTCACATATGAAAGGGGTGATGAGGTTTGGCAAGATATAGAAGCTCAGTCCTATATATCTAGGTCCGTAAAAGATCATGAAAAGGGTTATATTGTGGCTTATGATTTGAAATTCTTGACCATCAGGTTCATAGGTTGAGAATAAGAAAGTTGCTTAGTGAAGGTTTTGTGGAGGATTCAGTCCATAGAGAGAGCTACCTGGGAAGAAAAAGCAGTCATGACAGCCTAGTATCCTTTCCTCTTACCTTTCAATTCTGTATCACTTTAAGGTAATACATCATGTCTAGTCTCACAGTTTTCTCTTGTGAAATATAGTCTCCCTATCTTGAAACCTCAGTTATTCTTGCATCTCAACATATTTGTATGTTCTTGGAACTCTATTCAGTTAGATATCAATTTCTAGTATTTAGTGGTAGGGCTGGGACCACACAGGTCATAGATGTGGACTGTGGGTTAGCCACCCAAAAAGATGTGAAGGGTCATGGATACACGACACAAACCAATGGACTATCGTCAGACCACAATCTGTGGTTGAGGTTCCATAGTGCGTGACCTAATTCCAACTTTCTAATACCAGACGACGGACCAATAGGACGGTTGTTGCTCAGGGTCCATAGATCATGGGTCGGTAGTTAGTTGAGGAGTAGTTGAGTCTTTTCCTACTTGATTTATGCCTAAATTACATCAATGTACTCCGTTTAAGCCTAAATTTTAGTGAGACATTACCAGAACCCTCATTCACCAAAACTTAGAGCAAAAAGACCAGTTTGAGTTTACCAACCCTCTCTAGAACAAAAAAAGGTTTCTTCAACTTCAGCATAAGAAATCGCAAGATTTCTCTATAGTATTCATTGCCATGTATGTGGGATAGTGTGTTCCTTTAACCCTTGATGTCCCTCAAATTCTATTATTCTTCCGATTCTGATAAAATATTCAGACTTAGGGGTTCCAGATTTTCTAGATTTGTCATGAATATGGTTTCCTTGAACCAAATTACTTATTTTCTTGATAATTTATTATAATTTCTTGCATATTACTCAGAACCCTAGTTTGTGTAGATTCTCTTACTTCGTGAATTACATTTTCTAGGCATGTTAAATAGATAAGCAAGCTTGACATTTTGAATGTAACATTATCAAAATCTAAACGTTGCATTCTCAGTTAGCATGTCTTGGGCTACTCAGTATTTCAATTACATTTCGTCATACACATATTCATTTGGGAGTAAAATTAGCACCGAGTTGGACTAGGGTTCAGTGTAACCTCATAGTTCAAGAATTACGTGTCCCCATAAGATTATGAGTCCCCTCTGTTGGGCATCAGATTTAATGAGCACGTAGTCATGCCATTTTATCCCTAGAAAGGTATATTGGGTCCTGTTGATTGGGAGTATACATTGGACTCCACGTTTAGCTCACGTGGTTTATGTTTGTTAATAATAGCTCCTACTATCAGACTTAGTGTATTTGACTAGGTCTTCATCTATCATATGAGTATACAATTCAACGTGTTATCTTCATGATTAGTACTTCGTCATTACATTCATCTTAGATTGTCAGTTATATTCCAGTCGTATATCTTTATTCAGATTATATTATTGCTTAGTTATGTTTTTTATAGTTCACAGATATTATTTAGCTTAGTATATATATATATCCTCCGTGCTTAGAACATTTCACATACTGACGCATACTCTGTGCTACATCCTGTAATGTTGTAAGTTTAAGTACTTAGTATCCAAATCACACATAGATCGATTCTCGATCCGCAATAAGTATCTAAAGTGGTGAGTCCTCATATTTTGAGGACAATAGACATGCATTTATTTAGTCTTTACTTTCAGTTTTCAGTTTTCAGTTTTGTTAGAGTTATCCTGGGTATGTTCTAGATACTCAACTCAATTAGAGGCTTTTCCAGACATTGTAGTATATTGAGTTTGAGATATTAAGTGGTACTTTATGTTATCACTAAACTCTTAGTATGATTTATATATTCAGGATAGATAGGTTTCTCCCACTTTCACTTATCTATTGTTTTAAATTCCTCGTAGTACTTTTTATATTTAGTAAAATTAATAGTATGCTTATGATATTCTAAAGACAAGGTTATCTTGGAGTCACTCATGATCTAGGTCTTGTGTTACATCAAGGGGTAGCCTTGGGGCGTGAAATCCTCAGCTTCACCTAGGAAACTGATATAATTTGAAAGAAATTATTCATTTAAATTTTCTCAAGTTTGAGAAAATGATGCTAAGTTTCTATTTCATCTCTACTTAGGTTATAAGACAAAAAAATTGATGTTGGAAACTTAAGCAGGGAATGATATTAAGAGAGTGGAGGCATGGTAGTTATTCCTCCAAACAAAAGAAAGTGAAGGGAATGGTGTTGGGGTGGAAAGGTGGGGGAGTTAAAATCCTACTTACACGATATTTATTATGAAACAATATAAATAGTGAGAAAAATTTAAGGAGAATAGAGAGGATTCACTATTTATTGATATGCTCAAATTATACATCCCTAAAGAAGTATAAGTGGTCGTATCAAGTAAAGAACCCAACTATTAGGTTGGGGTCGATCCCACGAGGAAAATGGTTTAGACTTAACTTTAATGAACGATTACCTCCATTTAGTCAAGACCTTTCCAAAAACTAGTAATGAAAAGGGGGGGTTTTGTAAAACAAAAGCGTTGCAATGTTGTGAAATTAAACAAGTAACAAAAGTAAATTGTTGGTGTGTATCAAGTTATGAGAGAAACTAGGGTATAAGCGTTCTCCATAGGTTAATAACGCCATAATCCTAGCTATAACAACTCTTTCCTAGTGTTTTGTATGCAAAGTGATAAGCTATGTATCTCTAAATCCTTGGTTTGTTATTTAGAGAATTTCACCTCCTACCTTGGTCCGGCTACGTATGTCTATGTTACTAATCCTTACCTTTACTTCATAGTAAGCATCATATTCGATGTTTGGCTTAGTTATTACTTTGCACCAATTGATACTATCATCTTAGATAATATCCACTAAATCTATGTCAATAATACTTTTCCTATTAACTACCCCCTTGGTATGGCAAGTAGTAATAAGGCGAGTTTTAACACGTGCACTTGTTAAAAAGACTTCTAGACGAAAGAATTATTGATGCATGCAATAACCTAGTTAAGAATTATTATTTAGCTAGGGTTATTTTGTTAATCACCCATAGTTCCCACAACCCTAGTTGTGGATTTAGTTACTCATGCTTAAAAGAACACAATTCATTATTGATGAATAAGAAATTATGAACTTACTTTTAAATATTTGAAGAAAATCCAGAAATTCAACTTGAAATCACACAATCGTCGTAAACACCAAATCTGGAAATTTGAATTCATGTCAAAACAAATCTCCAAGAACAAAAGTACAAAATTAGTAAAAGAATTCAACCCCAAAAATGAGGTTTTCACCCTATTTATAATAAAATAGTAATAAATTAAAAATAATTCAAAATAAGGAAAGTTTGTCCAAAATGCGACTTCAATTGACGACCCCACAGACGGTCTCCGTCGGTCTTTAGTTAGCATCTTTTCTCAACCTGCACATTGCACCTTCTCTGATTCAATCGACGGACCAGCAGCACGGTCTATTGATTAATCTACGGTCCATCAATGCTCTCATCGTTCCAAACATAGATTTTTTCTCAACACTGATACTGGAGTAGTCTTTGATCTCATCAACGATTTGCCAGGATGGTCCGTCGATTAGTCGATGGTCCGTTGATTAGTCAACAGACCGTAGATTTTTACGTAGCCCCACACTTATTCAGAATTCCCTGAGCTGCTTCCAGATGCTTGAATATCCAGTCTACGATCACTCATCGATGGAACAACGACCGTCGATGGCTTCGTGGGTCACTTCTGCATTTATTTCCACACATCTTTCTGCATTTCCATCTTGGACAACTTTCCTGCAAAACACAAATAAAAATACATTTAAATTACTAAAAAAAAAGGACCTAGACACACACTAAACTTAAGGGAAAAGCATTAAAAGTACCGTGAAACCATGGTACATCAACACCCTCAACTTAAATTCGTTGTTTTTCCTCAAGCGACGCACATTACTTACCACAACACTTTTATAAAAAAAAGTATCCTCTTTTAAGCTTTCACAATCATATGGCTATCAACCCCGACTTGTTTTTGCTACTTTAGTGCATGTTTTTACTCATAGTCTCACTAATATCATTCATGATGATCAGATCATGACACAGACTCACCATGCACCGACACCTCTACTCATTTATCTCTCACCAAGGTATTAGCTTTCCAATATTGCAACCAGTGCCCTCACATGAAAAGAATATCCCCTTTTTTCACACAGTGATTTCAAATTTGAGTATAAGGATCATTATTAAACACTCACGCTCAGAATAACTTCACACTTAGTTGGTACTTGTTGCCATAGGCTTGACCTTATTTTTACTTCTTAAGTTCACCATATTAGACTCCTAGATCACGATAGGACTTTCTTGGCTTGTAACAAAGGATCCGGGTCAGGTTTGATACATATGGGTACATTTTAGTGACTTGTTTCCCTCCTTGACATTACGGCAAAGCGTCCTACCTCTTTCATCGTCTATTATGCACCACAATTAAAATCACAAGTATATTCTCAATATCACACAATGAAGAAGTGATTCATAACATATAGTTATTCTTTCATACTCATAAACATAGAATCACAACCTTTACCTACCTTGAAACAAGCTTGAAACCTAAGAAACTTGATCCTTCCCTTCTGGGTTAGTTCCAGTTGTTCTTGGTCTATAAAACAATCGCTAATTACCCAAATTACTAACAGTTCTATGAACCCTAGACCAACCCCATGATCCTAATTATCCCTATTAAGGTTGTTTCCACCATAATTTCCAAATCAAATCCCTTCCCTATTAATAATTACCCATTCTATTATGTTTTACGAATCGAAATGGATTCGGGGATTGAAAAATCTTATCTTTAGCTTCAAGAATTGTGGAAAACATTCAAAAGTTGATCGGGGTTCATTCCTTATCTCTAAATCAAAAAGTGCAGAACAAAGTCGTTTAAGGATTTATTAACGACTTTAGGTCGCATCTGACCCACCGTAGCGGCCCCGCCAGTCGATAAAATCTAGCGCCAGAGCGTCTTGCATAAAAAATGAGTTATTTAATTTATTCCAATACCCCTATTTCACAACTCACATCTAACCAACAACACTCAGAATATCCCCTTTATGCTAAGATCGATTACGGGAGTTCAACTCGCTCGAATTCAATTTTGTAAAGTCATACAAATTTATTAACAATTTATATATACCCTCATGTAAACAAAATTATAAATAAATTGCCCGATTGACACCAAATATTCCCATACCTAAATACCTCTGATTTAAGTCCAAGTCTAGACTAGGTTGGAAAATTTCAAGCCACTATGAAAAAATTTTCCAACCTATATTTTCCCCTGTTGGCTTTTCAAAAACAACGAAATCAGGCGTTACAATAGATATTAATTTACCCATCACTCATCCCTGAATGACAAAATTAAGAAAAATAGGCTAAAGAAGAATGAAGTAGTACATGAATCGTGAGCAATTGGGTATACTTGTCTCACATGTCTCTCTCGATTACCCAAGTAGCTTCCTCAATGGGACGATGCTTTCACTGAAATTTTACAGACTTAATCTCCTTGGTCCTCAACTTACGCACATTACAATGAAGAATTGCAATCGGTTCCTCCTCGTATTGGAGGTCTTTGTCTAATACAATTGAGTCCCATTTAATGATATAATCCTCATCACCATAATACCTCTTCAACATGGACACATGAAATACCGGATGAACTCTCAACAAATTAGAAGGTAACGCCAATATATATACTACCGGCCCCACACATTCAACAACCTCAAATGGACCAATGTATAGCTTACCTTTCTTTCTAAATCTCATCACCCCTTTCATGGGTAATACCTTAAGAAGGAAATTCTCTCCGATTTGAAAAACCATGTATCGTACCTTATGATCCCCATACATCTTCAATCTTTTTTAGGTTGCTAAGAGCTTAGCTTGAATTCTTTTTACTTTATCTTGAGCATCCTTCACAAAATCAATCCCCAATGGTTGGACATCTCCAGTCTCAAATCAGCCTATGAGTAATATAAATCCCCTCTCATAGAGTGCCTCAAATGTTGTCATATTGATACGCTCAAACTTACTTCTCAAATAAGAAGTAAAGCGGTCGTGTCAAGTAAATAACCCAACTAGTGAGGTTGGGATCGTTCCCACGAGGAAAATAGTTTAGACTTAACTTCAATCTATTATTACTATTGTTCGGTCAATTACTTCCTTTGAAAGCAAAAACAATAAAAGGGGGGTTTCCTATTTCTAAATAAATGAAACTAACTAGCGAAATAGAAAGAGACACTTAACAGCTTCGAATGTTGAAGTTTAATCAATTAATCAAAGTAACTAGGGTTTACGTGTTCCCCACAGGTTCATAACTTGATAA
>NC_028641.1:18874016-18875819 GCF_001406875.1 Solanum pennellii | reverse complement strand
GATAGGACTTTCTTAGCTTGTAACATAGGCTCAGGGTCAGGTAGGGTATATTTAGGTATACTTTAGTGGCTTTTTGCCCTCCTTGACATATCGGCTAAACATACCATTTTCTATCATTTTATTTTGCCCAGTTTCCCACATTTTGTTACCTTGCTATTTTCCCTTTTTTTTCATTTGTGTAAGTGACTCTCTTCTTTTCTTTCTTGCATTTTTTTTCATTTTTACTTTTCTTTCAACTAATCCTTGAGTCACTTTACTTTTGTTTTTTCTCTCTCTTCATTCTTTCAACCCCACTTTCCCGAGCATTCCTCATAATAGCCACGCTCAACTCATGGCTTTGCCATGAGTCAAAGTACACAATACCCAAATTTGGGTCAGGGCCATAACGAAGGTTGTTTACTGCATTAGCCACCCTCAACTTATGCTTTTGGCATAAGCTGAGGTGCACATGTCCAAGGAGGGACCAGGGCCAACACATTATTCCCAGAAAAGATCAGTTGGGGTGAAAAAGAAAGGTCTAATTTAAGCTCAGATCATTTGGATCAAACAAAGATAAATTTCATTTGGTTTCTTTTATTTAGGCTGAAAATGGGCTATATTTCTAGCTCAGTACAAATAGTGGACTATTCAAATCTTCCTCACACTCACTTGACATCTCATCACTCTACCATATTATCAGACACCTAGTTCGATTTTAAGACTTAGGGTAATGCAGTGGTGTACCTCTATGTCATGCTTAGATCCACACATTTATCAATTACTATGCCTAGTCATGCATCATTTTCCAATTTATCAGGATATCATTTTAGCCATCATGCTCCAGAATTAAACTATGTGCACGAGATATAGACATGTCGGTTCAACAGAAAAAGTAATCAGTCTCATGGGGAAAAAGAACACAGGCAAGAAAACCCCAAAAGAGGATAGTGAATTGGGCTACTCGGACTTCACCCTAGCACTCACTTTCCAATTACCCCACCACCAACAAAAAGACATGCAATTGTCCCCAATGCATAAAAATTGAAATACTAGAGTGGTAGGTGAAGCAAACCTGGGGCGCAAAGTGCCGACGATCAGCAAGCTGGTGGGTCCAGTTCCCCAGAACCAACTTCCTCTGTAATCTGGACACCCTCAGTGGTGTCTTAGAACAACAGCACTATAAGCAGTGCCTCCCGCTATCTCCACAGTTCGGGAGCTAGACGCCCCACCCGCTAACTCTCCTGCTCTCATCTGGCGCGCCTCCTCCTCAGCAAGCGAGGCTCTCGTTGCAGCCTCCATCTCACGACGCTCCTTCTTCCTTGCTCGTGCCTCATCCTCCGCTCGACCCCTACGCCTCTTGGCATGCTCTTGAGGGGGAGGTGGTGGAATCTCTGAGGTGGCGAATAGGGCCGCCAACATTGTGTCTTCAGCAGGCTCGACAGAAGGGGCCTCTGACTCAGGCACCCTAGCCTCTAAGATCATGTCAATATCTGTGTGAAGACTGTCGACCGTAGCCTGAAGGGTCGACACATCCACCGGAGGAGCTGGCCGGGCTAGTACCCGCAACTCAAAAGCGTCCAAGCACTAGTAAACCTCAGCGATCTTCCGCTCTGTGTGCTGGACCATTTTCCGCTCCAAGCGCTCTTCTGCCTCGGTAATAGACCTCTGCATCCATGGCTGAATATGATGCAGAAGTGTAGCCATTTGCGCCTCTAATTTTTGGACCCTAGCAAGCAGGACCAGAGCGGGTAAAGGGGCTGTGCGAGAGGAGCTCGGGGCAGTGCTACTACCCGGGATAGACTCGACCGGGGTAGTGTCAGTGGA
>NC_028641.1:18869658-18872727 GCF_001406875.1 Solanum pennellii | reverse complement strand
GGGTGGAAGTGCCTGGGGGCACGTACTCGGGGTCACGCTCATCATCAGAGCCGATGACCAGGCGGGCAGACGGGGCGACAGACTTTGATCGCCCGCGTGCGTAAACTCGATCTTGTTTTGGTGCCATCGTAGATAGTACCTGTAAAGGATCAATATTAGTACTAGAAGTAGCAAACAAGACAAGCAAAACCACACAAAATAAATACAAAAAAATAAAATAAAATGACATTGCTATAGTAACAGTGAAACACAACGGACCAGGTGACGGTTCGTCGTGAGTACAACGGACCGTCATGGGGTCCGTCGTGTCTTACTTTGACTGTGTTTATATGGAGAACCCTGAAGGAGAGTCTCTGACAAGTATGACGGTATGTGCAGGACGGACCATCACAGGTACGACGGTCCGTCGTAGGTGTCCGTCAGAGGACACTTGGAAAAAAATATGGAGACCTTTAGTAGAGGGGTCTCTGACCATCGAAACGGTCATGCAGGACGGACCGTCACAAGTACAACGGTCCGTCGTAGGTGTCCGTCAGAGGACACTTAGAAAAAATAGAGAGAGACCCTTAGGAACAGGGTCTCTGACAACACGAACGATTGTGAAGGACGGGCCGTCGTAGGTATGACGGTCCGTCACATGTGTCCGTTGGAGGACACTTAGAAAAAGTGAGAGACCTTCAGGGATAGGGTCTCTGACAACTAGAACGGTTGTGCAGGACGGACCGTCGTGGGTATAACGGTACGTCGCATGTATCCGTTGAAGGACACTTGGAAAAAAATGAGAAACCCTTAGGAATAGGGTCTCTGACAACCAGAACGGTTGTGCAGGACGGACCGTCGTGGGGATGACGGTCCGTCGCATGTGTCCGTTGGAGTACACTTGCATAAAATTGGACAGTGGGTTGTTAGGGTTTTTGGAACGGACCCAACGACAGTCCATCATGGGTATGACGGTCCGTCATCGGGGTCTCGTTCTGTAAATTAGTGACAGAACTGGGGATGCCCCATTCATCCCCTATTGACCCAAGTCGAATTGGTAGTGTTTTGACCTACATTTTTCTAACCCAATTACCTAGTAAATTAGCAACGCTAAGGCACTTATTTCTAGGGTTTTAACACGGCAATTTCTGGAATTTTTTTAACCTAGGTCAGACAAAATTTGATAAAGAATGAACGTATCAAGAACAACTAGACTACTACTAATTGATAAACAAAAATGCAATATAAATGAGTAGAAATTAGAGACACATACCTGAGAATTGGAGAAAAACAAGAGGGAAAGGTACTTGATGATCAAGTAGACACCCACAGCAGCAGCTCTCCGACTAGTAGATGATGGCTTTTAGGATTTTGGAAAATATGGGGGAAAATGATCGGTTGAAGAGAGAGATGGTTTTGGAAGTTGAAAAGGGAGGGAAATAGGAGGAAGAGTGAAGGAATGGGGTGAAATGAAGGGTTGGGGGTTTTAAATGTTGAATTTTTTTTAAAAACCCCCAGCCGGGTCGGGTCGGGTATGCCTCATTAAAGACGCGACGATTCCACGACGACGGTCCGTCTCATATGTGACGGTCCGTCGTTGGTTCAGTCCCGTGTGCCCTAGTTTGAAAGTAACAGAAAGACGTACCTGGCACGACGGATTCATGCGACGGTCCATCACAGTTGAAACGGTTCGTCGCTGTATCCGTCAGTGACTGCTGCAGAGTAATTTTCTGCAGAATTTCCTGGTGATGTGCCAGCAAATTAAAAACCCATTAGTAGAAAATGCTACCATTACTAGAAAGAAAAACTATAAGTATTGGGTTGCCTCCCAACAAGCGCCTGATTTAACGTCGCGGCACGACTGAGGACACTTGATTACTCAGACTTCATCAAGATGGTATGCCTCGATCACTTCATTCGCCGATTCAGCATGCCCGAGATAGATTTTTATGCGCTGTCCATTCACCTTGAACCGCACACCCTCCTTAGTTTCCAACTCAACTGCTCCATGAGGGAATAGTTGGGTAACCAAGTAAGGACCAGTCCATTTGGACTTGAGCTTGCCCGGAAAGAAGCGCAACCTAGAATTGAATAAAAGCACCAAATCCCCGACCATAAACTCTCATTTTTCATTTTTTTGTCATGGTACTTCTTCATCTTTTCTTTGTATAGGGCTGAGCTTTCATAAGCTTTCAGGCGAAATTCATCGAGTTCATTCAACCCAGTTAACCGTTGTTCTGCAGCTTCGCTCAAATCCATTTTCAACTTCTTCATAGCCCACATGGCTTTATGCTCTAACTCAACCGGAAGATGACACGCTTTCCCATATACAAGTTGGTACGGAGACATACCTATGGGAGTCTTATACGTTGTCCGGTAGGCCCAAAGGGCATCATCAAGCCTCCTTGACCAATCCGTTCTACTAGTGTTCACTGTTTTTGACAATATCTGTTTGATCTCCCGATTCGACACTTCAACTTGTCCACTAGTTTGAGGGTGGTAAGGAGTGGCCACATTATGACGAACCCCATATTTCTCCAATAACCTCTTGAACAATCTGTTGCAGAAGTGGGAGCCCCAATCACTAATAATTGCCCTTGGGGTGCCAAAATGAGAGAATATATTCTTTTTTAAGAATGCAGTGACACTCTTCCCTTCATTTTTTGCGAGGGCGATGGCTTCAACCCATTTAGATACATAATCAACCGCTACTAAAATGTACTTCATTCCATGAGAACTCACAAAAGGGCCCATAAAGTCAATACCCCAAACATCAAATAACTCAATCACAAGAATAGGGTTTAGAGGGAGCTCTTGCTTTATTGAAATGCCACCATCTCGTTGGCATCGATCACATGCTTTAGCAAACTCATGAGCATCTTGATGAAGAGTTGGCCAATAGTAACCACATTGTAATATCTTATGAGCGGTTCGAATACCGCTGTGATGTCCACCAACGGGTGAGGAATGGCATGCTTCCAACACACTCAACATCTCACATTCTGGCACACAACGCTGAATAAATCCGTCGGCACAACTCCTATATAAGTATGGTTCATCCCAAAAGAACTTCTTCACATCGTACATGAA
>NC_028641.1:18859681-18866609 GCF_001406875.1 Solanum pennellii | reverse complement strand
GCGAGTTCTAACGTTGGCCATCCGTTAAAAAGACTTCTAAGCGAAAGAATTATTAATACATGCAAGACACTATTCTAGAATTGTTATTTTAGTTAGGTTTTACCTCATTATTTGCCTATGGTTCCCACAACCCTAGTTATGGAGTTTAGTTACCCATAGTCATAATCACAATATTCAAATATATGATATAAGAATTCATGTATTTACTTCAACGAGAAAGAGTAAAATCCGAAAGTTTGCTTGATTAATCAACAAAAATCACCAACAATCACTTACAAGAATCTCAAAGTAATCAAGAATCTCACAAAAAGTCTAATGATAATCAAAGGCCTAACCAAATAATCCAGAGTCTAACCCAAAATACGAGGTTTTTCGAACTATTTATAGAAAATAAAAACCTAAGTAAACAAGGATTCTATTTGCTGGAAATCTGTCAAAACGCGGTTGGATCGACGGACCTCGCGATGGATCGTCGTCGTCACGACGGACCGTCACGGACTCCGTCGTCCCATACTTGTGCAATTTCTTCTGCTGCTCTATTCATTACCCTCGATGGCAAGTATGACAGATCGTCATCGGCACAACGGTCTGTCGAGGGTCTTCGTTCCAAAACACTTGAACTCTTGAAAATTGGGTACTTGGACTACTTCTCTAAACTTCATGACGAACCTGCAGGACGGACCGTCATAGACACGACGGACCGTCATGGACTCCGTAACCCCACACTTGGTAAGACTTCCCCATCTTCCTTTAGCAGCTGCACTATGCTTCCACCTACGGACCGTCACAAGCATGACGGACCGTCACAAGCTCCGTAGGTGGTCTCTTCTGCATTTCTTTGCTCAAAAACCTCCGCATTCATCTTTGGACAGATTTCCTGCAAATAAGGAGAAACTTATATAAAAATTAGCACAAAAAGGCTTTTGGACACACTTAACTTAAGGAAAAAGTATTAATAATACCGTGAAACCACGGTATATCACATATCTATGGTGGAGTGATAACTATTCCTATGGTGGAGTGATAACTATTACTATAGGAGAACTCACACAAAGGTAGCAACTTATCCTACTACCCTCTAAAATCAATCACACATGCCCTCAACATTTCTTCTAATACTTTGAATAATCCTCTCTGACTGCCCGTCTATATATGGATGGAAGGATGTACTAAGGTGAGTTGTATACCCAATTCATCCTGTAATTTCCTCCAAAACATGGATGTGAATTGGGTATCACAACTGAGATGATAGAGAGAGGAATCCCATGCAACCTCACTATTTTTTTCACATAAGATTTAGCAAATTGCTTGCCATTATAATCTATTCTTACCGAAATAAAATGGACTGACTTAGTCAATCTATAAACCACTACCCAAATAGAAACAAACTTCCCCAAAGTCTTGGGGAGACTAACCACAAAATCGATACCTGTCATTTCCTACTACTATTCCGGATTGGCATTCTTTCAAGCAAATATGCAGGCCTTGGTGTTCATATTTCACATGTTGACAATTTAGACACTTAGCCACAAACTCTGCTATATCATTCTTCATGTATGACCACCAATAAATTCGCTTCAAATCTCAATACATCTTCGACACACCGGCATGAAAAGATTATTGCAAACCATGGGACTGTATCAACAACTTTTAAATCAAATCATCAACTCTAGGAGCAGTAACTCTTCCTTTAAAACTAAGTAGACCTTCCGCATCAAGAGTGGTCTCTTGTTCCTTACCAAACGTAGACTTATTCCTAAGCTCCTCTAAAATTTTAATCTTTAAATTGTTTGGTCTTGGTCTCATCAATGAATGTGGCCATCACTTTAATGCTAGATAACAACCACCTCATTCTAAGATGCCCAATTGCATGAATTTAGACTCCAAAGTCTGAATTTCTTTAGCCAAATATCGCTTTATTACACTTAAACAAGCTAAACTACCCATACTTACCGCAATTCGACTCAAAGTGTCTGCCACCACATTAACCTTGCTCGGATGGTATTTAATTGTCATGTCATAATCTTTTAAGTAACTTATAACAACCTTCGTTGTCTTGAATTCAAATCTTTTTGAGTGAACACATGTTGAAAACTACGATGATCAGTAAATATCTCACACTTAATACCATAGAGGTAATGTTGCCATATCTTCATAGAAAACACTACCACTGCCAACTCCAAATCATGTGTTGGGTAATTGCTCCCATCCACCTTCAATTGGTATGAGGAATAAGCTATAACATTCTTATCATGCATCAATACATCACCGAAATTAGAATGTGAAGCATCAAAATAGACAATAAAATCCTTACCTTCAATCGGTAATTCTAGAATAGGGGCGGTGGTCAACAGAGTCATAAGCTTTTGAAAGTTATCCTCACATTTTTAGTCTATTCAAATGGTATCTCTTTTTTAGTCAAATTAGTCTAGTGAGTGGCAATAGATGCAAAGTTCTTTACAAATAGACGATAGCAGTTAGCGAGCCTCACAAAACTCCTAAACTCTGTCAAAGAGGTAGGTCGAACCTAATTTTTAACCACCCCAATCTTTTTAAGATCTACCATTTCCCTTCTATTGAAATTAAATGTCCCAAAAATGCAATAGAGGTCAATCAATATTCACGCTTAGAAAATTTAGCTTGCAACCTTTGTTTCCCAAAAACACCAAGAACAATATGAATATGGTCAATGTGATCTTCCTCACTTTTCGAATCGACAAAATATCATCAATAAAGACTAAAACGAATGAATAAAGAAATGGCTTGAACACCCTTTTCATTTAACTCATAAAAGTGGCAAGCGCATTAGTCAAGCCAAACGACATAACTAGAAACTCATAGTGCCCATTACGGGTTCTAAATGCCATCTTTCGCACATCTTCAAGCCTAATTTTAAACTGATGGTAGACAAACCTTATATCAATCTTGGATAAAATTGATGCATCTTGCAATTGGTAAAAACTATCATCCTTTCGAGGCAAGGATATTTATTTTAAATGGTAACCCTATTTAATTGTTGGTAATCTATACACATCCTCATACTACCATCCCTCTTTTTCACAAACAAAACTGGAGTACCCCATGAGAAAGCGCTAAGGCGAATAAATCCCTTATCAAGAAGCTCTTAGATTTGATCCTTAAGCTCTCTTAATTCTATTGGAGCCATGAAATATGTAGGGATAGATATGGGATGAGTACCAGGTTCCATATCAATGCAAAAATCTATATCTCTATCCGGAGGCATGCTAGTAAAATCAGTAGGAAACACTTCTCTAAATTCTAACACTATAGGAATAGACTCAATAGATGGAATCTCAAACTCATCATCCCTAATATGATCAAAATATGCCAAACAACCCTGCCCTACCAGTTTTCCTAGCTCAAATGGACGATATGATCTTAGCCTACTTAGGCTTGTAAACCCCTTCCCACTCTAACTATTCCCTTCTCGGAATTTCTAGAGTTACACACATAATATTATAATTAAGCACATCATAATAGGAACACAACTAAATCATGCCTAAAATAATATTAAAGTCAGTCATATACAAAATCACCAAATCATCCCAAGTCTGAAAACACATAAACAAAAAAGGACAAGCATGATAGACATGGGTGACTATGACTGACTCTCCAACTGGGTAGAAACATGGATAGGGGCATAACGTACATCACAAATCATAGACAGATATATATGAATAAGTAGAGCCCAGGTCAAATAACACATTAACCATCCGATCGCAAACAAGAATAATACCTAGATCACTGCGTCAGACGTCTCTGTCTCATTCTTTCCTGAAAAAGCATTACACTTAGCCCTATCATCATGATGAGCCACTTCCCTGCCTGGTTGCACGATACCTCTGCCTGCATTATGATTTCCTCTACCTCCACGACCTCACTGATTACCTCTTCATCCACCTTGTGGACAACCTTAACCATTATTACCATTTCTCGCTGGTAACACTGCTCTAGTTTGTTGCTGCATATACTCAAATATATGTGGATGGGGATAATCTCTCCTCATATGCCTAGGATGTCCATAAATTGTAACATGTATGATCAAAATATGGCATGTTATCCATCGATGGTGCGACTCCATGGCCATCCTGAATCACATTATAAGATGGAGTTACCAACTAATTACTTGTAAATGCGGGCGTATCAGAATGAATTGGCTTGGCTGCAAACATTGGCCTCTCTCAACTTCTGGAATAAGAACCTTAAAAGTTACCCGAGTTCTTGGCCCTTTTTGCCAATGCCTTAGCCTGACCGTCTCGCCTCACCCCCTCCACTTTCTTAACATAGTCAGTTACTTTACTAATGCTCCTCCCTATATAAGTCACATGAAAGTGATATGAACAGATAATACTTGCAACTTAGAATTAAGTCCCCTTATAAATAACTAGATACTCTCCTCTTCAATAGTCCTCAACTGTTGTAGCATGTTATGACAATGCATGGAACTTGGCCTCATAAGCATCCACCGACATACAACCTTGTTCCGAAGCCATAAATTCATCTTTCTTATGTTCCCTCAAGGTCCGTGACACATACTTCTCTTAAAAAAACATGAAACTAGGTCCAAGTAACTTGAGGTAAAACTGAAGATATGCATTTTGTATAAGCTCTCCACCACAATTTAGCCTCAACTTGAAGCTGAAAAGTCACAAACTCAACCCCATGTTGTTGGACAATTCCCAACTTATGCAGCCTCTGATAGAAATCTAGGATGAACTCATATGTATCCACACTCTCAAAACCATGGAAGATAAGCGGTTTCAACTTCAAAAACTTGGACAATATCTCATGTTCATTACCAGTCATAAAAGAACCCAACAAAGGACTGAAGAAAGAATCGTTACTTACATTTTTGTTCGCCTTGGGAGTAGTGATAGTAATAGGAGGATTAGCGGGAGCTTGAGCTTCTTGAGTCGAAGTAAGCAATCCAGGACTAACCAACCCGTTCAGAAATGACATAATTTGTTGAGTTAACACTGGTTTGATGGGAGGAACACAAATAGTCTCAATATGTACCTCTCTCTCCTATCCAACCTTTTCAACATCTTCCACCTCATTATTCTTATCTATCTCTTCATGATGCACATGAGTGTTCTCATTCATAGGATCATTCTAAACAGGAGCTCCATCCCTAACAAGCGCTACTCTTCCACGGCCTTTACCTCTAGTTATTTCTCTACCTCTACCTCAATTGCGACCTCTCACTGCATATTCCTCAGCTTGGCATTGGCAGGAGCTACGAGCCTACCGTCGTTGAATCTACTGTTAACTATCTATGGATAACAAAAGAGTGAATGATGTTAGATACTAATTCAAATTGACAGATACAAATTTGAATCAAGTTATAACACGAAAGGAGATAAAATAAACATAGAGAGATTTCCTAAAGTCCTATAGCCTCTCGAATAAAAGTAAAGGTGTCCACGTACCTTTTTTCAATACTCTATTAGACTACTTTTGGTACATAGAGATCAACAAACCATGGCATTGATACAAACTTTGTCACGACCAAGACCGTCGTGATTGGCACCCACACTAACCCTCCGGTGGGAGAACCATTACTACAATACAAACAGAGCAACTAATCCAAAAACTAAGGCATTTAAACTATGGAAGCGAGTTAAAATAACTAAAAACTAAAGTTCCATAAACTTCAATCAAAAGTCTATCAACTAAAACAAATGCGAAATAATTATCGTGGAACCAAAAAGTCAATGTACCAAAACATCTAAACAAGGAACGAAAGTCTAAACAAGAATGGATACACCCTAAACTAATGAACTAATTAACTACTAGAGAAGTCTATGTCCGATATATGGACATAGACGAAAGAAGAACTCATGGTAGCCTAGAAGAATTGGATTATTCTTGAATTCAAACGATTGTTGATCTTCTAAACAAGGACTGTCAAATATCCTCCTGAAGATTCCATATACTCAACGAAAATAAGAGCAAGTAAAATATCAGTACACAAACACAATGTACAGGTAGGATTACGTGGCTATCCCACTTAATGTTACGTAAGCATGTTAATACAACATCATAAAACATGAAAAGTAACGAACATATACAATATTATCAACATTTATGAACAACGTATGACTTCACAATTGTCAAGCTAGACAATTACGTCAAGTAGTTGGTCCTCTCATATAGAGCAAACAACCAAATTAAATGTGGTACATGATCCAATAGTAATTTCAAAAAGTCGAAAGCGATCTCATCTAATATGCCTCAATGTGGCTAGCTATCCTAGTTAGTTATCCCTGAACGTGGAAATCAATCCTTGCAACACACCACAATCACAATCAAAGTATAATCTCTATATCACACAATCAAGAAGTAATTCATGGCATATAGTTATTTGTTCATACTTATTTACATTTAGTGTTATCAACAATGTAACATTTCATACATATATGCATCATAATGAAGCAAGAACCAACATATATCACACAATCATATAATCACAATCATCATCTACCTCAAAACAAGCTTCAAACCCTAAGAAACTTGATCCTTACCTTTCTAGATTTGTTCTGCTTGTTCTTGATCAATAAACAATCAATATAATACAGGAATTAATAAACAAACAATATTTACTTGAAATACTAACAATTCTATGAACCCTAGATTAAACCATAATCTCAATTATCGTAATTAGGGTTGTTTCCACCATAGTTACAAATTCAAAATCCTCCCCCATTGATAATCACCCATTTTTACATTCTACAAATCAAAAAATAGATTTGTTGAGTGAAAAGATTACATTTAGCCTCAAGAATGGTGAATAATTGTCAAGAGTCACTTCGGGTTCGTTCCTTAGCTCTAAGAATCAAAAAGTGCATAATAACATTATATAGGGATTTAATTACAACATTAAGTTGTCTGGACCGCCACAGCGGCC
>NC_028641.1:18857413-18859411 GCF_001406875.1 Solanum pennellii | reverse complement strand
CCCCCCCCCCCCCACTACAATGGCACCGCTAGAACGACAAAAACCAGCGCCAGAGCGGCTTGCACGAAAAAGTGAGCTAGTTAATTAATTCCAAGACCCCCATTTCACAATACACCTCTAATCAACGACACTCATAAAATCCTCTTCACACTAAGATCTATTTTGAGAGTTCTACTCACCCGAATTCAATTATGTATAGTCGTACAGATTATTTAATGTGTTATCAATCCCCTCATGTAACATAAATTATAAATAAATCGCCGATTGATACCAGATTTCCTTACACCTTAATGACTCCAATTTAGTCTAAATTTGGACAAGGTTGGGAAAATTTAGGATACTACGAAAAAGTTTTTCAACCCGAAAATTTTTCTGTTGGCTTTTCTATAATGACGAAACTCAATCGTTACAATTAATATATCAAATTGCAATCGGAAACATCATCAAGTCTTTAAAATACTGATATTGTGCAAACATGAAAATCAAATAGGTATATCTTTCTATTATTTGAACAAATTAATGTCCCCAAATCTAACAAACTTAATATACAATTATACTATTAATAGCAAAAGACAAATACTACAAAGAATTCCAAACCTTGATAAGATCTCAAGAAAATCAGAGTTCAAATTGTATTCTGATGAATATTGGACTTTAGTTAAACAAAGCTAGCATGTAGATATGAATATTTTGGTTTGGGGCTTCACAAACATCTCAATTGCAATATAACATAGATAGGAAAATAAGCGAAAGAGTAGTCTTCATATAATTTTCTAAAGAATTAGAAACCACTCAATAATACATAAAAAAATTATGTAATAGTCAACATTCTTTTAAAGTGGGATGGAGAAAAATTATAAGTGAGTAAAACAAATCGTAAATACCACCTAAAGAAATTAATAGAGAAACACTACCTATATCAAATAATACTTTGTTCCGGTAACGTATTATGAAACTATTTAAAATAATAAGAAGAAATTAGGGAGAAGAGAGAAGACTTATTATTTCTCTTGAGCGAATATTTGACAATGAAGAGAACCCTTTTATTTATAAGGGAAAATTGACTTGGTCCCAAAGTTAGGGTTCCTAAATTTTCTCCAAAAGATATATATTCACTATATTTATAATAATATTCTATATTATTTGTATGTTATTATCGATCTTAAAATTAATTATCAACACCCAAAAATAATTAGTCACTAAAGTACACTTAAAACGACCATATTTGTAACCCCGCATTATGAACTAATCGTAAAACTAGGCAAAAGGGTCTCGTAGACCCATGTACTTGTATCACTTTGTATTGTGAATCCTTCTACTTATACATTCACCAACTAAACCCATAAATTCAATCAAAAAAAGATTTAAAACCACTCATACCATGTGTGAAGCTCACTCACCTTTTAAATAGATGACATGTCAAATCCATGTCATGAAAATTAATAATAGCCATAATTTTCTTTACTAATTGCTATTTAAAATAATTATTAAATAAATATATTAAATTAAATATAAAATAGTAAGAATTTTATTTATTTTTCAAAATAAACCACTCTTCTTCAACCTTTACAGAAGAAGCAACTCAAACCAACAAAGTTTTTTCACCGATATGACTAGTTCCTCGTGTATCTTCCGTCTCGTTCCCCTTTTAGTATTTTCCTTTATCAACTCCACTGACGACCCCTGCGAACCACCAGAAATGAGTTCTCCCTCTCGCAGTACCAGCAAACTCCATTGTTACCTCATATTTTGGCGGAAAAGGAACCAACATCTCCTCCATTCTAGAAAAAAGGGACAAATGCTCCCTCTCTCCCTCTCAGACCACTGCGAATCGATGAGGACCACTGTGAAACCAATGCCTCTCTCTCCCTCCACTGATAATCTCCATGAAATTTGACATCACAAAAATGTCAATGCCAAGATCGGGAAGATAAACATAGGGTGCATAAAAATGGTGTTGGGGCAACAATGGGGTGGGGGTTGGGTGGGGGTGGCGGT
>NC_028641.1:18835456-18857161 GCF_001406875.1 Solanum pennellii | reverse complement strand
CGGTGGGTTTGGCTGAAAAAGAAGGTGTATGGTTGTGTGGGGGAAGAATATGAATTATTTTCTTTTCAAAATTTATTCATTTATTTTTTATAATTTAAAATATCATGTTCACTTGCCTTAACAAGTGAGTAGCTACACTCTCTTGCCGACTTATCTATATTAATGCCACATAAGCATGGTCAATGATCAGAAGGGTTTAGTATGTTGTATTTTATTGAGTTTAAGGGTTCAATAGATAAAATGTTAAGTAGAAGAGTCCACAATACAAGTATAAGGGTCCACCAAACCATTTTGCCTTAAAAGTAATATTTCTTCTAGAATTTGTCAGGTTACTACAGAAATCTTGTCGAGGATTTTTCATGTATTTCATCTCTGTTGACTCAAAAAACAATAAAGTTCAATGGTATGATGCTTGTGAGAAGAGCTTTTGGGAATTGAAAGCATGATTCAATAGCACTAGTATTAAACCTAGCAGAGAGTACAAATGGTTTTGTTGTTTATTGTGATGTGTTGTAATGACCGGGCTCTGCCATTATAGAAAAGCCAACAAAAAGTTTTTTGGATTGGAAAACTTTTTCGTGGTAACTTGAAATTTCCCAACTTAGTCCAAATTTGGAAAAAAATTGGAGTTATTAATGTGTAGGAAAATCGTGTAACAATTGGATAATTTAATTATGATTTTGACTTCATTAGTAGATACATAACTCGTTAAGGAACTCGAACGACTTTACGGAATTAAATTCAAGCGAGTAGAACTCCCATAACCAATCTTAGCGTGAACGTGTAGTTTTTAAGTGTCGTTGATTAACGGTATGTTCTATAATGGGGGTATTGAAATCATTAAAATAGCTCACTGTTTCGTGCAAGCCACTTTGGCGGTAAATTTAGTTGTCAAGGCGGGGCCGCTGTAGTGGGTGATGGTTGTTGTGGCAGGCCAGACACGATTTAAAGTCGTAAATAAAGCCCAAAAGCATTTTATTCTACAATTTTTTAATTTGAGCTAAGGGACGAACCTAGGTCTTTTATTGATGGTTTTCCAGCATTCTTAAGGCTAAAGGTAAAATTTTAACTCCCAAAATCCATTTTCTGATCCATAGAACGTAGTCTAATAGGTAATTATTAAGTGAAGAGGGTTTTGATCTGGAATTTATGATGGAAACAACCCTAATTGGGGGAATTGGGATCATGATTTTTATATAGGGTTCATAGAATTATTAGTAATTCGGGTGATTAGTCATTGTTTATTTATTCTCCTATTAATATGATTGTTTGTAGACCAAGAACAAGTGGAATGAACCCAAAAAGGGAAGGATCAAGTTTCTTAGGGTTTCAAGCTTGTTTGAGGTAGGTGATGATTCTGGTTTTATGATTGTATGATGTATGCTTGTTCTTGCTTCATTATGATACATGTATGTAAATGAATGTTGCATTATTGATCACCTTGATTGTAAATGAGGAAATATGAATGATGAATGTCATGAATCATGACTTGATTGTATGATTATGATGATGTAATTTGTGATTGTAGCTTATTAAATAGATCAAGTGTTGCATTTCGACACACTTACTTGGATCGGTTACCATATGTAGGCATGAATATCGTGTAACAACCCTAAAAATGGCTATGCTAAGTAATGCTTAATGTGTTTAGAATGCCTACAATTAGACTGGGTTCACACAGATTGATGAACATAAAACAAGACCTCTGGACCCTTGCAACAACCAAGACAACCAACTTGGTGAGTTGGTTGAGCTAGGAAAAGTTGGGTACAGCCATGTAGGACACCCGAATATGAAGATCTACCCGGTTAAGTCTTAACCGCACTTAAAAAGGGGGTAATCTTAAGTTTGGAGGGTTTAGGGATAAAATGGTCTTTTTCCAGGCTAAGGGTAGCATCGTAATTGTCCTAAATATTTAATTAATTATTTAATTAATATGGTGGAGGGGCAATTTTGATAGAAAGGGTCGAAATTGGCCTTTGAGCGAAATGTTGCTCCACCCGAGTTCGAACCTAGGTGGGAGCAATGATTTAATTTGATTATTTAATTTGGTAAATTAATTTAAGTAATTAATATTTAAATGCTGATTTAAGAAAAAGGAAAATCAGATTTTTTTTTATTATTAATTATTATTTATTAACTATTATTTAATCTAATTTGACTAAGTCTTGCCTAAAAGTCCTAGTTCTAAGGGAACAGTACCTCACATCTCTCTCTTTTATGTCTATCTCCCTCTCTTCAAACACTCTAATTATTTCACTCTCTTTCTGGTTATAAAACAGAAAACAAAACAAAAACCAAAAGTTCATCGCACTTGAAGAACTTACAAAAAAATACAAACGACAAGATAATTTGAGAACGTAAAGCAAAAAGGTAATTTATCGTCGGGTAAGGTGGGACGTTGGTTTATTAGTGGATTTGGCAGCACTTTGAAGGTGTTGAAAGCTAAAACCAGGTATGGGTTTCTTCCTCTTGGTCCTTTTCCCAATATACCCTTAAGTCTCAGATGAATCTACTGCGAAAACTAGAATTGTTCCCCCTTTACATGTTCCCTGACACTAGCTCCCAATGATCTTAGGTTGGTATGTCTACTAGTAGATTAGGCGTGTAATGTGCTGTTTGTGATGAATATGTTCATGAAACTGTGTTCGGAATTGTATGATTGATAATTTATGTCTTATGAAATTATGTGAAAAATTATGTGTGTGCAATGTGTAAGCCGTGACATATACGTTCGGTTTGAAGTTCGAAAATGACATGTCTTATGGTTGTATTTAACGTGCACAAACTATTACTAATTGCGATGTTCATATGAGGTATAATGTGGCTGATTTGAGTGGAAAACTCTTAGCTAAATGTAACTATGAAACTACACCTATAAACGTACTAAATGATTCACGAAATGCCCTAGGAACTAACGTATAATTGTTCATAAAAATGAGCTGAAAAACGTGACCCAATTTCCAGCACCTTGTTGGTTGGTTTCGGCCAAGCAAAGTTGTACAATATGCAATTTAAAATGAATTTAAAATAAGTGAGGTCACAAAGGATTAAACTCGAGACCTCACCATGTTAGAATCACTAAAAAATGTAAGTAAGGAAATGGGGTTAAGGGGAATCGAAATTGGGAGCCTTAGCCGATTCTCATACTTGAAAATCAAAAAATAAATACATGAGAGGAGTGGGATTCAAACCCACCACCTCTCGGTCAAACATGAGAATCACGACCTCTGGTCGAATGAGGAGACAAGGAGAAAGTAATAAAAATAATAAGATGTGAGGAGTGGGATTCGAACCCTTATCCTCTCGGCCAACAAAAATGGAGTTAAGGAAAAAAAATAAAGAAATGTGCTTGTGGGGGTTTGATCTCGGATCCCCTAATGCATAAACATTTAAGGTGAAGTGAGGGAAAGGAAAAAGGAAGGAGAAACAATGTTTAGTGAGGGGATTCGAAATCGGGTCCCCAAGCCGAGGGTGAAGATTAGGAAAAAGGGAAAATAAATAAAAATGTAAGCGTTATCCAAGGTATTCAAATTGGGTTCCCTTCACCAATTCCGTATTGACACATAAGTCGTACGTGAATAAATGTTCAAAAGAATGTTGCCGACATAGATCGAAATCGAGATCTGGGCATACATACAAGATGAATAAGTCTTGTATCACATAATCTTAGGAAGATATGAATCACTTAAACGAACTATGAATGAAGCCTCATGGCTTGTATGTATAGACTCATAAGTCTAGCATATGTTTAAAAGTAAGTGAACCTAAGATGTATTTGATGAAATGATGTTGCCCTAAAAGGGTTAAGTAAGAGCGTCAAACTCACTAAAGGGCCAAGTGCATTGACATATGATGAAATGAACATTCACGTAAAAGGGGTGAGTAATTACGAAGAGCAAATGTGCTAAAGCTAATGAATGTGGTGACAATATGATAAGAGGCTAATGTGAAAGATGAGAGCAATATTGAATGAGCCTAAGTAAATGTTACCAAAATGTATTCACCTATGAGAGTGTAAAGTTAATGAAGAGACCAGTCTTTATGAACACTCTGATAAAAGTATAGAATTTAATGCATACTTAATACAAATGATGAGATGAGAAATCATCTAATTAGCTATGATGTCCTAATGATAGAAGACAGCTTCCATGATGTGTGAGTTGAATGTAATGGAACTTTATACTGAGCATCGATAGGGTAGCTATGAGTGGTGATGCCTTCCTTCAGGAAGAGCGAAGGTTCGCATAAATCTCATGAGATGAGACCGTCCGTCGTTACAGGTATGGGTCTCCATATATCTCCTAGTCTTTGAACCTGTACTGCCAATATAGGGATCTAGCAGGGTTTAACTCCCTATATACGCTAGCATGTTCAGGTCACTTTGGTCGGTGATTCCACCTCTTTTCGGTGTGGGGCAGACACTGGATTTCATGATGCTCATATGATCTATGTCGGTTTAGGTTAAAGTTCCCAAAGAAAGAATGAGTCCAGCCTCAACCAGTGCACATAATGAAATGAACGATACCAAAGGTGTTAGGATAGGATAATCAATAGGTGAGCTAGACTTAAGTAATGACACTAGGTTATTTTTAGTCATTGCATAGCGAATTCCAATGAGAGTCTTAAACTACATCTTAGGTATGACTGGTGGTTGCACTAGTATATGAAAAAACGAAAAATGAAGTATGTATGAATGAATGAAGCAGACTCTGTGTTTGCTAAAGAAGGCTCCCTAGTTGAGGTCCCATGTGTTGAGCCCTCATTTTGGGAAATCCTATTGTCAAGTTCATGATTCCAAGGTCTCATGGAATATGAAAGAATGATATGAGCTATGTGATATGATATGTGCAATATGTTATGTGTTGTTTGCAAAATCATAAGTATGATAATGCATATTAGTATCATGACATAACTTTCCTAATCCGATTTGGCAAGTCCACTGACTTGACTTTTCATAATTCATATCGATATGAGAGAGATATTCGTACTCATGCATGTGCTTGGTGTGTTCTTGCATATACCCATACTTAGTACAAGTGTGTACTAATACCATGCAACTCTATACATTTAGGTCCAGTCACAAGCGGACGCTAGAGCTTACGATACGACGATTCAGCTATCCGGACGTGAAGCATTCATCCAGACTTGGTATGCCCTCATGCTTTCGAGGATGTTTCATGTTATAGTCTAGCTTAGATGTAGGTTTTAGCTAGTGGAGTAGGTTCCACTAGCTTTTCTTTCCCATATTATTTCATACATTATATTGGTGCCATTTGGCAAGTTTACGTTTAATGTAATATTGAACTATTTCTTTCATTTTATGATCTTAATATTAGATGGTTGATTGTGAGCGCCTATGATGTTAAGTAGAATATGTTTCATATGAAATAAGTAAATAAAAAGTTCAAATTTTTGCTAAAATTAACCTAGATGAAGTAACGATGACGTAATTAGGCTTATCTACAACCTCTGAGAGGTCAAGAAGCTGGCCTCGTCTGGGGTCTAGACTCCGGTCCTGACACATCGGATTGGGTACCACATTCCTGTATGCTAACTATTTGGGTTTTGGTTTCATAAGAGGACCAATGATTTATTATAATTGTGTATCATGAGAAATATGAAACTATATCTTGTTCTTAAGTGTTGATAATGTTGTATATGTTCAATATATGAATGTGATTATATTATTGTAATGACATATATATGTTGCACATAATGGAATAGTTTCCTTATCCTACAGGACATTGTGGTTGTGTACTGAAATTGCAATTGCTCTATCTTTGTTGAGTATAGGGCATTTTCAATTTTCTATTGACATACCTCATTTAAAAGATCAATGATGGCTGATCAAATTCAAGTTTGAGCAAGTTCTTCTGGGTTTCCTTCAGTTCTGTTGATGTTTATGTCTACATTTTGTACTTAGACTAGTTCTTTAGATTTCTTATATTTAGCTGGGTTTGTATTCATTTTCCTTTAGACTTTTGGTTCATTTCTTGATGTTTTGGTACATTGACTGTTAGTACCCAAGCGTATTTTCCGCAATGTTTAGTTGTTATATCTTTTGGATGTTTACGGAAACTTCAGTCTTTAGTTATTTAACTTGCTTTTATAAATTTAAATACTTTGATTTTGGTTTAGTTGCTTGGCTTGGGTTGTAGTAGTGGTTCTCCCATCGGATGGTTAGTGTGGGTGTCAATTATGACGGTCTTGGTCGTGACATGCATCAAGAGTAGGGCTTGGTTGGGTGTTAATCCATAATGGTAAGGTTATAACTTATGCATCTAAACAACTTAAAATCCACGAGAATATTCATACGACTAACAATCTTGAGTTGGCGGTAGTGATAATTTTCTCTAAAGATATGACATCATTATCTTTATGTCTTACATGTGGATATGCTCACCTATCACAAGAATCTCCAATATGTTTTCAGTCAGAAGGATATTAATCTAAGATAAAGGAGGTGACTGGAGTTATTTAAGGATTATGACATGAGTATCTTATATTACCCAAGTAATTGTTGTTGATACCCTGAGCAGGTTGTCCATGGAATACTGCTCATGTTAAGGAAGGTAAGTAAGAGTTAGCAAAGAAAAGTTCACAAATTTGCATATATAAGGGTTCATTTTATAGATTTTGGTGAAGAGGTAAATGTCGTGATGAATCAATCTCAATCATCCATAGTGGCAGAAGATGATGTGTTGAGGTATCAAAGTAGGTTGTATGTTCCAAAGGTAGATGATCTCCATAAGAGGATCATGGTAGAAACTCACAATTCTATATATTCATTTCATACGGGTTCTACAAACATGTAGCATGACAATGAAAGAAGTCTATTGATAGACTGTCATGAAGAGGTGTACTGCGGAGTTTGTTGCCAAGTGCCTAATTTAGAATAATTCAAGGTTGAGAACCAAAGGACATGTTGCGTGGCTCAGAACATATGTATTTCGAAATGGAAGTGGGAGAATATGGACTTTATAACTTGTAACGACTCAAAGTAAACCTTAGGTATAACATAACGTATAGGAACCCAAGAGTCCCTCCACGAGCCATTTAGCATACATTATAAAATATAATAGAAGTAAAGAGTTTAAAAGTAGTGGTTCATATAAAAGTGTTTGACAAAAGATGAAGTCTAAACGTAAGTCTCAAAGCCATCTATTACATCATAAGGAAAGTGATTGAGACGTAAACCATACATCACATACAAAGTCTGAAAAATGAAAGTGACATGAAAGTGATACAAGAATCTTGACCCTCGGATCATGAGGATTCACCTATCTTCAAAGCTAAAACGAATCAACTAGCCACGAGTACGGGGAACTATCACATCCGTGGAGCACCCCCTAGAAGTAACATGGCGTACTTGACCTCTCGGAGGTCTTATACAATCCCATAGTTATCATTCATCACATTGTCATAGGTAAATTTAGCGGAAAATTTAATATTTTTCATAGCACATCATATGCTAGAAATTTTACCTCATATATATACAAAAAATATCATAAGTACATATCAGACCTTAAGTCTCTTTGCCATCTTACACTCAACAACATTAGATTACAGTAGGGATACGGTACTTAAAACATAGGACATAAGTACAATAATACTATACTTTACAGTAAACCATAGTTTAGGAGATCCTTGGAACTTAAGGATTCCTTTCCTTGAGCTTGGGAATCACATATCAAGCTCCTCAATCATATAGACATCCTTTAAGTATCCATAACATACACTTTGAGTAAAAAGTGTAAAAAGTAGAGAAGAATGGGATTAGTACAAGAATGCACTAAGTATGGCAACCATGCAAAAACATACATTTAAAAGGGACATTTTTTTTTCTTGAAATCATACTTGATGCCTTTTTGAGTAAATCTTCATAAAACCTTTACACAATAGCAGTTATATCATTCACATGCTTCATATAGACATATTCAAAAGCCAAACATCATATAAAATCACATATAGAATTTAAGCCACTTTTAGGGTCACTTTACAGTGAGCTCTTTCCACATGACAGTGAACTTCCTTCCTATTACTCATTAATCTCCCCAAGTAACCCTCTAATGATACTTGGTGCAATGCATCACCTTAGACCACAAATAAAGCATACATACACCCTACATAAGCCAACACATATCATCATATAAGCATGTCACGATCCGAAAGTACCCCCTAGAAGTTAGGGAGAACCCTCGGTTCGTGGCAAGGCGTACTTGACCCTCTGGAGTATTGTACAAGCCCTTTAACTATCGTTCATTACATAAGTAACTTATTCTCTACTAACGAGGAGTACTCATCTCAAGAGGTACATTGGAATACAATATCTCAACTCACAAAGTGTAACCACCTCTTCTTCATATCCCCTCGATGCTAAACTTAACTTCCCATGGATTCTAAACATTATAAACTATAGGTTAAGGATGATTAGAGAACACCACATCTCAACTCACGAAGGGATTTATCCTCCGACCTATCTTAGAAAGCTCTTAGGATGTAGTGGGGTTGCTACTAAACACTTCATCTCAACTCACGAAGAGTGTTCACCCCAAAACTCCCCTTTAGGACTTAACTAAACTTCATTCATTCATTCAAGTGTAAGTGTGTGTGTTCATCTGATCACACCTTGCACATAAGCTTCAATTCATTTACATTTAACTTCAATACATACTTAGACCTTCATTCATCACATCACACACTTTACATGCTTCACATAATCATATAAGTCCTTTAGACATAATCCTTAACATACTTCTCATAATAAGCTTGATAAAACAATTAACAATAATAACTTCATAAGGCATATTTAACAAGCATGACATATTTATCATCTTACTTCACATAACAATCCTTCATAACCTCATTCAAAAGAAACTAGTAATTTCACATTCATACAATTCAAGTAAACACCGCCACCAAGAAGGTGGACCATACCACTCAAGAGCATCTTATAACTAAAGCTTAATCAACATAACCAACTTACCCTTTAATCCAATCTTACATCGCCTATATCATTTTACTCAATAATTCATCATAAGTTAGCCCTTAGGGAAGTAGATAAACATCAACAACAACATAAGGAAACCAAAGTTCAAAGATTACAAAACTAAGCTCATTTAACCCATTTCTTAATCCAACTTTAGATTAAAAGCTTTAACATGATTTCATTGAAGTTTTAACCATAAAATCATCAACTAACATTAGAAACATCATTGTTAAGTCATTCAAAACGTTTTCATGCAAGACCTTTATTTAGATTTGAAGATAGAAGAAACTAGGGTTGAAAACTATTTTTGAAATCTTTTAGAAAGGGGATCCTTGAATGGAAGAGAGTTCAAGGATGGATACCATACCTCAAATTGAAGAAACACAAAAGATTTTTGATGAAGAAACGACTACCAACAGCCCTCCTAGTTCCTTCTTGACTTCTAGCTTCCATGGTGACCTGAGAAAGTCTTCTAAGAGAGAGGGGTTTTGGGTTTTAGGAAGTGAAGTCTAAAATTAGGTCTTAGGGCTTGAAACACTTTTACTTAATAAACAATAAAAATAACTTCCTATGGTCATAAAAGACTTGGGGTGAATTTACCAAACACCCCAAGCCAAGGCAGATTTTTCACAGCTTTTAGGACACTCTGCACCAACGGGTCGTTTGTCAAAGGATAAACCGTTGGTGGGGTATCGTTGGTTGAGACTTAGATCCATTTGGAGCATGTCCAACTGAACCTTCTGATCCAATCGACTCCCATAGTCGACGAGCCGTTTGTTGACCAACGAACCATCCCTTGGGTCGTCGTTTGGTCACTGTTTTGGCAGCTTGTTGCAAAGAGGTGGGGTCATTTTCTAGGGGCCCTCGTGGGTTCTAGATGGAGTCGTACCCGAACGTTAAACCCCTAAACATATTCATATAAGTCTTAGGAACATCCTACATCACTTTCAAGCAAAACGAACATGCAAAACTCAATCAAACACATCAAGACACACAAGCGCTATCTAAGGCACGCCTTCCGAACGTCATGGATGTTCTTGGACGTTTGACCTCCAAACTTGACCAAACTCCATGAACTGCCTAAGAACACTAATGTAACTCATTTTAACTTCAAATTAACTCAATAAACACTCACGAGGCTCTAGTTCACCTTAGTTTGTTTTAGGGCGTTACAAAGCATAACATATCATAGACACATTTAAGTCAAGACTTCATTGGCTTTACAATAAGTTACATCCATTTGCACATATATTAACTTCACTTCACATAAATCATTTTAAGATCTTACTCATGACCTCAATCTTAGTATACTAGTGCCATATACATGTGAAGCCCAATAATCTCACACATACATTAGTAAACCAATCATGAGACCACAAGCCTTAACATTTCATACATCATCATAACAAGTAAAGGCAACTTCATCCAATCTAGGCAAGACCTTCACCATATAGTCATCAAGACCAACATCATGCATATAGGGACAAGTTCACATCATTTGGACCTATACCATGCACATCTTCATAACAAATGGACAAATACTACAATGTCATGCATTAAGACATAAGCATAAGCATACACATTAGGCCACCTCCCTAGGACTTCCTAAGAAGCTACTTGTGCAATGTCTAGATGGGTTCATTACTTCCACCTATCCTAAGTAACCTCCCTTAAGTCATCCTAGTTAGGGTCCTAGTCATTTACTCCCATTGTCTGTTTTACTTTAGGGAAACTAAAGCCTAACCAACACTAACACCATGGGTGCTAAACAAGGAATTTGGTGTGGTAGAGTCTTACAAAATTGGAAGGTATTCCACTTAGCCAAAGTAGAACCTTAGCATACTTCCTATCATCCTAAGTGAATTCACTTTGCTAGATCCTATGTGGCAAGCAAGTTTGTGGAACTAAGAGATAGGTATGATCCCTCTACATGACATTTGGAAATTTGGGCCTCCTCTCATGAGAATACATAGGTGAACCTTCCTCAAAGGGAAGCCACCACCTCATGTGGATCCATAAATGAGTATTTCTCTAAGGGAAGTCAACACTCTATAAGGAACAAATGTTGAATCTTCCTCCAAGGGAAGTCAACACCTCTCATTGTCAAGTTCACTCGGTGCTAAGCTAAGTTCCCTTTTTTTATTAATAGCCTTTATTCCTTTACTTCATAAAACATAGGCTTAGGATATTGATACCTTATATGCTTATAGAATACTCAAGCACCTATCTAGTTTTAGGGTACACATGAGCACACCTTTCAAGGCCCCTCTATTGACTAGATCTCCATACATGTGCGTGTACTTGTATGTGAGAAAACCTTTCACGTAACACATAAAGCATAAGTATATAGGTGTAAATATATGAGAATCCTTTCATATAAACACTTTGAGAAACTATGCACATTCATATTTCATCATATCATATGCTTAACATCATAGCATATAAGACATATCCATGGCATGTCCTTTATATTTATTTTCATGTTCATGGAAACCAAACCTAGGAACTATCCTATCAAGGTACACATGTGTAATGCTAGACTAGGTCCCATACCCTTGCCCATACTAGTACACCTATCAAGTCATCCTAGTTAAGGAATACATAACATTCTTCACATACAGATACTTTACATACATAGTAGTAGACACTAGTGAATATGTGAATAACCTTTCATTAGACACTATGATCCTATACTACTGGAAAGCATGTATGAAGTGTGAGTGTGTGTGTACATTGGTCGACATGATCACATAATGGCTATCAACAACACATTGAAGCAGCCTCCCTCTTAGACCATAATACACTTTTAAGCATAGACCACACAACACACAATAGCATAGAAGACAAGTCAACTTCATATTACACTTAAGACTCCTAACTTTTGCTATTCATGCATTCATATAAGGGTAAATAGGTAAGGGATTATTAATCATTTTAACTCATCAATGGCAGCACCTACACTTTTACCCTATCATAGACATACACATGTTTATGCAATGGTCATACAACCTAGATCACAACTAGAATAGGAAAGTAGGCATAAGCTTCACATAGTATGATCATCACAATCATACACTCATATATTCACCAATTTGCCTTCAAGGACATATCCTCACATATATAATGACAGTAAAGTAAACACTGCCACCATAAGTGACCATTCCACACAATGGCATACAAGTCTTCATCAACTATCAATACTATAAGAAAAGTACAGAGGAAGAGTCATTCTTACCAATTCATCAACCTTTGATCATCATTGATCAATACACCTTATCATCAAAAATTCATGTATAGGGCAGTAGCTATATGTACTTAAATCATAAAGAAACCATGCATAAGCCACTACAAGATCATACTACAACAGGTACACTACATCATCAATACACTATAGAGTAGACATACATAGATCACTTACTAGTATTCCTTGCTTTGATCATCACGATCAACATTCATAATATAACAATAATACCAATCTAGGGTTGTACCTAAAGACATTATAATCAATACTAAATCATGCTTCATCTACCCTAAATTGAGATCACATTATGTTCATAGCATTATCAACCTTTAGGCTAAAACATGTAGATTAATCCTTATCAAGGTTCCTTTGATTTGATCATCAAGGGTTTATACCCATAATTTATTCATAACATCGACCTAAAATAGTAGCTATAATCATCTTCACCTAATCGAATTCAACATTCAATCATTAAAAAGTCAATGTTACAGTGAACTCCATGAAATCTAAACTAGGCATGTTCAAATCTTCATACATTGATCCACATGGAGCCTTCATCATCAATATACATTATAGACAGTAGACATAAGCATATTAACATAATTGAATCATAAATCGATAAGCATAAGATGAAGATCATAAAGCCATACACAGGCTAAAATCGAGTTTGTGAAAGAACATGGGTTCATCATGAAATTGGATTGAAAATAACGTCCAAATCAGTATATAATCATCAATATATTCATATTATGCTTTTGAAATCAATTTAAGAAAGAACCCATGGCTAGATTGAAGAAGAAGAGATTTGATCATGAAACTTCTTTGAAAACTTTGAGATTAACTCTCCAAGTGAAAGGTTACTTAGAGATGAAGGATCACCATACCTCTATTACATTAAGAATACAATAAAAATTGGTGAAGAATCCATGGAAATCCCATCTACACGCTGCCCTTGAACTTCACCTTCAATGGAGGTTTCTAGAGAGGATATTTTGGGAGGGAGGTTTGATTTTGATTTGGAGGATGGGGTATGGGATATTCACGTTTTAGATCATATATATATACTTAAAAATAGGCAGATAAACCGCCTAGGGACAGTTTAGCACGTGGGGTGAAATTCCCATTCACCCCATACTTAGGCAGCGTGCATGGTATTGACTGCAGGCCTGCATCAACGGACACCAACGACGGGGCTTGGGTCCATCGACGGACCGTCCTGTGCCTCCGTCGTTTGGGTATGAGGCTGTCATGTCTCCAAGCCTTATCTAGGCTAAGTTTCCATCGATGCCTTCCCATCGACGGGCGTCAGTCCACCAACGCAAAGGCAATGTCTCGACAGCCTTTGGGTCCTTCTTGTGTGCCCTTTTAGGGGGGCCTTGGGAAGTCGTACCCGGGCGTTTCAAACGTATATACGAACATTAAATAGTCAAGGACCTTACACATCAATTTCACCCAAAACAGTTACACACAACACGTCCTCTCACGCTAGGCCCATCAAGACACACATGAATGTCTCAAGGGCTAACTTTCAAACTTCTTGAACGTTCTTGAACGTTTGACCTCTAAAATTTATGAAACTTCATAAACTGCTTATAAACATCATTATAAATCATTTTAAGACTTTATAATCTCATGACACATTCAAAAACACATAAAAGCATCTAAGTACCCTTTGGCGACTAGTCGTCGAACGTCTTGGTCGTCCCTTGACGGTTGACTTCCAAATCACCTCAAACTTTACACACTGCCTCAATACCATATTATACACCATTTTAGGAACTTAGACCCTTATGCTGCACATTTTAGGCTGTAGACACCCTAACTCATTTTGGGGGTCTTACAGGAATAGGAATGCCAGACCTTACATTAGTTAAACAATGTAGGCATAAGTATGCATTAGTACATGAAATGTACCAAGTATGATAGCAATGCATAATCTATGAAAGCATGCATAAAGGATTGTATATGGAATGACCAATCTTAAACATAAAATATCATGTTAGAAAACATAAATCATAATCATGGTCAATAAAAACTAAACATCTTATGAAACACTTGTGAGATTTAAAAAGTATCCTTAGTTCATTATTATGGGAAGTTTGCTTCTAACCGACTTAGACCATATGAGCTATAACATAGAATTCGGTGTCTATCCCACACCGAAAAGATATGTCCTACTTTTCAAGGTAAGAATCATAAACTTGAGCTAAAGTGGGCCCACGGGCTAATGTTTATCTAAGAAAAACCTATGGTAGCACATAGTTATGGAACATGGGTAATCGTCGCTTGTCCGCTCGATGCTAAGCTTAAATCTCACAATTTAGGCATTAATAGTAACTTGTTTTATTATCCATGAAAAGACACAATTATGTAGTCGATCCAAACTAGATATTTAGAATAGCTCTTTAATTTTGATTTAACTTAGGTGAGAAAACCTTTCAACCAAATCATTTTGTGTGAAAAATTTTCACAATTATGATTTGAGTGATATGTGAGAAATCCTTCCACAACAAGATCTATGCTTTATCTTTAAAGCAACCTTAAAGCATGTATCAATTTCATTAAGAAACATGCACATCTTCATAAATTCATCTTTTATAGTTCATAAACATCATTGTACGATAAAAATTAGAAAACTATGGATGGTGCACTTGTTCATGTGAATTCAATTTAAAAACATGTAATTACTTCAATTCATGAAAACAAAGATAGAAAACAATCAATTGCTTCATAGTTGGAAAGAATTCATGAGATAGAATAAAATCGGAATTTCAATTGGATATTCTAACTTGTAAAATTGGAGAATTTAAGAACCCTATGGAGGATAAGATTCCATAGGTGAATACTATCATACATTAATGTCAAAAGCCCACAAAGATTGGAGGATTGAACACTTGGGGTTGAGCCCTCCTCGAGAGAGAGAGTGAGAATTTAGGAGGATCACTTTGGTTGGTTTTAGGAAATTTTGGAGAATGAGATGAAAGTAGTTCGTTTAAGGCTTAGAATCAATATAAAGGGTTTAGGGTAAAACTTAAAACGACATAGTTAAGGCATTATTTGATTAGGGATAAAATTAAAAAGCCCTTAAAAATAACTACTGACCACCATCTACGGTTTGGACCTATGGTTTGTATATCCTCTTATGGACCGTACTGGTCAACCATAGAAAGTGATCAGAGACTCTTAATTTGGCCAACACTCGACGGAACTGATGTACTGCTCATAGGTCTTCCTACGGACCGTACATACCAATCATAGAACAAACTTTTAACTTTAAAATTTCTTTAATTCAGGGGTGACCTACCAGACCTATCTACGCCTCATACATGGAATGACGGATCGTCCCGGTGAACGTAAAAAAAGTACTGCACTTGTTTTTAAAAATTTATTTCCCTTACTCCTACGGTTGTCATTTATCTCCCATAGAAGCTTTTATGGTTTGTAGATGAGACCGAAGACACCAAAATCAATCCAAAATTATATTTTCCTTTTTTTCCAAATCCAAGTTGTAACAATATCCCCCTTAGAATATTCGTCCATGAATGGAATTCAAGACATCATAAGAAATGTAAGAGGAAGATCTAATAACCAAAAAAGAATACAACTTCATCAACAACACATAACAAGGAGGAATCATCAACTCTAAGCTTAAACATATTCAAAATAGCATTTCATAGGGTATATATGCAAATCACTCTCAAATGCATATATCATAGTGAAATCAATCAAGTTACCTCATTTACAAAAAAATATATTTCATGAGCATGCATGCATGAATAAACAAGAGAATGACTAAGACGTAAGGATGGACCTTGAGGAACTAAATACCTAAAAGTAGAGTGGGGTCGGAGGAAAAGCGATGAGATAACGGGAAGCCATATCGGCCTCGATCACTCAAGTGACACCCTCAACCCTTAATTCCTCCATAATTCTTTTAAGGATTCAACTTCCTTATTTGTAAGATTCTTCACTTGTCGGTCCAAAATCTCAACCAGAATTCAAAAGAAATACTCTGACTCCCAAACCCTCCAAGGGAACAATGGATGTAATATATCCAACATATTTCATTACCAAGGAGAAGTGGAAATGGGATATACCGACACCAAGTGATTAGGCAAATGAGTTCATAAGAAACTTTACCAATACACCTCAAAATATGATATGTGCTCATGTTAGGGACTAAGCTTCCCTTTCTTTTCAAATCTCATTACTCCCTTCATGAGTGAGATTTTCAAGTAAACTCAATCATGTACATCAAACACAAGGTCTCTTATTCTAACATTGACATAGGTTTTTTATCGACTTTGAGTAATTTTCAAAGTTTCTCTATAACTAATTTTTCTCCATAGCCTTACAAATTCAACCATTCTTGCATTATGAGTTGTGGACGGAGAGGCACAAGAGTAGGAATGTCACATTTGCAATTGAAATCAATTGCATTTACTTATTCTTTCTTTTATTGGTGCCTTGGAATTAATTGTTGGATTCTAAAAGGTGTTAATGCAAAATGAAGAGTTGTGGCTTCAGTGAAAGTTGGAACTTTTGTGAAAAATTGTGAGTTATGAAAAGTTATGACTTTTATAAAGAGTTCAGACTTTTCTAAAGAGTGAATTTTAAGAAGGTTGTGACTTTCAAGTATATATATAAAATGACTTAAAATTTTACTTTTTAGAGGTTAATTAGGAAACATGTAAGAAATTGTATTATTTTTTTTATTGAACCATTTTTATTTACTATCTTGAATATTTTAGTACCTTTACAGAAATTATCTTAATAAATAATGTTCTATAACTCTTATAACATGTAAAAAATTAAAATCAAGTTTGAACCCACATAAATGTCTCTCTCTCTCACACACACACACATACACACACACACACATATGTGTGTGTGTGTGTGCAACCCACAACCCGTCCATCCCCGTATTAGTTTTTCTAAAAACCACTTCAACTCGCCCTACATCCCTCCCGCCCCGCACAACCTTAAACCCGCCCGACGTTGTAACACTCCGAAACTTCAAGACTAAATCTAGAGCCTCACATGAGTTTCTAAGGGTCGTAACACTGTTTTAAGGTCAAAAATAATATTTATGAGTCATTTAGGAAGTTTTAGAGTCAAGACGTCAGGAAACGGCCATGACGTCCGGAGACTAGTCAAAGAGGTGCTAGTGTGCCTTAGCCTATTTCACAAGGTTTTAAGAGTTGGAAATTGATAAAATTTGGTGGAAAGGTGTTTAATTGGTATTTGAACATATTTAGGGTCAAAATGTCTGGGTATGACTCCCCAAGGACCATCCTAGGGAACCTTGGAGAGGACCCTTGCATTTGACCCAAACCTGCCAAATGAGGCAGTGTAGACAGTGTCTACCTACAAGTTGCAGGCAACGAGGCGCAGGACAATCGACGGTATTAGATTTCCTCCGTCGACCAGAACTTAGATTTTTTCCAAAAATGGCCAAAATGCAACTCTTTGAACTTATCGACGGACTTGCAGAACAGTTGGAGGAAGGGTGCGTAGGTTAACCTACGGATCATCGATCTTGGTCTTGTAGGTCCTGCCTGCACTTTTCCTGTTAAGTTTTAATTGATTCATTTAATTAATATAGTTAGTTAGGGGTTTAATTAGGGTTTAAGTTTTTGTTAATTAGATTAGTTAAGCAACTATATAAACTACCCTTAGACTGAACCCCATTTAACACATCACTTTTCCCAAACCCGAATTGCTCTTCCTTCTCTCTACTTTCTCTCTCCCAAAGAAGACTCCATAGAAGACAAAGGTCTAAGTATTCTAGGGCATCAAGAAATAGTCTTTTCACCATCAATATTCAAAGAACATCAAGGTATGGGATCCTTTTACCTTTGGGATTGCTTTCCCTAAAGTGTTCTTCCAGAATTGATTTTCCAAAAGATGATTTCATATGGATTTCTTTTAATCCGAAGTTGATCTTTTAAATTGAATTTTTTTATGGTTTATCTTGGTTATTATGATTATATAATGATGTATTATTGATCAATTATGATAGTTCTTGATGAATTAACCTAGTAGGTGGAGTAGATCACGAGTTGACCCAAATTTGCTAACCCTAGGTTATGAACTCATGTTGAATTGTTTAGTATTGATGTAATTGACTTAGTTATTGTATTAATTACTATTGAATTATTTTATTACACCTATTGATCATAAAATTGTATTGGTTGAGGGTAAGACCAATGATGATGACTTTTGAAGGACAATTGGCATGACTTTGTGATCTTAAACCTTTACTTCAATTATGATGGCTTGTACTTGGTGATGAGGTTCAATTGAAGTATATGTTGTGATTGTATTAAGTAGGTGTAGGTATGATGATGTAATTGAAATGTCTTGATTATGTGAAGATGTGAGATTATATTAAGTTGTAATGATATAAGGTTGGTTATGAATTGCCTATGTGCCTTACTATGACATGATGATGATAATTTGTTGATCTCACATATGAGGGTTGTATTAAAAGGACATTCTCATGCAATTACTAATGAGATAATGATATGAATGTACAAGGGGTTAGTCTCCTATGGCCTATACTAAGTTATGATGATTAATAAAGTCTTAAAGATATTTCAAAAAGGGACTCTAGCTTAGCATCGAGTAAACTAGATGTGAGGTGTGTCCCTTCCCAATGTGGGAAGGTAGGTTCACTATGATACTCATTATATGGGAGACTATAATTCAATGTGCATAAAGAGGGTCCCAAGTATATTTCCTAGTTCTTGAACTATGTTGCGCCCATAGGAATACTAGCTAGTGGATCCACCTAGAATTCTTTGTTCATGTTTTGGTACTACTTTGGCAAGTAGTCCACCTTTTTTCGGTGTAGGATTTCATGACACTGGATTCACATTTAGCTCTTGTGGTCTATGTTGGTCAAGGCAAGTGTTCCCGAAAGTAAAATGAAGTAGTAAACTGAACACTAACTAGGGTGACCTAAGGGGTTTGACTTAGTCTAGGTAAGGGTAGGGACTCCACCTATACATTGCACTAGTTGTCCTTGAGGGAAGTGTTGGAAGGTTGTTCTTATGTTTTATAAAGTAAATGTTATGTATATGTTGACTTTACATGTTGATGATCCTATACTATGTTAGTTTCTTGTATGAACATGCTATTGGTCTATATTGCTATGCATGGTGCTATGTTATATGAAGTTAGACACTGCTTGTCATCATTTATTTAGTTTGCTTGGTTGAGTAAGGTTATGAGGCTTTACTTGGTCATTGCACTTGTGGACTTGATGTTGGATTATGAGTAAGGGTCTTGTATATGTTATAATGTTATGAACTCTTATACATGCTTGGTTGTATATCTTGATGTTGGAGTTGGTTTGGTTATGTACTCAAATATGCTATGATACACGTTGACTTGGTTATACTTGATGATGTTGGTCTTGTGTTGTATATGATCTTGTCTTCAGAAATATGTGATAATTGGCTTAAATAGGTTCTTAGTTGTGCATAAGGCTTTTCAAAGAAACTTGGCACGGTTTTGAACAAATGTCCCCTTTCTCATGTATTCTTTCAAATGTTTCATGTGCATATTCCCATACTTAGTACAAGTGTGTACTAACCCATATTTGTATGTTTCTATAATTATGTAGGTTTCGGCCGTTGAGCTTCTAGAAGGGACATTTGAAGATAACTTGGATCCTCATTCTCCAAGTTTGGTAGGTCCTCACCTTCCGAGAACGATGTCATTATCTAGCTATTGATGTTGTTCTAGTTTAAAGACATTTAGTTCTTTCTTTTTCATTTGAAGACAATTGTTGTATATGCCTATATGTGGCTTTTATTAAAATAAAGTAAGGGCTATGCCCAAACGTTGTATTCGATTATCCTAGACTTTCTATGATATTATATTGCTATATTATGTATATGAAATAAAAGTAGAAGCCTATGTAATGCTTCCTATGCGAGGAATCTATGTAAACTCCCTATGTAGATATATTATGTTTAAGCGAGAGGTCAATGTAAACCTCAATGTAGAAGTGGATGAAAAGTTTCTTAGTCCTCTTCGAGGACGACGATACCGGTTACTTCTAGGGGGTGCTCCTTGGATGTGATAGACACAACTTTAAATCCATCCTGCTCCGCCCCATTGTCATCCTTATTACTAATGCAAGCATTACTAATACACTCTATTTAACATTACTTTTACACTTTGCCAAAAAATATCGTTATATAAAAATTAGTCATTACATAAAATTAGTCTTTTCATCGGTTAGCTAACCATTAATTTAAACGATATGATACAATTGAATGTAATTGACAATCAAAACAAACATTGCATTTAAATAACAATACAATACGATATAATGAGTAACAATCATCCAAACAAGGTGTAATACAACCAATATTAATACACTTCTTTCGTTCACTTTTTCTTCTTACAGTTTGACTTGACACACCCATTAAGAAAATAATTGTTGATATAGGTATTTTATCAAACTATTCCTTATTAAATGTTGTCTTGAAAAATGATTTGGAAAATAAATATTTAATGTGAGGGTAAAACATTGAAAAACAATATTGTATTTTCTCGATATGTCAAAAAGGGACAAGTAAAAATAAAAATTTATATATCCCTTAACTTTATCATTTAGAGCTGATATACCCTTCGTTATGAAAGTGATTCATATATACCCCTCCTGTTATACAAATGACTCATATTTTTCTAATGGAAGTGAAAAGAATAATTTAAATTTAAATTTTTTAATTATTTTTTTAACAAAAATATAATCCATATGGGTTATGTTTGATCCTACTCACATGTATTTTTTTTTACTTTTTTGTTTCAACCTTATATTTATTATTTTGATGGTCAAATTTATTTATGTTTCACTAATTTTTCTTGTAAAATTTATTATACATGCCCCATGATTTTATCTTATTTTTTTCAAATACAAAAACTAAATTAAATATAGCCGCAAAAATATTAGTTTTAAATTCTTTCTTTACACTAAAGAATGAAAGAAAAAACGAAGAAACTTGAATAATGATAATCTAAGAAGTCACAAAAATTTTTTTGTATGAAATAGATTAAAATATACATTGAACTTTGTTAAAAGGATCATATACATACTTGTTTTCTTTTATTTTTTTTAAAGTAATACAAATAATTTAAAACTTTTTCACTTACGTTAGACGAATGACATATATGTGAACCATTTGTACAACGGTAATAGTATATATAAATCATTTTCACAATGAGAGGTATTTCTTTTTATGAAATAAGTGACAAGTAAAAATAAATAAAAAATATGCCATATTTGATATTATTCTTATACATCCTATCAAACCATTCCGAATAAATAATAAAACTTGGAAGCAAAGGTTTGTGCAATTGACCTACCACACTCATCATAACTCTAATATAATGCATATGGCCATATATTATAGGATTATGATTAAACAAATCAAAATAATTAACACACCCCCCCCCC
>NC_028641.1:18691378-18834934 GCF_001406875.1 Solanum pennellii | reverse complement strand
AACCCACCCCCCCCCCGCCCTCCCCCCAACTTTGCAATCTCACTTTCAAGAAAATAAAACAAAAACACTAGTACCATTCTATTCCCTTTTCATATCTATCCATCACTTCCCCACCCCACACACCAACACAAACACGTAGACTATGTAATACGCTATGTATCCTTCTCCTTTTCGTCTCTTTCTTTGAAAACCCTAGAAATCTCAGGTTTTTAAGGAAAAGGGGACTTTGATTCGGTGCAATTTTATCCTTTTCTCCTTTTTTGTCGGTGTACTTATGGGGTTATATTTCGCGGGATCCCCAATTTTCTAAAAAAAAAATTGGTTGTTAGAAGTTGGTGCTATGGAGAGATCCAATAGCAGAGATTTCAAAGACTTGACTAGCTCCTCTGGCTCCATCTCAGGTAGCGTAGCTCACTGTTTTTTTTTGTTCGTTCTTGAATCTTCAGATCGTTTTTTTTCTTTTTTTGGGTTGTGGTGTGGTGTGGGTAAAATTTGCTCTGATGTGATGCAATTTAATTACGAGTGTTCGGATGGAATGGGTTCAAATGAAGCTAATTAGGGTGGATTTATATAGCTACCTGAACTAGTTGGAGATTGAGATGTGAGGATTTCACTTTCTGTTTTGTTGCTTTAAAATTTGGTTTGATTCGTTGTTTTACTTTAGTTATCAGTATTGGGATCAAATGGATGACAGGCCGTTATGTGGCTGACCCTAGTAGTTTAGGATTGAGGTGTAACAATTTGTATGTTTTTTTTGGTGGTGGACGTTGGGGTTGGGGTTGGGAATGGAAGTTCGGGAGTTCAAATGTGCTTTCATTCAGTGGAATGAGATTTAAGAAATTCATGTAATTGTATCCTTACTAGTTTGGCAGTGAGTTATAGACAGTATTGTCAAAGGTAAGCCCTCGAGCGAAGCTCAAAACTTGTTGAGCATTTTGCCTGGATTAATGTGCTCTTTAGTGTCTTATCAAGGTTCTAAGGCACTCTGTCCCTTTCCAATGAGCCATTTCAGTCGGAAAAGGCGACAATAAATAATTGATTTTTCACTTTATTGTAATTTTTTTTCAGTTTCTTTCTTTGTGTATATTTTGTCAGCCATGCTTATAATTATTAGTCTTGGACTATACATATTTATTTTTTTTTTCTATTCTCCCTTTGCTCCATTTTTCATTGAAGCGCATGCTTTATTTGCGCTTAAAGTCCCAATGGACGTTAGAGCTATTTTGCTTTCGATAAACACTGGTTGTAGCAGTACTTGCTGTTGCTCTTCTCAATACCTTACTTTACATTCTATTTTTTTTTTAATTTTCCTTGTTCTACATGTTGTCATTAGTATGGGAAAAGAATATCAAGATTTGAATGTTTTAACTGTGTAAAGTATGTGGTAGACTTGACTGTTTATTGGGCTTTGATGCAGATGGTGCTCTCTTTGATGCATCACAATATGCATTTTTTGGGCGAGATATAGCGGAGGAAGTTGAATTGGGTGGTTTAGAGGACGGACAAGACAATAGTGATCTGGGTGTTGGAGGTGGATTAGGTGATGACGAGATACAGGAGTATCATTTATTTGAGAAAGACGAGGTATAATCTGCTTATCCTTCCTGTGGACCTGACATAAAATAGTGCTGAGGCTTGGAATTTCAAACACGGGTGTAATCAACATGATCTCCTGTTGCGACTGAACGAATGAGGACCTGTTAAACTCACAATAAGTGGGGAAATCCATCATAACATATGCAGATTATTTTCATGCCGTAGGCCATGAATTTGGGGAAATTGGTTAAAAGTTATTGTGCATTTGAGACATATTTATTCAAATGATCTAGGTTTTGCTAAGCGTTTTACTATTGATCCTTGTTTTCAGTTCACGTGTGTCTGGTCAGCACTATAGTTTCAATCTTATACGAAATGACCTAGAGTATTTTTTTTGCAACAGATTCATCAAATAGAAAGGATGTTTTATAGTTCTGCTGCACCTTGATCCGTTCTTTTCTTGCTTTCTCACCTTAGTACCCTAAAATGCTCCCCCTTTTCTAATTTTAAAAGTCATCCCCCCCCCCTGCCTCCCCCTCTACTCTACAACGATGAGACTGCCTCGTTTCTGCAGCTCACCATAAGTCTAAGTGGCCACTGGGATTTTGACAATGGTGTTATCCAGGCAATGATCTAATTTAACTTAACATGTGATCCCTTATTATGAGTAATCTTCAAAATGCTATAGCTGGCACGAGAGTGTATGGCCTATTCATGAAAAAGATGCGAGGCTTCTTCACTGATTTATTCCTTTGTTAAGTACTGTCCTTGAATAAAATGTTAAAATTTGTGGAGACTCGAGAATTTGTGAATCTCAGCACCATCAAGTAGACCTTAGACATTAGCTTTCTCTCTTCAAAACTATTTGTGCTCCACTTTCTGTTATTCTGTATAAATGGTTTGTCACGGCTGGTAACCTTTAGGGGTCATTTGGTTGGAAACAAGTTATCCCAGCATAAGTTATCCTGGGATAACTTATCCCACCATGTATGTGGGATAACTTATTCCATCACTATGATATAAATGGTGGGATAAGTTATCCCAAACATGGCAACCAAACAAGATAAATTTTTTTTATCCCTTCACTATTTCCTTATTTCATCACTATTTTTTTAATAGCTCACACCAACGAGCCCTTAAAGTTACTTGCATTTATTCTATGAGTGATGAGTGATCTTCAAGCATTTTTTGTTGTGGACTTTTCCCCGGTGTTGTAAGTATGCTATATTTGCTGATTACCTCGATAAGTTGCTGGCTTTGGCACTATTTGCTATTTAGTGCCTCTAATTCAGTGCTTTATTTCCAGGGATCTGTGGTGGGCTCATTATCGGACATAGATGATCTAGCAACGACATTTTCAAAGGTCAGCTGATGCAACATCTTTATTACCTGATGTTCTGAGCCATTTGACTTGGACTTACTATTCGTGTGCCTTCCAATTAGCACGAGTCTTTTTCTTTTTCCCGTCTTTTTCTGTGAGACACAGTATGTCTTGAACTTTATTTCGTACTATTGTTGAGTAAAAACATCTAAAGCACTAAACATGCTTGACTTTTTACATCCTCTATAGAGCTGGGGATATCTACTTGTACTACATCAATCTGAATGCTTTTCTTTCCTTTTCTCCAGTTGAACAGAAATGTCACTGGACCAAGGCATCCTGGTGTTATTGGTGACCGTGGATCAGGCTCTTTTTCAAGGGAAAGTAAGTGCGCATATTGATTAATTTTTTGTCCTTCCGTGATGTTGTTTCTTGAATATTTGATAAATCTCCTGGAGTAGTTCCTGTATTGTCTGAAATATACCTTACTTGTTAACTTGCCTGAGGCTACTTTAAGATTGAAATGATGCCCCTTCATTGTTTTATCCGCCCATGCACATTTGTGCCACTAGTCCCAGATTTGTGAATATCTGTGATATCATATGTAGGCACCTTAAAATTCAGACAGTTGTGGCAATAATCCTAGATCTTTTGATCTTTCAGACATCATATGAAGGGACTTGATGTCAGACCTTGGTAGGAATAAGTTATAGCCTTGTAGATGATCTGTTTCATCTTCGTGCTTGATTATTAAGGTCAGCAATGGTCCTCCCTTTGGGAGACTGACTATCTATATGTGCATGGTAGATGCCTTAATCAGTCTTGGCTTTTTTTTTTTTGGTTCTGAAAATCAGCGATCCTTTTTCCTTGCTACTACCATTAAAAAATGATTTGACCCCGTGGTAGTAATACTGCAATAAAACTTCACCTTTCTGGATGATTTGTGATGGAAATCTATCCTGGCATGTGGCCTTGGGCTGCTAGAGTGGGGAGCTTGAGAAACTTCATGGAATGATTTTTTTTTTTTTGGATAATGAACTTCATGAAATGATTTATAAGCTTAGGAGAACCCCCCACCCCTCTTAAAAAATAGTCTTAAAAAGTTAATCACACAACACACAGAAATAAAACAAAAAGGTGGTTTTCTTATATGGTGACGTGTAGAGTATTTTAAGTACATAGGTTTTAGCCATATCTATTTTGTTGTTTGTTGAAATGAGATCAACTTATCAGAAGTTTTTCCCTGTTGTAATTTTTCTGTTTTTAGCATGTGTTTTCCTTTTCGCATCTCCTGCCACGTGCTGGATCTGCCCCTATATTGGTTTGACGAGCATGTTTTCTTGTGGCACACTTTTGTACCCTTGTTCCATCTCGTGCCTCCTTTTAGGCACACTTAGTTTGTTGATTACTTACTTATGCGATATTCTGTATCTATGAGGTGAACACATTCTTTCAATAAAATGTCATCTGGATTGTTGGTTACCAGTTCTCAATCTCATGTTGCAGTATTATTACTATGTTACACAAGATGTGCTTTTAGAGATGTCTTTAGGGGAACAGACATGTTCACGCCCAAAAAGGGTCCATGTTACATGAATTATTAGTTTTAGGAGAGTAGAAGTTTAATGTCTAATTTTCATTGGAGTCCTCTCTGAATTAGTTCAAATTTGACAAACATGAATGTGAGTTTCTTTTATTTGCTTTTATGTTGATATATTATGTTGGACTTAAATATTCTCCCTCCGTTCCATTTCACATGACATTTCGCTTTTTTGGCTAGTAATGAAGATTTACATGTTTCTGTATTTGAAAATTCTTTGATCCTAACATTTTTCATTTTGCTCTTAATGACATGCTCTAGTTAGAATGAAATGGCATGTTGAAAATAACTACTAATGTATACTTGGTATGTGCAGGTTCATCTGCAGCTGATTGGGCGAAAGAAGCAGACTTTCATGATTGGTTTGATCAGCATTTATCTGACACTGAATGTTACCAGGAAAGCAAAAAATGGTCTTCACAGCCACATATCTCTGCAGTGCTTGCAGAGTCAAAACCATTGTATAGAACATCCTCATACCCCGAGCAACCCCCACAACCTCAACAACTTCAGCACTACTCTAGTGAACCCATTTTACTACCGAAATCATCTTATACTTCTTTTCCTCCTGGTGGTAGATCTCAACCCTCACCACATAGCCTTTCGCGACAAAACATGTCATCTCTTTCTGCTGGACCTCAGTCTCCCTATTCTTCTGTGAATCTCTCTTCGTTGCCGAACTCTAATCTGCATTTGACAGGCTTGGCTCATGGGCTTCACTATGGTAGTGGAAACATCCAACATTTGAACCCTACTGGTCTTTCTCATAATTCTAGGTTGCAAAACCAGTGGAGCAGTCATGCAGGACTCATCCATGGGGACCATTCTGGTCTCTTAGATAGTGTCTTGCAGCATCAATTTCCTCATCAAAACAGCTTACTATCTCCCCAGTTACTGTCCCCACAGCAGCTCCAACAGCAGAGACTTCATCTTTCAGTTCAGCCTTCTTTAGCTCATTTTTCAGCGCTAAGATCCCAATTGTATAATTCCTTCCCTTCACCATCTCATCTAGGTAAGTATGGATTGGCAGATTTCAGAGATTCACGATCTAAGCCATCACACAAGGTTAGACAAAATGTGCGCTTTTCTAAACAAGGCTCTGATGCTGCTTGCCACAAAAGTGAAAGTAATGTGCCACAGTTCCGATCTAAGTATATGACCGGTGATGAAATAGAGAGCATCCTGAAAATGCAGCATTCTGCAGCACATGGCAATGATCCATATGTAGATGACTACTATCACCAGGCCCGCCTTGCAAAGAAAGCAGCCGAGTCTAGGTCAAAATATCGCTTTTGTCCAAATAAGGAACAGTCTTCTCGGTCACGTAATAGTGCAGAATCACAGCCTCATCTTCATGTTGATGCTCAGGGGCGGGTGTCATTTTCTTCCATCCGCAGGCCTCGTCCACTTCTTGAAGTTGATCCACCAGGCTTTGTTTGCATTGACAGCAGTGCTGACCAGAAGATATCTGAGAGACCCTTGGAACAGGAGCCAATGCTGGCAGCTAGAATTACAATAGAAGATGGTTTCTATCTTCTCACTGAGGTAGATGACATTGACAGGCTCCTTCAGTTTAGTCAGCCCCAAGACTGTGGTGCTCAGCTCAAGCGGAAGCGACAGATCCTGCTGGAAGGCATGGCCGCCTCACTTCAACTAGTTGATCCGCTTGGTAAAGGTGGAAGTTCTGTCGGGCTTACTCCTAAAGATGACATTGTATTTCTATGGTTGGTGTCTCTTCCCAAGGGCCGGAAGCTCATGTCAAGGTATCTTCAGCTTCTTCTGCCTGGCAATGAGCTTGTCAGAATAGTTTGTATGGCAATTTTCCGCCATTTGAGGTTTTTGTTTGGCGGTCATCCACCTGATGTTGGAGCAGCTGAAACCATCACTGATCTTGCAAAAGTAGTCTCTAAATGTGTCACTCTCATGGACCTTAATTCACTGAGTGCTTGTCTTGCTGCTGTTGTGTGTTCCTCAGAACAACCACCTCTTCGCCCTCTTGGAAGCCCTGCTGGAGATGGAGCTTCTATTATTTTAAAATCTGTTCTTGAAGGGGCCACTCATCTATTAACTGATTCTAAGGCTGCTAGCAGTTTCAGCATGCCTAATCCTGCCCTTTGGCAGGCATCTTTTGATGCCTTTTTTGGTTTACTTACAAAGTATTGTCTGAGCAAGTATGACAGTATCATGCAATCGATTCTAGCACAATCCCAGCCGGATGCTGAAATTAATTGTGCAGAGGCTGCAAGAGCAGTAAGCAGAGAAATGCCTGTGGAACTTTTACGTGCTAGTCTTCCACATACAAATGACCACCAAAAGAAGCTGTTGTTGAATTTCGCTCAGCGGTCTATGCCTGTTACTGGATTCAGTTCTCATGGTGGAAGCAGTGGACATATAGATCCCGAATCTGTAAGCTGTTAGCTGAGATGGTAAGATTTCATAATAGCTAGTGCAGTTGTACATCTGTAGGTCTCAAGGTTACTTTCTGGCTTCTCTTTGCCAGAACATGTTCTGCTTCAGCATCAGTCCAGGAGAATATAGAAGGCTGGAGCAAGAGTATGCATATATGTTAGGGGTCTTTTTAAGGCCTTAAGTTCCTCTTCCTCCTAATCCAACTCTTCCCACCTCCACCCTCACCCCCACCCCCACCCCACCCCCATTTCTCCCACCATCCTTCCCTGTTTCTTTTCTTTGTCTCACTTCTTTCTTTTGCTTCATTGAAGGGAAACATGGGTTTCTTTATCCTTTTCCTTCCTTGTGATGGGTGTTATCTTACTTTACCGTGTATTATGTCTGAAAAGAAATGGGGTTATTGGTCACTCTTCTAAGGTTTTCCATTCAAAGAGCTTTATTTTTTATGCTCTTTCTGTAAACTCGGATAAAAGCTTGAAGGATAGAATGTACAGGTGATTTGTGGAGTTTGGCAACTCTTGATGCACTTGGCCCTCTCCCTCTCTGCTTTCACGCAGAGGGTAAAAAGGATTCTTCACCCTGAAGTAATGTTGCAAGCTTGGAGGAGAAGAGGGTTCAGCTCTCGCCGTTTCAGTAGGAGACATTTGCTATACTTGAAAACTTTCTAAGTGAAAACTGTAATAACTCGATGTTCTTGTGCATTAACAATTACTCTGTTACGTTTCCCCGAAATTGTTTACAAAGTTACTTTAGAACTTGCTTACAGTTCTCTTCATGTCCTGATTATTTCCTGTATGAGAGTGAAGTTTGGTGCAACTACACCTATCTCTTCTTCCCAATTTTGGGGCAGGCTGCTGCTCTTTGTGCGTGTGCGCATCACTTGTCTGGTTTAATTAGCCGACTGCCCAGGCAGTATCTAGTTATTAGTAAGTTTGCAGGAAGAACCCCTTGTTTCCTCTTTCTTTTGTTATGGTAGTGTCTATGTCAGTTTTGATGCAGTTGATTCACTGCATATGTTCTGATAACTTTGTCCTCCTAGACTTATATAGAAACAATTTAGTGACTTCGCGTTCTTTTTTTACTTTGCTGAGATTTATGCAGTCTTTCATGTTTCGTCTGATGCATGCTTAATTTGTTTCTATTTAGAGAAACATAATGTTTTATATTTGCCATTGTAGTTCAAAAGAAAACATTGTTCTTCAGCTTTCTTTCGCTTGCAGTTGAATTTGCTCATAATTTGGAATGACCTGTTGTCATTTCCTTCATAATGTAACACTATACTGAATCAACAGCTCTTTAAATGTGGCCAAGATTTTGTTGTTTCAGTTATATTACTTCTCCAGATGGTAGTTGACAAGTCTGCTACCTAATAATCCAGTATTTTCATTAGGTACTTCCTCTACAGAGTGTTACTTTAGATCCTACTGGTTAAGGAGCTTTTTTTTGATCCGGTGGTTGGTATTGATTAGTTTCTACTCCAGTAGCCTTAACCTACAGTGCATGCTGCTCAGTTTATTGGTATTGTCACTATATTTTGCAACTTCAGCACCTATATTAATGGTGTGATTTCTAATTTTTGGAACACTTGTATTGGAACATTTTTTTTGGTAATGGTAATGGAACACAACTCAACTCAAAAGTTACTAATCATTGCTTCTAAAATAATAATTTGCAAGAAATGATACATTTTAATTAATGGCAGAATACATAAGTCCATGAACTTGTTGAGTTGTGTCATCTTCCTATTGTACTCTTGAACCATCTATAGTTTGTAACTTTTAAACACTTGGCTTACAAGATAAAAAAATCCAACAAATATTTTTTTTCTTGATTGTGGGTGTGAAACCCTTTGTTTTTCACGAGGAAAGTGCAACCAGTAAATACACTCGGCTTGTCTGAATAATTTAAACATCAGGCAATCTACTAATAAAACCAGACAATCAAAAGACTTAATATTTCCATCAAACAAACTTTCATCTGACCCGAATGTTCTTGTCGATGAGAAAAATCTTGAGAAAATGTTGTGATTTTAGTGATATCTTGTAGGATGGGGGTCAGTTTTGCTGCCTAGTTTTTGGTTAAGTGAATTATTAGTTAATCAGATAGGTGATTAGTTAGGGGTTAAGGGACGGTTAATCAAGTTAGTTGAGGGAATATATAAGACCTAAACCTCATTAAAGTAGCCTAACACCCCACAATTCCCAAACCCAAATTCTCTCCAACTTCTCTCTACTTTCTCTCTCTATTCAAGACCCCATTGAAGACCAAGCTTCAAGGTGAACTAGGGATTCAAGACTTCCCCTCTTCTCCATAAAACTCTAAGGAATCATAAGGTATGGAAGCTGTTCACTCTTGGGATCTCTTTTCCCAAGAGGCTCTTCAAAATTGATTTCAAAAGATGTAAAAAATATGGGTTTCTTCCCAATTTCGTGAATTGTATTTCAATTGGATCTATGATTTGAATCCTTTACCCTAACCCTAGCTATGAATTGGACGTGTAGATGATTAGGGTTGTTGGAATTGGTTATGTTATTATTTAATTCACTATATTATGATGATGATAAGTGGGTTATTGGATAATTGTAATGAATAGAGGGAGATATTCTTGATGAAGGCCATAGAGGCTACTTGATAAGACTTTGTGATCTTGAACTTTTTACTTCAAAAATGATGGATTATATTTGGTGATGATGTTGTGTAATTGAAGTAATATACGTGATTAGATTAAGAAGATGATGATATGAGGATTATGATGAAATATCTTGACTATATTAAGTGTGAGATCATGTTAAGGGTATGTTGATATAAGGTTGAATGTGAACCACTTGTGTGCCTTAATATGATATGATTATGATACGTTGATCTCACAAATGAAGGGTTGTTATGAAAGAACATTCTCATGGAATACCTAATGAGCTAAGGACATGATATACAAGGGGTGTAACACTTCAAAAATCTAAGACGTGTTCTAGAGCCTAACATGAGCGTCATAAGGTTTAGACACTGTTTTAAGGTCTATTTTAATGAATATAAGTCATTTAGGTAGTTTTGAAGTCAAAACGTCCAAGAATGTCCATGACGTCTGGAAATTTGTTCAATGAGGTGCTAGCACGCCTTAGCCTATTTGACTAGCTTTTAGGAGTCGACAAATGATGAAAATTAGTGTAAGGGTGTCTAACATGTATTGAGTTAATTCATAGTCAAAACATCCAGGCACGACTCCCCAAGGACCAACCAAGGGCCCTTGAGGAGGACCCTCGCATTTTGGGGTCAAAGGATTGCCCAAGGCAGTGTGCACAGACAAGTGCCATCGATGGGGCGTCGATTGACACCGTCGATGGTCACTTGGACAGAATCTTTGAAGGTTCATTTTGCATAGTCTCTGACCAAAACAATGGACCAACCAAATGGAGGGTTCTGTGGTTGTCTCATAGAAGGACCATTGGTCAGGGTGTCGTCTGTAAGGGCCTGTTTTTGTTGCACGTTTTAACTTAATTGATTTAATTATTTGGTTAGTTAGGAGGTTAATTAGGGGTTAGGGGAAGTCAAATTAAGTTAGTTAACAACCTATATAAAGCCCCTAATCTAATTAGACTAACCTAAGTTCTCATAATTTCTCAAACCCAAAACTCTCTTCCTTATCTCTTCTTTCTCTCTCCCAAAGAAACCCCATTGAAGACCAAGGTAGAGGTTGGTTAAAGGTCTGCAAAGGGTCAAATTTCTCCATCAATCTTCATTAATTATTAAGGTACGAGATTCCTTTCACCTTTGAGACCTCTTTCCTCAAAGGGTTCCATCAAATTGATTTCAAAAGATGAGGTTTCAAGTGAGTTTTCATCCAATACGAAATTAATGTTGTGAATTACTTTGTTTATGATTTATTTCGTATATTATGAATATATTATAAATATATTAAAATGTATTTTAACTCAATTATGCTATATCTTGATGAATTGGTTTAGTTTATAAAAATAACCTATTCCCCTTAACCCTAGGTTATGATCTTGCTATGAATTATATAATGTTAGTTCAATTAAGTTGGTTATTGGTTGAATTACTACTAGATGATGTTATTGTATATTTTATGAATAGATTAAGATGAATTTGAGTCCTAATATGCTAGTTCTTGAGTAATTGATTTAGATTATGATCTTGACCTAAGTCTTTTATCTTAAGCTATGAACTAGTAGTGGATTGTGATATAGTGATTCATTTCGCCTTGTTATCATGTTGATTATCAATATGTGATGATATTACACCCTTATTGGGTTGAATTAAGAGTTGACGGTAAGACCTTGATGATGGATTATGAAGGAGACTTGGTAAGTCTTGTGATCCCTATTCTTTACTTCAATTATGGTTAATTGTGATTAAGTCATGATGTTGTATTGGAATATGCCTTGTATTAGGATTTATAGGGTTGGTATGATCTTGAATTGAAATGTCTTAACTATGGATTCTGAGGTTTTTTCTAATATGTAAATGTTATAAGGATAATGATGATTTACCAATGTTCCTTATTTTGAAGTTATATGTGAATGTGTTAACCTCACTTATATGGATTGTAATGAAAAGACAATACTCATGCAATTCTTATTGATCTATGATGTTGATGTTTATACAAGGGTTCGATCCTATGACCTTCACTAAGTTATGATGATTAATAAAGGTATTAAAGACATTTCAAAAATGAACTTAGCTTAACACTGAGTGAACTTAACAATGGGAGGTGTTGACTTTCCATATAGGAAGATTCACCCTATAGTTCCACATGAGGTGTTGAATCCCCTATGAGGGATACTCACTTTATGGATTCCCATAGTAGAGGGTCCAATTGCCAAGTGACATGTAGAGAGGTTGTACCTATCTCTTAGTTCTTGAACTATGTTGTCCCCATAGGAAGACTAGCTAGTGGATCCACCTAGAAAGCTACGTTTATGTTTGGTTATACTTTGGCCCGTAGACCACCTTCCATCATGTAAGGTTTTACAACGTTGAATTCCGAACTTAGCTCTTGTGGTCTATGTCGGTTAAGGCAAGTGTTCCCTAAATTAAGATGAAGTATAAACCAACTAAGGTGACTAAGAGGTTTGACTTAGCCTAGGTAGGGGTATGGGACTCTATCTATGCCTTGCATTAGTTTTCCTTGAAGGAAGCCTTAGGAGGTTGTTCTTTTGTATGTATATGCTTATTAATGTAAATGATATGTACATGATGATCTTATATGTTAATGGCACTAGGTGATGTTGATTACTCTTATGAACATGTATTTGGTCTATATTGCTAAAATACGGTATTATGTATTCTTAATGTTATGTTATGTGAAGTTGGACACTGTTTATTGTTCTTTCTAGGTTTACTTGATTAAGTAAAGTTATGAGGCTTTGCTTAGTTATTTCACAAGTGGAGTTAAAGAGGTTCATGAGTAATGGTCTTGCTTTGGTTATGTTGAAAAGTGCTCTTATTCATGCTTGTTGCTACTATAAGTTCATGATAGGGTTACTTTGATTATGTGTTCAATTGTTTGATTTGCATGTTGACTTGACTGTACTTGGTGTCTTGTGATGTATATGCCAATGCCTTAACGATTATGTCTTATTGATTGGTATGGTGTTGATTGAATGTTCATAAAGGTTTTTAAAGTAAATTGCATACTTAATGAAATGTCCTTTTTAGCATGATTTCATGATATATGTGCATATGGTCTCATACTTGATACAAGTGGTGTACTAACCCATTTCTTCCTTTTCCCAAACGTTTTAGGTTCTGGTCGTTGAAGGGCTTTTGGAGACGACTTTGAAGAAACTTGGAATTCTCAATCATCCAAGTTGGGTAGGTCCACACTTTCCAAGGGCAATGCCACTATCAAGCTTATGATGTTGCTTTAGTTTTTAAGAATCTTATGTTCTTTCGTTTTCATTTAAATATTAAACATTATATGACATATGTGTGGTCTTATTGTATTGATGTATGGGCTAGGCCTAAATTGTTATACTCTTATTAGATGGTTATGAGATGAGATGAATATTTGAGACTATGTTATATTCTATATATCTATGTGCAATAAAAGTAAAAGACTAAGTAATCTTCATATACGAAGGGTCTATGTATACTCGATGTAACTATATTATGTGTATGTAGAGGTCTATGTAAATCTCAATGTAGAAGTAGTAAAATGTTTTAAATTTATGCTAATTTTGACATATGAATGTAATGATGTATGCTAAGAGACTATTAGTCTTCAAAGAGGACGACGACGCCGGTTACGTCTAGGGGGTGCTTCCTCGATATGACAAACTTTGTATTAGAGAATGAGGTTAAATATCTTTGATTCGATGTCTCTCTCAACCACGTCGATATTGGTTCGTATTTATAAATGTGAAGCGCGTCACACTTATGAATAGGAATCTATGTGATTCTTAGGAAACTCTCACTTTCTTGGAAGTCCAGTATCGTGCCTCTAGAGTGTTAGCTCATGTGCTTTTAGCATCTAATCCTATTATTATCATTATAGGCAATGAATACTCGAAGGAATGCGACAAGAAGACTTGAAGAAGAGACTGCCAATGCGGGAGTTCCTCCCCATGGCGATCAAGTTCCTCCTCTTGAAGAAGATGTTAATGATGAACAAGCTCCGGTCCATACTCCTTTGACGGATGGTGCCATCCGGGCTGCTCTTTTCAAAATGGTGCAAGCCATCATTAGTCAAGCACAAGCCTCTACTATCCAAGCTCAATCCAGAAGGCCAAAGATAATCGGGAGGTTGTACCCCGAGCAAACTAACAAGTTGCTACCATGTCTTCCAGTCTAAAGGATTTCACTATAATGAATCCCCCTACTTTCTATGGGTCCAAGGTTGAAGAAGACCCCCATGAGTTCATTGATGAAATCTACAAGATCCTCTACGCTATGAGGTTGACTACAAGTGAGAATGCAGAGTTATCCACTTGCTAATTCAAAGGTGTGGCCCACACTTGGTATGTTCAATGGAGGGACAATAGGCCATGAAGGGGTGGACCGGTGACTTGGGAGGTGTTAAAGAAGGCTTCTATTGATAGATTCTTTTTTTAGGGAGAATAGGGAATCCAAGGTGGTGGATTTCATCAACATTTACCAAGGAGGTATGAGTGTACTTGAATACTCTTTGAAATAAACTCAATTTTCAAAATATACTCATTCTTTGGTTTTCGATACTAGGGATGAAATGAGCTGCTTTGTGACGGGAGTGTCGGATGACTTTCAAGAGGAGTGTAATTAGTCTATGCTACATGACAATATGAAAATTTCTTGTCTCATGGTTCATGCTCAACAAGTGGAAGAGGAAAGGTCTAAGAGAAAGATTAGAGATGAGAAGATGGCAAGATCTTTTGATGGTGGTTCTTCAAAGGATAGGCTTGATATCCAAGACAAGCCTAGGTTTAAGAAGAGGTTCTATAATCAATTTCCTTCCAAGTTCCCTAAGGCTCGTGATGATAGGGTGTCTAGACCTAAGCCTAAAAAGGGAAGGGATGCTAGTTCACCAACCAAGAAGCCTACTTGTGCAAAGTGTGGAAAGGGTCACTTATGGGAATGCTTAGTTGGAATGGGAAATTGTTTTGGTTGTGGCAAGAGTGGGTCACAAGGTTAGGGATTGACCTAATGTGAAGGGTTAACACAAGGGTATTGCTCAAGCTTAAGCAAGTGGTTCTAATGGTGATCCAAAGAAGAATCGCTTTTATGCACTTTGCTCAAGGGGTGAGCAAGAGACTTCTCCCGATGTGGTGACCGGTATGTTTAAAGTTTTATCTATTGATGTATATGCTTTACTTGATCCGGGTGCTACATTATCTTTTGTTACTCCCTTGATAGCTAAGAAGTTTGAGATTTTACCCGAAATTCTAAATGAAACTTTCATAGTAACTACTAGGGTAGGTGAGTCAGTGGTTTCAAAAAGGGTGTATAGAAATTGTCCTATAATGGTGTGCAATAGATTTATTCATGTTAAATTATTAGAACTTGATATGTTTGATTTTGATGTCATATTGGGTATGGACTGGTTGCATGCTTGCTTTGCCTCTATAGATTGTAGAACAAGGGTGGTGAAGTAAGTTTCCAAATGACCCGTTTTAGAGTGGAAGGGGGGAAATTCTATTCCTAGAAGTCGTATCATTTCTTGATTGAAAGCTTGTAGGATGATCTCTTAAGGGTGTTTATACCATATAGTAAGAGTCCAAGATTCAAACTCCGAAATTCCTCCCATTGAGTCGATCCCCATAGTGAGGGATTTTCCGGAGGTCTTTCCTAATGATCTTCCCGGTATTCCTCCCGAACGGAAAAAAAATTGATTTTGGTATCGACTTGTTACTGGATACATATCCCATTTCAATTCCTCCTTATCGGATGGCTCCAACCGAATTGAAAGAGTTGAAGGCTCAACTCAAAGAATTACTAGACAAAGGCTTCATTAGACCTAGAATTTCTCCATGAATCCCTTAGAATGTGAATTGATTATCGCCAACTTAATAAAGTCACTATCAAGAACAAGTATCCTCTTGTAACGAACAGAGTCTAGACTCCAGATGAGACTGGCGGCGTTGACCTCTTAGAGGTTAAAGGCAAGCCTACATACGTCATCGTTACTTCATCTAGGTTAATTTTAGCGGAAAATTAGAACTTTTTGTTACTTAACATTCATATAAGACATTCTACTTAAACTCATAAATGTTCACAATCAACCATCTAATATAAAGATCATCAAATGAAAGAAATAGTTCCATACTGAATTAAGTGTATGCATGCCAAAATAACACCAATAGAATGTCTGAATAAAATGAGAAAGAAACGCTAGTGCAACATACTCAACTAAATCAAACCTATATCTAAGCTAGAATATAATGGGCAAGCGTCCTCGAAAGCATGAGGGCCTACCAAGTCCAGATGAATGCTCTACGTCCGGATAGCTGCAGCATTGTATCGTAACCTCTAGTGTCCCCCTGTGCTTGCACCTAAAAGTATAGAGTTGTATGGGATTAGTACACACTTGTACTAAGTATGGGTATATGCAAGCACACATCAAGGACATGCATAATTAAGAAGATCTCTCTCCTAACGATATGAATTATGGAAAGTCAAGTCAGTGGACTTACCAAAATCAGATTAGGAAAGTCATGCTATGAGGGTAACATGCATCATCATACTTATCATATTGCAAACAACACATAACATATTTCACATATCGTATCATATAGTTCATATCATTCTTTCATATGACATGAGACCTTGGAATCATGGGCTTGATATTAGGACTTCCCAAAATGAGGGCTCAACATATGGGACCTCAACTAGAGAGTCTTATTTAGCAAACACAGAGTCTGCTTCATTCATTCATACGTACTTCATTTCATTCATTCATATACTAGTGCAATCACTAGTCATACCTAGGATGCAGTTTAAGACACTCATCGGGTTTGCTGTGCAATGACCAAAAATAACCTAGTGTCATCACTTGAGTCTAGCTCACCTCTTGATTATCCTATCCTAACACTTTTGGTACCGTTCATTTCATTATGTGCATTCATTAAGGCTGGCCTCATTATTTCTTTGGGAACTTTAACCTTAGCCGACATAGATCACGTGAGCATCATGAAATCTAGTGTGTAATCCCCACACCGAAAGGAGGTGGAATCGCCGGCCAAAGTGAACCAAAACATGCTAGCGTATATAAGGAATCGAACCCATCTAGATCCCTATATTGGCAGTATAGGTTTAAAGACTAGGAGATATAAGGAGACCCATACCTGTCATGCCGGATAGTCTCATCTAATGTGAGATATGTGAACCTCCGCCCTTTGCGAAGGAAGGCATCACTGCTCATAGCTAGCCTATCGGTGCTCAGCATAAAGTTCCATTACATTCAACTCATACATCATGGAAGCTGGCTTCTAGCATGAGGACATCATAGCTCATTAGATGATTTAACATCTCATCATTATTATTAAGTATGCATTAACTTCAATACTTTCATTAGAGTGTTCATAGAAACTGGTCTCTTCATTAGCTTTACACTCTCATAGGTGAGTACGTTTTGATAACATTTGCATAGGCTCATTTGAGGTTGCTCTCATCTTTCACATTAGCCTCTTATCATATTGTCACCTCATTCATTAACTTTAACACATTTGATTTTCATAATTACTCACCCCTTCACATAAATGTTCATTTCATCATATGCCAATGCACTTGGCCATTTAGTGTGTTTCACACTCTTACTTAACCCTTCTAGGGTTACATCATTTTTGACATACATCTTAGGGTCACTTACTTTTAAACGTATGCTAGACTTATGAGTCCACACATACAAGCGATGAGGATTCATTCATAGTTTGTCTAAGTGATTCATGTTTACCCAAGATCATGTGGTACAAGACTTATGCATCTAGTAGATATGCCAAGATATTGATTTCGATCTTTAGAGGCAGCATTCATTAAATATTTACTTACGTATGACTTATGTATCAATGTGGAATTGGGAAAGCGAATCCAATTTCGAATCCCTTGAACAACACTTAATCGTATTTTAAACTTGATAATTGCATTCTTCATATTTAGGAAACCCTAGTTCGATTCCCATCAACCCCATAATATTTCTTTCTTGTTCTCCTCTACTTTTTTGTTTTAAGGCAAGGAGGTTGTGGGTTCAATCCCCCACAAGCTCATTATTTTTCTTTGAATTTATCTCTTAACTTTCTCAACTATCCAAGAGGTTGTGGGTTCAATCCCCACTCTCCAAATTTATTTTCTCCTTTATTTTTCTCCTAACTCTCTCATCCATTCAGAGGTTGTGGGTTCAATCCCACTCTCCACTTTTTTTTTTCTCCTTTATTTTTCTTCTAACTATCTCATCCATTGAAGAGGTTGTGGGTTCAATCCCTACTCTCCACATTTTATTTTCTCCTTTATTTTTCTCCTAACTCTCTCATCCATTCAATATGTTGTGGGTTCAATCCCCCACTCACCACATCTATTTTTCCTTCCATTTTTCTCACGATTTTTTTAATGAAATTTTCATTTAGTGAGGTCATGGGTTTAATCCCCAATGACCTCATATTTTAATTTTTTTTAAACGAAGCTCATTTTATAAAAGTTGGTCGAGACTACAATTTCTACTAGACTGGAAATTTAGTCTCTTCTAATCCATTTTTGTCTTAATCTTTTGATGATTTTTTTGTAGCTTTCATGTAATGATGTCTTGGTTTCGATCCTTAGTGATTTCACTTATTTACATTCATTTTTCATTGCATTTTGTACCACTTTGTTTGGCCGAACCCAACCTACCAAATGCTTGAAATTTGTTCACTATTTTCTATTTCTTATTATTATAATTCATACGTTAATTCTTATGACATTTCGTGGATCATTTGGTGCATTTTTAAGTGTAATATTTCTATGATTATATTCAGCCAAGAATTACCATAACATCAAGAAACATTACACCACTTTTACAACTCTTGATTTACACAAACATTCGCACATAAAATTCAACCATAAAAATATAACATTTTTCACGTACTTTCGGTTGACATAACTTAACATGCTTACAATTCCAAACACATTATCACGAAAATCACACTTCATACTTAAACTACCAGGAAACATACCAACAACATGATCTCTAACCTATTTCAGATTGATATCAAAGGGATACTAGGGACAAGAACCCTAGTTTCAAGATTCGTTGAATTCATGGGAAAGAAAATTCTCTTGGAGAAAGGAGTCCAAGAAAGAAACCTATACCTGATTTCAGTGTTGTTCAACCCACGACTTGCTGCCAAAAACCTTCTCCAAACTCACGTCAAAATCCCAAAACTCCAACACAAACCCGACGGAACTTTTGTAGCTTTTCTGTTCTTTAGTTTTTGTTAGGCAGGGAGAACGTGAAAGAGAGAGAGAGAGAGAAAGGCAGATCGTGAGAGTGGATGAAACGTGAAAAAGAGAGAGGTTCCTTAGGATTAGGATTCTAGTTGAGACTTAGTCAAAATAAGGTTTGTTCAAATGTTAAAATCTAATTTTTTTTGAATTTTATGTTAAATGACCATAATGCCCTTAAAAAATCAAATTATAAACCTCAATTTAATCCACTTAAATGTTGCTTCCGTCGAGGTTTGAACCCTTATCGTCCCCAACGCGAAAACGGGTCCCTCCGGGTCGACCCGACCCAAACCGCTCCATTAATTAATTACTTAATAATAATAATCTGATTTTCCTTTTTCTTAATTCAGCATTTAAATATTATTAATTAAATTAATTCACCAATTTAAATAATCAAGTTAAATCATTGCTCCCACCTAGGGTTCGAACCCGGGTGGAGCATTATTTTGCTCAAAGGCCAATTTTGGTCCCTTTCTATCCAAAATGCCCCTCCACCTTATTAATTTAATAATTAATTAAAAATTTAGGGTAATTACGATACTACACTTAGCCTGGAAAAAGACCATTTTACCCCTAGACCCTCCAAACTTAAGATTTCCCCTTCTTAAGTCTGGTAAAGACTCATCCGAATAGATGTTCATATTCGGGTGCCCTACATAGATGAACCCAACCTTTCCTAGCTCAACTTACTCCCTAAGTTAGTTGAATTATCTGTCGAAAGGGTTCAGAGGTTTGGTTCTACGCGCATCAATCTGTGTGAACCCGGTCTAATCATAGGCATTTTAGAGATATTAAGCATTACTTAGCATATCCATATTTAGGGTTGTTACATTATCCCCCCCCCTTAGGAACATTCATACCTAAATGACACTAAAAATCATTTTAAAATAAAGAGGGTGATTTTCAAAAATATGTTAACATACTTGAGACTTTACTTTTCGTGAATTTCTGTTTCATACTTACTCTAGATAGTGCATATTACTCAAGCTTATCTGAAGCTTCATATTTGAGATTGAGGAACTTTCTTTTCAATCACACTAAATTGATGCACCTCATCACTCATGCAACACAAAAAAAATAAAAAAAAGAATCATGTCCACTCTATACCAAAACAACAACATGACATGCAAACATGAATTCCTTTTAACTCAAATAGTGCAATTATTACACATACAATTTTGGACTTACAATACCAAGTTGACTATTGCACTAAAACTTAGATTTTCTTAAACAAAACCAGCCTTAGGAGGAGTATATCTAACCCCTTAGATAACATCTTGTTGGCCTTAAGATTTGAAGTTATATGGCTTTGTTCGATTGGTCCACGCCCTGCCCATTTATACCCTATCTCATTTGGAAACTGAAACCTCACTACCCTGGTTTGATAGTATATTGTAGCATAACACTTGTGGAGAAAATCCATACCTAAGATATTCAATGCTTTTATTTGGCGAATAATTGATTTACATATTAGGAGGTTGGTGCACATCCTGAGGTGTATCTACTTCACTATTTCTCTTAAATTTGGGCTCGGAATCCATATCATAGAGACCCATGAATGAACTTGAATCCCCTTGGTCGGAGAGCCCCTTTATAAACCTAGGCTTATCTCTGATTTCATTTAAACTCTTCCTTATAAATTCTCCTCAGTTTGCCTTGACTTGTTCCCTACCCTAGTGTGCTTCCTCTTCCTGCTTTTTTCCACCTGTTGGACATGTACCATAAGCCTAGAAAGGTTCACGCTGTCATGCAACATGGCTGCCCTTCACTCCTCCTCAAGATCCTCATCAATCTTAGATCCAGTGAAAACGGGAGGATTCATCTTCGTGAAGTCCCTTTACCTGTTAGCCATGGTGCTGGCAGGTGGGTTCTCCCTTGGAACACCTTGTTGCTCCACCTGGGCTGTCATAGCCTAAGCTTGTAAAATGATGGCTTGGGCCATCTGTACAAAGGCTGTCCTCACTTTTCCATCTGTCAACCCAGTTGGGTTATTAGGCATCTCTATTCCAGCAGCTGGAGCCTGGAGAGGAACTTGATTTACCCCTGCAGCTGCTCCTCTAATCTCTCTGCCTGCGTTTCTCCTCGTACTCATCTTTCTGAATCTCAAGAGTTGATGTTAGATACACTCTTAACACCAAGAAATCAGACATTAGAGAATGCATAATAAGATCAGAAGAAGAGAATTTCTTCCTATGCATCATGTAGTCTCTAATTTAGGATAGTGGTGCACTTCACTACCATGACTTAGAAACTACTCAATGTGGTTGATGTGAACTTATTACCCTCGGAATTTAACATAATGCTTTATTACCAACTTTGTCACGAACGGAGTTTAGACCCCAGACAAGACCTGTGTTGTTGACCTCTTAGAGGTTGCAAACAAGCCTACATACATCATCGCCACTTCATCTAGGTTAATTTTAGCGGAAAATTTGAACTTTATGTTACTTAACATTCATAGAAGACGTTCTACTTAAACTCATAAACTTTCACAATAAATCAACCATCTAATATTAAGATCATCAAATGAAAGAAATAGTTCCATATTGCATTAAGTGTATGCTTTCCAAAATGACACCAATACAATGTCTTAAAAAATGAGAAAGAAACGCTAGTGGAACATACTCCACTAACTCAAACCTATATCTAAGCTAGAATTTAATGGGCAAGCTTCCTTGAAAGCATGAGGTCCTATCAAGTCCGGATGAATGCTCCACGTCCGGATAGCTGCGTCGTATCAGAAGATCTAGTGTCCGCTGATACACTTAAATTTACTTCTTGAAACAAAGTAAAAGCGGTCGTATCAAGTAAAGAACCCAACTAGTGAGGTTTGGATCGTTCCCACGAGGAAAATTGTTCAGACATAACTTTATTCTATTATTATTATTTCTATTTAGTCAATTATTTTCAAAAAACAAATAACAAAAATGGGGTTTTGATTAATGAAAGCAATTAGCTAAATTAAAGTAAACAAGTGACAGGTTCAAGTATTGGGGTTTTAATCAAGTAATGAGAGTGACTAGGGCGTAAGTTTTCCCCACATATAAGTTAGGTATCTCTAAATCCTTGATCCGACATCTAGAGAATTTCACTCCGCACCTTGGTACGACTACATCTGTTGGTTTACTAAACCTTATCTTTACCTCATATTAAGCATCATATTTGATATTTGACTAAGTTGTTACATTGTACCAACCGACACTAGCCTATTAGATAGTATACACTAAATCTATGTTGATAATTCTTTTCCTATTACCTACCTCCTTGGTCCGGCAAGTAGCAATAAGGCGAGTTCTAATGTTAGCCACCGTTAAAAAGATTTCTAAGCGAAAGAATTATCAATATATCAAGACACTATTCTAGAATTGTTATTTTTGCTAGGTTTTACCTTGTTATTTACCCATGGTTCCCACAACCCTAGTTATGGAGTTTAGTTACCCATGCTAATAATCACACAATTCATATTGATAATATAAGAATTCATGCACTTACTTTGATGAGAATGGAAAAATCCAGAAATTTATTTGAATAAATCACCAAAACACCAACAATTGATTCTGGAAAAGTAATGTCAAATCCCCAAAATCAGGAGTTCAATAATTAAATAATAAAATTGAAAAATATCCAAAGGTCTGACCCAAAAAATGAGGTTTTTCGAACTATTTATAATAAAACAAAACCTAATAAAAGAGGGAAATCTATTTAAGGAAAAATTTGCCAAAAACGCATTCGAGTCGACGACCTTCGTTACGGACTGTCATGGCTTCCGTCGTTCCATACTTATCACAAATCTCTGCTGCTTTCTTCATCAACTCTCTATTACCCTCGACGGACAGGTGTGACGGACCGTTTCAAGAATGACGGTACGTCGAGGGGCTCTGTTCCATGACACTTAGAATCTTTTGAAGTTGGGTACTAGGACTACTCTGTGTTAGCCTTGACGAATGTGTAGGATGGACCGTCGTGGCTATGACGGTCCTTCGTGAGCTTATGTAGTCCCACACTTGGTCAGAATTCCCTAACTTCCTTCAGCATCCATTATATTTCACGACGGTTGACCCCTACGGATCGTCACAGTCACGACAGACCATAGTGGAGTCTGTAGGTGGTCATTTTTGAAATTTCTGCTCAAAATCTCCGCGTTCTCCTTTGGACAGATTTCCTAAAAATAAATAGAAAACTACATCAAAAATCAATACAAAAAGGCTTTAGACACACAATAAACTTAAGAAAAAGGCATTGAAATTACCGTGAAACCACGGTACATCAACACCCTCAACTTAAATTCGTTGTTTGTCCTCAAGCGACGCATTATGACTCACTACAAAATCTTTGTACAAGAGTATTTGTCTTTTAGCTTTCGCAATCATTTTGCTACCAATCATGATTATTATAATTATGTTCATGCATGCTATCACTATTAGGCTTGAATTATGTGGCTCAGACCATGACACAGACTCACCACAAACTGATACCTATCGTCTTCGATCTCTCATCTAGGTGCTAATTTTTCCGATATTGAAACTAGTTTCCTTACTTCAAAATAACATCCTCATTTTTCACATAGGACTTTCTTAGCTTGTAACATAGGCTCAGGGTCAGGTAGTGTATATTTAGGTATATTTAAGTGACTTGTTGCCCTCCTTAACATATGGGTTAAGCGTCCTACCTTTTCATTATTTTATTCCGCCCTATTTCTTAATTTTCTTATATTGTTTCACTTTGCTATTTTCCCTTCTTTCTTATTTTGTGTAAGTGACTCTTTTCTTTTCTTTCTTGTATTTTCACATTTTCAATTTTTTTTCCACTTTTCTTTCAAATTTTCTTGAGTCACTCTCTTTTGTTCTTTCTATATCTTTGTTCTTTCAACCTCACTTTCTGGAGCATTCCTCATAATAGCCACCCTCAACTCATGGCTTTGCCATGAGTAGAAGTACACAATACCCAAAGTTGGGTCAGGGCCACGACAAGGTTGTTTTCTGCATTAGCCACCCTCAAATTATGCTTTTGGCATAACCTGAGGTGCACATTTCCAAGGATGGACCAGGGCAATCACATTATTCCAAGAAAAGATCAGTTGGGGTGAAAAAGAAAGGTCTATTTTAAGCTCAAATCATTTGATCAAAAATGGATTAATTTCATGGTTTTATGTTATTTAGGCTAAAGATTGGCTATATTGAACAAGGGCCTATGATCCTTTCCTAATTGTCTATTACAACATAGTTTTAGCAGGACTAACCAGGCAAGTTCTAGCTCAATATAAATAGTGGACTATTCAAATTTTCCTCACACTCACTTGAAATATCATTACTCTACAAAATTATCAGACACCTAGTTTGAGTCTTACACTTAGGGTCATGCAGTGGTGTATCTCTATGTCATGGTTAGAGCCACACATTTAATAGTTACTACACCTAGTCATGCATCATTTTTATTACATCAGGATATCAAATCTATTTTAGACATCATGCTTCAGAGTTATACTATGTACACAAGATATAGACATGCCAGTTCAACAATAAAAATAATCAGTCTCTTGGGGAAAAAGAACACAGGCAAGAAAACCCCAAAAGAGGATCTTTAGTTGGGATACTCAAACTTTTCCCTAGCACTCACTTTCCAATTACCCCACCCCCAACAAAAAGATATGCAATTATCCTTAATAATTAAAAGAAACAAAAATAATAGAGTGGTAGGTGAAGCAAACCTGAGGTGTAAAGCGCCGTCGATCAACAAGCTGGTGGGTCCGGTGTCCCGAAACCCACTCCCTCTGTAGTTTGGACACCCTCAGTAGAGTCCTCAGCATCAACAACACCCTCTGTAGTGCCTCTCTAAACAATCACATCACCATCAGTAGTGCTCTTCTCTGCCTCAACAAATCTGGAGCTAGACGCCCCAACAGCCAACTCAATAGCCCTCAACTAACGGGCCTCCTCATCAACAATCGAGGCTCTCCTCGCAGCCTCCAACTCCCAATGCTCCCTTTTCAGTGCCCTAGTCTCATCCTCATTCTGACCTGTACGCCTCTTGGCATGGTCTCGTGGTGGAAGTGGTGGCACTGCAGTAGTGGAGAATAAGGCTGCAAAATAGTATCCTCGGCGGGCTATGCAGAAGGGGCCTCAAACGCGGGCACCCTATCCTCTAGAATCGTGTCTAGGTCTGCTCTCAGACACTCTACAGCAGCCTGAATGGTCGACACATCAACCAGAGAGGCTGGCCGGGCTAGCACACGCAACTCAAAAGCGTCCAGGGGCGGCTGAACCTCCATGACCTTCCTCTCTGTGTGCTGGGACATCTTCCTCTCCATGCGCTCCTCCGCCTTAGCAATAGACCTCTGCATCCAAGGCTGGATGTAATGCAGAAGAGTGGACATTTGGGCCTCAAGTTTCTGGACCCTAGAAAGTGGGACCAGAGTGGCGGAGGGAGTCAAGCGAGATGAGCTCGGAGCGATGCTACCACTTGGGATAGACTCGACCGGGGTGGTGTCAGTAAGCTCAGATGTAGCCTGGGTCATCACTTGGGCTTTCTCTGCAGTGTCCGCCAAGTTCTCACCAAGTGGAGGTACCTCCGGGTGAGGCCCTCTTTGTGGAGCCAACTTATTGGCCTCATCCCTGATAAGGCCTGTATCAACAGTGCCCGACGGGGTCTTGATCTGATCGATGTGCCAAATAGGCACACCTGCGGACCTGCACAAAGAAAACACCATGCACAGAAATGGGTAAGTTGTAGTGACCTTGAACGCCCTCTAGTGGATGACCGCCTTAAGATGCCAAGCGAACTCCACCTCGAACCCTACTATCATCACCGCTATCAGAACTGCACGATCCCAAGTGACAATATTGTCTACAGCAGTGGGGGAAAGGCAGTGGCGGAGTGTCAACCACAAAAACTTGGCCGTGAAGGTCAGGTTAGCCTTCTCGATGTCTCCCTTCAGCTCAAGTACCCAATAAGCAGCCTCTCCAACAACAGATAAGTACCGGGCAATCCACCTCTTGGTGGTCTATCTCAACTCTGGCTCACGCAGGAACTGTCCATCTTTGACTAGTTTCCACCGATAGTTGAACTCGGTGGTGAGAGGAGTCCTGGTGGCATCAACATTGTCGCCATATAGATACCGGCGGATGGATGGCAAGGAGATGTCTACCCGCTTGCCGTGGACTCTATGTGATCTAGCGGGGCGGAATAAGATGAAGTGGATGGAGCAGAAGCCTCCTCAGACCGGAGACTTCTTCTGAACCCGATACTTCCTCAGAGCCGGAAGTATACCTGGAGTGTGTAGCACACCTAGAAGGTGTACCGTTCAGTATGCGCCCCTCTTCAGACTAGGAGGCAGTGACTATGTCGGGCGCCACCTTCGTGGAAGTGGCTCTGGTAGTGCGTGCAGCCCGTTCAGGAGTGACAGTGCCTGGGGGCACGTATTCGAGGTCACGCTCATCGTCAAAGCCAATGACCAATCGGGTCCATGGGGCGACGGACTTGGAATGCCCATGTGAGTATACTCGATCTTGATTTTGTGCCATGAGTGTTAATACCTACATATAACAACAATTGGGACCATTAGAACCAAACAAGACACGCATAGAAGAAAACAACAACAAAAACCAAAACTGAACTAGCAGTGCTACAGTTGCAGTACTTCATGATGGACCCATTGACGGTCCGTTGTAAGCGTAATTGACCGTCATGGGGGTCTGTCATGAAACACTCAGGAAATTTTTTTGAGACTTTCTGGAAGAAAGTCTCTGACAACCGACAGTTGTGCAGGATGGACCGTCGTAGGCATGACAGTCCGTCATAAAGGTCAGTCGAGGGACACTTGATAAAAATCTTGAGATTCTCAAAAAGAAAGTCTCTGACAACTGTGACGTTTGTGCAGGACGGACCGTCGTAGGCATGACGGTCCGTTGCAGAGGTCCGTCAAGGGACACTTGATAAAAATATTGAGACTCTAAGAAAAAAGTCTCTGACAATCGTGACGGTTGTGCAGCATGGACCGTCGTAGGCATGACAGTCCGTCGTAGAGGTTCGTAGAGGAATACTAAGAAACAATTTTGAGACCCTCAAAATAAGAGTCTCTGACAACCGTGACGGTTGTGCAAAATGGACCGTCGTGGGTATGACGGTCCGTCATAAGTACCCATTAAAATGGGGGAAAAATAAAAGACTGGGGCTTGGTGTGATATACCCCACGACGGTCCGTCGTGGGCACGACGGTTCGTCGTCGGGGTCTCGTTCTGTCTTACAGTGACAGAGTTGAGAAACCTAAGTCGTCCCCTTAATTTGTTAATATAAACTTAACTTATCAACCCAAAATTCCTAACTAATTTACCCATTATTCTATCATTCCTATGGCCATAATTTCTCGAGTTTCATCATGCAATTTGGAGAACTATCAACCTAGGTCAGAAACAATATCAGAAACAGACACCCCCTATTTGATTTAGTTAACACAACAACCCCATTCTTTTTACAATAATAATGGTCTAAAGGCACTTAGGATTGTCGGGGTGATGTCTTAGCATGCATTAGGGATCAAATATCAAACACCCACACATTCAAAAATATGTAATTTAGCATGGAAAAACAACAAAGCGATGAGTAGCGCACTAAACCAAGACTCCGAGAGGCAAAGAACGGAAAAATACTTTGGGAGTTGGGAGAAGAAGAGTTTTGGGGAATGTGGGTAAAGGAAGGACATCAGAAGATCAGAGAACAAAAGAGTGATTGGGGAGATGAAGAGGGAGAAAATGGAGGAAATGAGGGAAAGAAACGGTTTAAATGAAGTGGTGGGAAGTTAAAACGTTTTAAAAATTTTAATATTCGTTGGTCGGGTTGGGTCGGGTCTACGGGTCTTTGACGTTATGAGTCCCCATCGATGGTCCGTCGCATTCACGACGGTCCATTGTGGGGGTCCGTCATGCGTGCCCTAACTTAGAAAAATTTGAAAAACATAATTGGGCACGACGGACGCTTGCGACGGTCCGTCGATGGGTCCCTCAAAGGGTGCTGCAGATCAATTTTCTGAAGATTCTTTGGTGATGTGATACCTGCAAATTTAACACCCATTAAGCTATTTTCTTTTTTTAGACACAAACCCTAAACTATGGTCTAGCCAACACTTATAGCAAAAAGAAAACCAATATTTAGATGGGACATTTAAGGAAATAAAAGCGAAGAACCATGCAACTATAACTAGGAAATCACGAAAAACCTATAGTTGGCTAGAGGATACATATTGGGTTGCCTCCCAACCAGCGCTTGATTTAACATCGCGGCACGACGTAGGAAACTTGATTACTCAGACTTCATCACGATGGTATGCCTCGATCACTTCATTCGTTGTTTCAGCGTGCCCTAAATAGATTTTGATTCGCTGTCCGTTCACCTTAAACCACACACCCTCCTTTTTCTCTAACTAAACCACTCCGTGAGGGAATAGTTGGGTGATCAAGTAAGGACCAGTCCATTTGGACTTGAGTTTACCCGAAAACAAACGGAACCTAGAATTGAATAAAAGCACCAAATCCCCAACCATAAAATCACGTTTCTCAATCTTTTGGTCATGGTAGTTCTTCATCTTTTTTTAGAGGGCTGAACTTTCATAAGCTTTTAGGAGAAATTCATCAAGCTCATTCAACCCATTTAACCTCTGTTCAGCAGCTTCATTCCAGTCCATTTTCAACTTTTTCATGCCCACAACGCTTTATACTCTAATTCAACCGGTAAGCGACAAGCCTTCCCATATACAAGTTAGTATGGGGACATACCTATGGGAGTCATGTATGCTGTCCGATAGGCCCAAAGAGCATCATCAAGCCTCCTTGACCAATCCATTCTACTAGAATTCACCATTTTGACAAATCTGCTTAATCTCCGTATTTGACACCTCAACATGCCCAGTAGTTTGAGGATGGTAGGGAGTGGCCACATTATGGCGAACCCCATATTTCTCCAATAATACCTTAAAGAATTTGTTGCAAAAGTGGGATCCCCCATCACTAATAATAGCCCTTGGGGTGCCAAATCGGGAAAAATATTCTTTTTTGAGAACATAGTGACACTCTTCCCTTCATTATTTGCGAGTGCGATAACTTTCACCCATTTAGACACATAATTGACCGCTACTAGAATGTACTTCATCCCATGAGAACTCACAAAAGGGCCCATAAAGTCAATACCCCACACACCAAATAGCTCAATAACAAGAATGGTATTTGGTGCTCTTGCTTTCTCGATATGCGACCATCTCTTTGGCATCTATCACATGCCTTAGCAAACTCATGAGCATCTTGGTGGATAGTTAGCCAATAGTAGCCACATTGCAAGATCTTGTGAGTTTTCTAGATACCACTATGATGTCTACCTACGGGTGAAGAATGGCATGCCTCCAAAACACTCAACATCTCAACTTCTAGCACACAACGCCGAATAAGCCCATCGGCACAACTCCTATACAAGTATGGCTCATCCCAAAAGAACTTTTTTAACATCATACTTGAACGTTTTCCTTTGATGAAAGGACCAGTCCGGTGGGATGATATCGCTATCCAGATTATTCGCAAAATCTGCGAACCATGGAATCAAGTCTTGATAGGCGGCCAATACATGCTTATTGGGCAAAGTATCATCAGTTTCAGTCTAATCCCCCAACTCTCTCATTGCTTCATCTTCTAAACGGGACAAGTGACCAACAATTTGATTTTTGGTCCCTTTTCTATCAATCACCTCAAAGTCCTATTCTTACAATAGTAATACCCAACGAATCAACCTCGGTTTCGCATCCTTCTTTGCCATCAAATATCTCAAAGAAGAATGATCAGTATGCACTATAACCCTAGTGCCAAGCAAATAGGAGCAAAATTTCTCAAAATCAAAGACTACCGCAAGGAGCTCTTGCTTAGTCACAGTGTAGTTCTTTTGGGCTTCATTTAGGGCTTTACTAGCATAGTAAATGGGGTGAAGGATTTCGTCCCTTCTTTGCCCCAATACCACACCAAGAGCAACCCCACTAGCATCACACATTACCTCAAATGGCTTGCTCCAATCCATCAAAACAATGATTGGTGCAAACACTAACTTTTCTTTCAACTCACCAAATGCCTTAAGACAAGATTCATCAAAATAAAATTTACACTCTTTGTCAAGCAACTTGCACAAAGGATGCACAATTTTGAGAAATCCTTGATGAACCTCTGGTAAAATCTGCATGCCCAAGAAAGCTTCTCACACCTTTGACAGAGATAGGTGGGGGAAGTCTCTCTATTACCCCGAATTTATCTCGATCAACCTCTATACCCTTCTCTGAAATACGATGACCCAATACAATACCCTCTTTCATTATGAAGTGACATTTTCCCCAATTTAGTACTATATTGCAGTCTTCACACCTCTTAAGAACCTCACACAAATGACTCGAACACCTCTCAAAGGAGTCACCAACCACAGAAAAATCATCCATAAACACCTCAATAGTGTCCTCAACCATATCGGAGAATATCGACATCATACATCTCTAAAATGTGACAGGTGCATTGCACAACCCAAACGACATTCTCTTGAACGCAAAGGTCCCATATGGAAAAGTAAAAGTGGTTTTCTCTTGATCTTTCGGTGCAATAGAAATCTGATTATACCCCGAATAATCATGAAGAAAATAGTACCACCCCTTCCGGCAAGTCTATCAAACATCTGATCTATGAAGGTCATAGGAAATAATCTTTGTCGGTCCATGCATTTAATTTTTTGTAATCCATACACAGCCTCCAACAACTTATCGATCTTATTGGAACAAGCTCATTTTCTCATTGGGGACCACAATCATTCCCCCTTTCTTAGGTACACACTGAACATGTCATACCCAACTACTATTAGCGATTGGATATATCACTCCGGCATCCAACCACTTAATAATTTCCTTCTTCATTACCTCTTGCATAGGTGGATTTCGACGTCTCTGATGCTCAATACTTGGCTTATGATCGGGCATGAGTTGGATCTTATTAGAACAAATGCCGGGAGGGATCCCAATAATATCCGCAATATTCCACCCAATAACTCTTTTGAACCTTTTTAACACTTTCACCAAACCCTCAACTTGATGCACATTCAAATATGATGCAATAATAACTGGCAAAGTGTCATCTTTTCCCAAGAATACATACCTCAGATGAGGTAGTAGAGGTTTTAGTTACAATTTTAGAGGCTCCTCTATATAGAGTTTCGCGGGTGGAGATTCGCGATGTTGCATATCTAACTCAAATTACATTGGTTTAAAATGAAAATTATCTCGATCAAGTGCTGCGACCAATGACCCATATTCTTCAATGCCATCACAATCAAAATTCATGATCACTACCGCCAATGCTTCTACACCCAGATGCTCTTCAATCTGTACCTCATATGACTATTCAACTTTGTAGGATATAGCACATACCGATTGGATCTCACCACTCTTCCTCATGGACCTACAAATGTTGAAGGTCACTTCTTCATTGTTCAACCAGAATTTCATCTGCCTCTTTTCAATATGAACCAAGGCTCTACCCGTAGCAAGGAATGGCCTCCGAAGAATAATAGGCACCTCAAAATCGAATTCACAATCAAGAATCACAAAATAGGCTGGAAATATGAACGACTCCGCTTTTACTAGCACATCGTGGAGTATACCAATAGGCCTTTTCACCGTTCGATTGGCCATCAGTAGCCGCATCCCAGTGGTCTTTGGGTAACCCAAACCCAACTACCTGTAAATCGAGAGAGGCATGAGATTTATACTTACCCCAAGATCACATCATGCTTTTGTAAAATGTAATAACCCGATTGTACAAGGAATCGTGAAAGCACCCGGATCTTCTTTCTTTTGCACTAGAGATCTTGTAGCAATGGCACTATAGTGCTGCATTTTATCATCATCCTCAAAAGTTACTGATATTTTCTTTGTAACCTAATCTTTCATGACCTTGGCATAACCGAGCATTTGTTCAAGAGCTTATACCAAAGGGACATTGATAGAAAGATGTTTCAATATCGTTATAAAACACTGATATTTACCATCCTCAGTCTTTTTTACTAACCTTTGTGGGAAAGGAGGTGGTGGTCTAGGCATGGGGGTCACCTTTTGGGGAACCTCAACATCTTATACCCTTTTATCTTCTAACTCGCCACTAACCTCCACCACTGTATCATCATCTCTTATCACCTTTTCTACACAAGACGACATAGGTGGATCAATGGTTTACTTACCACCCCGAGTAGTGATTACCATACAATGCCCATTATTTTTTGGATTTTTGATAGTGTTGCTAGGAAGAGTGCCCGGTTGCCGTGTGTTCACAATTGCATACAATTGAGCCATTTGCAACTCAAGATGCTTAATCGAGATTACATGTGTGTCAACTTTCTGCCCTATACCTGCTAAGTCATTCCTTAACTCTTTAGTGTGCTCATCACTAGCATCGAACCTCATCATCATTTTCTACATCATATCCTAAACTCGCGCCATACTACTTCCACCATCCTTTGGAGCAGCTTCATGATTTTGAGGTGGAACATAGGGCCCACTCCTATCATTTTTGTTACCATACTTACCCCGGTTGAAGTTGTTGTTGCGGTTGTAGTTCCCATCCCGGACATAATGACCTTCGCGGTTATAATTACCATAGTTCCGACCTTGGTTTCCTTGACCATGGCACTGATTCTTCTGGTTGGAGCCTTGGGCGTTCGTTCGGAAAACCCCCATCTGATCATTCACTGCATAGGAGTCCTTCTCATAGTAATATTCATCGTTTGGCAGTGGTGGTTTAGAAAAGTAGTTCAGCGCATTTACCTTTTCCGCACCCCTAGCAACATGTATCAACACCAACCCAAGATCAGTTCTCATTTGATCCATCTTCTTATGAAGATCATCTGCGACTGAGTTGTTTGCAGATTGGACTTCGAAGGTGTTTCTCCTAGTAGCTGACTTCCTAGTAATCCAGGCTTTATTATTTCGGGAGATTTTCTCTAACTTTTCAGCAATCTATGTATAAGGACACTCCCCATAAGAACTACCCGCTATTGTATCAAACACCATTTTGTTATTATCATCATATCCCCGATAGAAATACTCTTTCAGAGACATCATCTGTGCTGTGATTTGGGACACTTCGCAAGAATGAAATGAGCCTATCCCAAGAACTGATAACTGACTCTCCCAGTAATGCCACAAAGTTGTTCACTCTATCTTTGTGGTTTAGTTTCTTAGACACCGGGTAGTAGCGTGCTAAAAAAGCATCCCTCAGTTGATTCTAAGTGAAGATTGAGTTATAGGGGAGCTCAGTAAACCACATAGCAGCCTCTCCCATCAGTGAGAGAAGAAAAACTCTTAGCCTGATTACATCCATATTCAAATCGGGCCTCCCTACACAACTTTTGCACACCGCCCTTACCTTAGCGATGTGGGCATGTGGATACTCAGAAGGTAGCCTTGAAAACAAACCTCAGGTAGTGAGCATTTGCATCAGACTACTAGTTACCACAAAAATGTGGCCGTGTGGTAGAGGGGGCAAGACGAGTGGCCTATCAGAGTCTGTGATATTTTCATAGCACCTATTGTACTATTGAGGGTGTGGAGCGTGAGGTTGTCTCCATATTTCACCTTCCCCACGAATATCAGGTAATATAGGGTCACGTGCATCGACCAATGGTGGAATTTGCGGGTCGACCTCATCACCTTGGATGCCCAAATTATGATTTATTTTTCTTAAAGTATGTTTTAGTTTGGGGTTAGGTTCAACAACGGATATTACTCTACTCCGTGTGTTTGGCATGTAAGAAGTTAGACCTGCAGGAGACAAAAACAAAAGGAAAAAGCAAAATTAGGAAAGTGTTGACTGAACTCCGGTAATAAGCTTAAAGTTAATCTAAAAGCCACTTTCCCCGGCAGTGGCGCCAAAATCCTTGGTCCGGCATCTAGAGAATTTCACTCCACACCTTGGTCCGACTACGTATGTTGCTTTACTAAACCTTATCTTTACCTCATATTAAGCATCATATTCGATATTTGACTAAGTTGTTACCTCGTACCAACCGACACTAGCCTATTAGATAGTATACACTAAATCTATGTTGATAATTCTTTTCCTATTATCTACCTCCTTGGTCCGGCAAGTAGAAATAAGGCGAGTTTTAATGTTGGCCACCGTTAAAAAGACTTCTAAGTGAAATAATTAACAATACATGCAAGACACTATTCTAGAATTGTTATTTTAGCTAGGTTTTACCTTGTTATTTACCCATGGTTTCCACAACTCTAGTTATGGAGTTTAGTTACCCATGCTAATAATCACACAATTCATATTGATAATATAAGAATTCATGCACTTACTTTGATGAGAACGGAAAAATCCTGAAATTTATTTGAATAAATCACCAAAACACCAACAATTGATTCTGGAAAAGTAATGTCAAATCCCCATAATCAAGAGTTCAATACTTAGACGATAAAACTGAAAAATATCCAAAGGTCTAACTCCAAAGATGAGGTTTTTTGAACTATTTATAATAAAACAAAACCTAATAAAAGAGAGAAATCTATTTAAGGAAAAATCTACAAAAAACGCATCAGTGTCGACGTCCTTCGTGATGGACCATCGTGACTACGACGGACCGTCATGGCTTCCGTTGTTCCATACTTAGCACAAATCTCTGCTTATTTCTTCATCAACTCACTGTTACCATCGACGGACAAATGTGATGGATTATTTCAAGCACGACGGTCTGTCGAGGGGCTTTTTTCCACAACACTTAAAATCTTCTGAAGTTGGATACTGAGACTATTCTCTGTAAGCCTTGACGAATGTGCAGGACGGGCCGTCGTGGCTATGACGGTCAATCGTGAGCTTCCTTAGTCCCACACTTGGTCAGAATTCCCCAACTTCCTTCAACAACCATTATATTCTCACGACAGTTGACCCCTCTGGACCGTCACAGGCACGAAGGACCCTCGTGGAGTTCGTAGGTGGTCACTTCTACAATTTTAGCTCAAAATCTCCACATTCTCCTTCTGAAAGATTTTCTGAGAATAAACAAAAAACTAAATCAAAAATCAATACAAAAAGGCTTTAGACACACACTAAACTTAAGGAAAAGGCATTGAAAGTACCGTGAAACCACGGTACATCATCCGCCTGTGCCTGCACCTAAAAGTATAGAGTTGTATGGGATTAGCACACACTTGTACTAAGTATGTATATATGCAATCACACACCAAGGACATGCATGATTAAGAAAATCTCTCTCCTAACGATATGAATTATGAAAAGTCAAGTTAGTAGACTTTCCAAAATCGGATTAGGAAAGTCATGCTATGAGAGTAAGATGCATCATTACACTTATCATTTTGCAAACAACACATAACATATTGCACATATCATATCACATAGTTCATATCATTCTTTCATATTCCATGAGACCTTGGAATCATGGGCTTGATATTAGGATTTCCCAAAATGAGGGCTCAACATATGGGACCTCAACTAGGGAGTCTTCTTTAGCAAACACAGAGCTTGATTCATTCATTTACGTATTTTATTTTCATTCATAATATACTATTGCAATTACTAGTCATACCTAGGATGTAGTTTAAGACTCTCATCGGGTTTGTTGTGCAATGACCAAGAAACCTAGTGCCATTACTTGAGTCTAGCTCACCTCTTGATTGTCCTATCCCAACACCTTTGGTATCGTTAATTTAATTATGTGCATTCGTTGAGGCTGGCCTCATTCTTTCTTTGGGAACGTTAACCTTAACCGACATAGATCATGTGAGCATCATGAAATCCAGTGTGAAAACCCCACACCGAAAATAGGTGGAATCACCGGCCAAAGTGAACCAAAACATGCTAGCGTATTTAGGAAATCGAACCCTGCTACATCCCGATATTGAAAGTACAAATTCAAAGACTAAGAGATATAAGGGGGGACCCATACCCAGCATACCTGATAGTCTCGTCTCACGAGAGTTACGTGAACCTCCGCCCTTACCGAAGGAAGGCATCACCGCTCATAGCTAGTCTATCGATGCTCTATATAAAGTTTCATTACATTTAACTCATACATCATGGAAGTTGGCTTCTAGCATGAGGATATCATAGCTCATTAGATGATTTCTCATCTCATCATTAGTATTAAGTATGCATTAACTTCAATACTTTCATTAGAGTGTTCATAGAGACTCGTCTCTTCATCAGCTTTACACTCTCATAGGTGAGTACGTTTTGGTAACATTTACGTAGGCTCATTTTAGATTGCTCTCATCTTTCACATTAGCCTCTTATAATATTGTCACCTCATTCATTAACTTTAACACATTTGGTTTTCATAATTACTCACCCTTTCACGTGAATGTTTATTTCATCATATGCCAATGCACTTGGCCATTTAGTGTGTTTCACACCCTTACTTATACCTTCTAGGGTTGCATCATTTTATCACGTACATATTAGGCTCACCTACTTTTAAACGTATGCTAGACTTATGAGTCGACACATACAAGCCATGAGGCTTCATTCATAGTTTTTCTAAGTGATTCATGTTTACCCAAGATTATGTGGTACAAGACTTATGCATCTTGTAGATATGCAAAGATATTGATTTTGATCTTTAGAGGCAGCATTCATTAAATATTTATCTACGAATGACTTATGTATCAATACGGAATTGGGCAAGGGAACGCGATTTTGAATTCCTTGAACAACACTTAATCTTATTTTAAACTTGATAATTTCATTTTTCAGATTTGGGAGACCCTAGTTCAATTCCCATCAACCCCATAATATTTTTTTCTTGTTCTCCTCTCTTTTTACGTTTTAAGGCAAGGAGGTTGTGGGTTCGTTCCCCCACAAGCTCATTATTTTTCTTTGAATCTATCTCTTAACTTTCTCGCCTATCCAAGATGTTGTTGGTTCAATCCCCACTCTCCACATTTATTTTCTCCTTTATTTTTCTCCTAACTCTCTCATCCATTCAGTAGGCCGTGGGTTCAATCCCCACTCTCAACATTTTATTTTCTCCTTTATTTGTCTCCTAATTCTCTCATCCATTCAAGATGTTGTAGGTTCAATCCCCACTCTCCACATTTTATTTTCTCCTTTATTTTACTCCTAACTCGCTCATCCCTTCAAGAGGTTGTGGTTTCAATCGCACTCACCACATCTATTTTTCCTTGCATTTTTCTTACGAAATTTTTATTAAATTTTCATTTAGTGAGGTCATGGGTTCAATACCCAATGACCTCATATTTTAAATTTTTTTTTAAATGAAGCTCTTTTTTTAAAAGTTGGTCGAGACCATAATTTCCAGCAGGCTGGAAATTTAGTGTCTTCCAATCCATTTTTGTCTTAATCTTTTGTTGATTTGTTTTGTAGCTTTCATGTAATGATGTATTGGTTTAAATCCTTAGTGATTTCACTTATTTTACATTCACTTTTCATTGCATTTTGTACCACTTTGTTTGGCCGAACCCAACTTACCAAATGCTTGAAATTTGTTCACTATTTTCAGCTTCTTTTTATCATCATCCATACGTTAATTCTTTAGATATTTTGTGGATCATTTGGTGCATATTTAAGTGTAATCCTTTTATGATTATATTTATCCAAGAATTAACATTACAGCCAGCAACATTACACGACTTTTACACCTCATGATTTACACAAACATTCACACATAAGATTCAACCATAAAAACATATCATTTTTCACATACTTCCGGTTGACATAACTTAACATGCTTACAATTCCAAACACATAATCATGAACACATCATCACGAAAATCACACTTCATACTTAAAATACCAGCAAACATACCAACAACATGATCTCTAACCTATTTCACATTTAGATCAAAGGGATACTAGGGACAAGAACCCTAGTTTCAAGATTCGTTGAATTCATGGGAAAGAAAATTCTCTTGGAGAAAGGAGTCCAGGAAGACAACCCATACTTGATTTCAGTGTTTTTCAACCCACGACTTGCTGCCCAAAAACCTTCTCCAAACTCACGTCCAAATCCCGAAACTCCAATACAAACCTTATGGAACTTTTCTTTACGTTTTTGGTTAGCTTGTTTGTTTATATTTTTCGTGTAAGTTCTTCAAGTGTGAAGAACTTTTGTAGCTTTTCTGTTCTTGTGTTTTGGTTAGGCCGAGAGGACGTGAAAGAAAGAGAGAGAGAGAGGCAGATCGTGAGAGTGGATGAAACGTGAAAAAGAGAGAGGTTCCTTAGGATTAGGATTCTCGTTGAGACTTAGTCAAAACAACGTTTGTTCAAATGTTAAAATCTATTTTTTTTGAATTACATGTTAAATTACCATAATGACCTTACAAAAAATCAGATTATAAACCTCAATTTAATCCACTCAAATGTTGATTCCGTTTAAGTTTGAACCAATGACGTCCCTATTGCGAAAATTGGTCCTTCCGGGTCGACCCGACCCAAACCGCTCCATTAATTAATTAATTTTAATAATAATCTGATTTTCCTTTTTATTAAAACAGAATTCAAATATTAATTACTTTAATTAAATCACCAATTTAAATAATCAAGTTAAATCATTGCTCCTACCTAGGTTTGAACCTTTGTAGAGCAAGATTTTGCTCAAAGACCGATTTCGGCCCTTTCTACCCAAAATGTCCCTCCAGCATATTAATTAAATAATTAGTTAAATATTTACGATAATTACGATACTACCCTTAGCCTGGAAAAAGACCATTTTTCCCCTTGACCATTCAAACTCAAGATTTTCCCTTTTTAAGTACAGTAAAGACTCATCCGGGTAGATGTTCATATTAGGGTACCTTACATGGCTGGACCCAACCTTTCCTATCTCAACTATCTCACCGAGTTAGTTGGCTTGGCTGTGGCAGAGGTTCAGAGGCTTGGGTCTACGCGCATCAATCTGTGTGAACCCGCTCTGGTCGTAGACATTCTAGACACATTTAAAATTACTTAGCATATCCATTTTAGGGTTGTTACATTATCCCCCCCCCCTAGGAACAACCGTCTTCAAATGACACTACCCGTTATTTTAAAATAAAGAGGGTGATTTCCGAAAATATGTTACCATACTTGAGACTTTACTCTTTGTGAATTTCTGTTTCACACTTACTCTGGATAGTGCATATTAATCAAGATTATCTGAAGCTTCATATTTGAGATTGATGAACTTCCTTATCAATCACACTTAACATGATGCACCTCGCCACTCATGCAACACAAAAAAAATAATCATGTCCAAGCTATACAAAAACAGCAACATGACATGCAAACATGAATTCATTTTAACTCACATAATGCAATTATTACACATACAATTTTGGACTTACAACACCAAGTTGACTATTGCACTAAGGCTTAGAGTTTCTTACACAAAACCAGCCTTGGAAGGAGTATATCTAACCCTTTAGATAACATCTTGTTGGCCTTAATATTTGAAATAATATGGATTTATTGGATTGGTCCACGCCCTGCCCATTTATACCCTCTCTCATTTTCCAACTGAAACCTTACTACTCTGGTTTAATAGTCTATGGTAGCATAAAACTTATGGAGAAAATCCATACCTAAGATATTCAATGTTTTTCATTGACGAATATCTGATTTACATATTAGTAGGTTAGTGAACATCCTGAGGTGTATCTACTCACTGTCACTTAACTCTGGGCTCAGAATCCCTATCATAGGGACCCTTGAATGAACTTGACTCCCTTCCTTGAAAAATTTTCCTCAGCTTGCCTTGACTTGTTCCCTAACCTAGTGTGCTTCCTCTTCCTGCTTTTTCCACTTGTTGGACATGTACCATGAGCATGGAAAGGTCCATGCTATCATACAACATAGCTGCTCTACACTCCTCCTCAAGATCCTCAACAATCTTAGATCCTGTGTAAATGGGAGGATTCATCCTCGTAAGTCCCTTAAACTATTAGCCATAGTGCTGGAAGGTGTGTTCTCCCTTGGAACACCTTGTTGCTCCTCCTGGGCTGTCATAGCCTGATCTTGTAAAGTGATGGCTTGGGCCATCTGTACAAAGGTTGTCCTCAATTCTCTATCTGTCAACTTAGTTGGGTTAAGAGGCATCTCCATTTCAGCAGCTGGAGCTTAGGGGAGGAACTTGATTTACCCCAGCACATGTTCCTTTATTTCTCCGCCTGCATTTCTCCTCGTATTCATCTTTCTGAATCTCAAGAGTTGATGTTAGATACTCTTTTAACACCAACAAATCAGACATTAGAGCAGGTACAATAAGATTAGAAGAAGGGAATTTTTTCCTATGCATCATGCAGTCTCTAATTTAGGATAGTGGTTCAATTCTCTACCATGACTTAGAAACTACTCAATGTGGTTGATGTAAACTTAGTACCCTGTGAATTTAACCTAACACTCTGATACTAACTTTGTCACGAGCGGAGTCTAGACCCCAGAGGAGGCTGGTGTCGTTGACCTCTCAGAGGTTGCAGACAATCCTAGATATGTCATCGTTACTTCATTTAGGTTAATTTTGAGGGAAATTGGAACTTTTTGTTACTTAACATTCATATAAGACATTCTAGTTAAACTCATTAACGTTCACAATCAACCATCTAATATTAAGATCTTCAAATGAAAGAAATAGTTCCATACTGCATTAAGTGTATACTTGCAAAAATGACACCAATACAATGTCTGAAATAAAATGAGAAAGAAACGATAGTGGAACATACTCCACTAACTCAAACCTATGTCTAAGCTAGAATATAATAGGCAAGCGTCCTCGAAAGCATAAGGGTCTACCAAGTCCGGATGAATGCTCCACGTCTGAATAGCTGCGGCGTCATATCGTAAGCTCTAGTGTCCGCCTATGCCTGCACCTAAAAGTATAGAGTTGTATGGGATTAGTAACACTTGTATTAAGTATGGGCAAATGCAAGAACACACCAAGAATATGCATGATTAAGAAGATCTCTCTCCTAACAATATGAATTATGGAAAGTCAAGTTAGTGGACTTGCCAAAATCGGATTAGGAAAGTCATGATATGAAAGTAACATGCATCATCATACTTATAATTTTGCAAACAACACATAACATATTGCACAGATCATATGACATAGTTCATATCATTCTTTCATATGCCATGAGACCTTGGAATCATGGGCTTGATATTAGGACTTCCCACAATGAGGGATCATTATATGGGACCTCAACTAGGGAGTATTCTTTAGCGAACACAGAGTCTGCTTCATTCATTCATACATACTTCATTTTCATTCATTCATATACTAGTGCAATCACTAGTCATACCTATGATGTAGTTTAAGATTCTCATCGGGTTTGCTGTGTAACGATCAAGAATAACCTAGTGCCATTACTTGAGTCTAGCTCACCTCTTGATTATCCTATCCTAACACCTTCGGTTCATTTCATTATGTTCATTCGTTGAGGCTTGCCTCATTCTTTCTTAGTGAACTTTAACCTTAACCAAGATAGATCATGTGAGCATCATGAAATCCACTATGTAATCCCCTAATTGAAAAGAGGTGGAATCACTGGCCAAAGTGAACCAAAACATGCTAGCGTATATAAGGAATCGAACCCTGCTAGACCCCTATATTGGTTGTATAGTTTCAAACACTAGGCGATATATGGGGACCCATACCTGGCATAGCGGATAGTCTCATCTCATGAGAGTTACGTTAACCTCTACCCTTATCGAAGGAAGGAATCACCACTCATAGCTAGCCTATCGATGATCAGTATAAAGTTCCATTACATTTAACCCATACATCAAGGAAGTTGGCTTCTAGCATGAGGACATTATAGCTTATTAGATGATTTCTCATCTCATAAGTAGTATTAAGTATGCATTAACTTCAATACTTTCATTAGAGTGTTCATAGAGACTGATCTCTTAATTAGCTTTACAATCTCATAGGTGAGTATGTTTTGGTAACATTAATTTAGGCTCATTTGAGATTGCTCTCATCTTTAACATTAGCCTTTTATCATATTGTCACCTCATTCATTAACTTTAACACATTTGCTTTTCATAATTAGTCACCCCTTCACGTGAATGTTCATTTCATCATATGCCAATGCACTTGGACATTTAGTGTGTTTCACACTCTTATTTAACCCTTCTAGGGTTACATAATTTTATCACATACATCCTAGGCTCACCTACTTTTAAACGTATGCTATACTTATGAGTCAACACATACAATCCATGAGGCTTCATTCATAGTTTGTCTAAGTGATTCATGTTTACCCAAAATTATGTGGTACAAGACTTATGCATCTTGTAGATATGCAAAGATATTGATTTCTATCTTTAGAGGCAGCATTCATGAAATATTTACTTTCGTATGACTTATGTATCAATACGGAATTGGGCAAGAACCTGATTTCGAATCCCTTGAACAACACTTACTCTTATTTTAAACTTGATAATTGCATTTTTCATATTTGGGAGACCCTAGTTCGATTCCCATCAACCCCATAATATTTCTTTATTGTTCTCCTATCCTTTTTTCGTTTTAAGGCAAGGGGGTTGTGGGTTAAATCCCCCACAAGCTCATTATTTTTCTTTGAATTTATCTCTTAACTTTCTCGCATATCCAAGAGGTTGTGGGTGTCCACTCTCCACATTTATTTTCTCCTTTATTTTTCTCCTAACTCTCTCATCCATTAAAGAGGTTGTGGATTCAATCCCCACTCTCCACATTTTATTTTCTCCTTTATTTTTGTCCTAACTCTCTCATCCATTCAAGAGGTTGTGGTTTCATTACCCACTCACCACATCTATTTTTCCTTGCATTTTTGTCACGAAATATTTATGAAATTTTCATTTAGTGAGGTGATGGGTTCAATCCACAATGACCTCATATATTAAAAAAATTTTTAAACGAAGCTCAGTTTTTTAACAGTTTGCCGAGTCTACAATTTCCAGCAGGCTGGAAATTTAATCTCTTTCAATCCATTTTGTCTTAATATTTTGTTGATTTTTTTGTAGCTTTCATGTAATGATTTCTTGGGTTCAATACTTAGTGATTTCACTTATTTTACATTCATTTTTTTATTGCATTTTGTACCACTTTGTTTGGCCGAATCCAACCTACCAAATGCTGGAAATTTGTTCACTATTTTCAGCTTCTTTTTATCATCATTCATATGTAAATTCTTAAGACATTTCGTGGATCATTTGGTACATATTTAAGTGTAATCTTTTAATGATTATATTCATTCAAGAATTAACATTACATCCAGCAACATTACACGACTTTTACACCTCATGATTTAAACAAACATTCACACATAAAATTCAACCATAAAAACATATTCATTTTCACATACTTTTGATTGACATAACTTAACATGCTAACAATTTCAAATACATAATCATGAACACATTATCACGAAAATCACACTTCATACTTAAACTACTAACAAACATACCATCAACATGATCTCTAACCTATTTCACATTGATATCAAAGGGATTCTAGGGACAAGAATCCTAGTTTCAAGATTCGTTGAATTCACGGGAAAGAAAATTCTCTTGGAGAAAGGAGTCCAGGAGAAAAACCCATACTTGATTTCAGTGTTGTTCAACTCACGAATTGCTGCCCAAAAACCTTCTCCAAACTCACGTTCAAATTCCAAAACTCCAACACAAACCCGATGTAACTTTGCTTTACGTTTTTTGTTAGCTTGTTTGTTTATATTTTTCGTGTAAGTTCTCCAAGTGTGAAGAACTTTTGTAGGTTTTTATGTTCTTGTGTTTTGGTTAGGCAGAGAGAATGTGAAAGAAAGAGAGAGAGAGGCAGATCGTAAAAGTGGATGAAATGTGAAAAAGAGAGAGATTCCTTAGGATTAGGATTCTAGTCGAGACTTAGTCAAAATAGGGTTTGTTCAAATGTTAAAATCTGATTTTTTAATTATATGTTAAATTACCATAATTCCCTTACAAAAAATCATATTATAAACCTCCATTTAATCCACTTAAATGTTTCTTTCGTTGAGGTTCGAACCCGTGATGTCCCCATCGCGAAAACGGGTCCTTCCGGGTCGACCCGACCCAAACCGCCCCATTAATTAATTAATTAATAATAATTATCTGATTTTCCTTTTTATTAAATCAGAATTTAAATATTAATTAATTTAATTAATTCACCAATTTAAATAATCAAGTTAAATCATTGCTCCCACCTAGGTTCGAACCCAGGTGGAGCAAGATTTTGCTCAAAGGCAAATTTTGGACCTTTCTACCCAAAATGCCCCTCCACCATATTAATTAAATAATTAATTACATATCTAGGGTAATTATGATACTACCCTTATCCTGGAAAAAGACCATTTTACCCCTAAACCCTCCAAATTTAAGATATCCCCCTTTTAAGTCTAGTAAAGACTCATCCGCGTAGATGTTCATATTCAGGTGCCTACATGGCTGGACCCAACCTTTCCTATATAAACTAACTCACCAATTTTGTTGGCTTGGCTGTTGCAGAGGTTCAGAGGCTTGTTCTACGCGCATCAATCCAACTGAACCCGGTCTAATCGTAGGCATTCTAGACACATTAATCATTACTTAGCATATCCATTTTTAGGGTTGTTACATTATCCCACCCCCCCTCTTAGAAATAGTCGTCCCCGAATGACAATACATATCATTTTAAAATAAAGAGGGTGATTTTTCGAAAATATGTTAACACAGTTGAGACTTTACTCTTTGTGAATTTCTGTTTTACATTTACTTTGGATACTGCATATTACTCAAGCTTATATGAAGCTTCATATTTGAGATTGAGAAACTTCCTTCTTAATCACACTTAACTTGGTTCACCTCGCCTCTCATGCAACACACAAAAAAATAAAAACAATCATGTCCAAGCTATACAAAAACAACAACATGATATGCAAACATGAATTCATTTTAACTCACATAGTGCAATTATTACACATATAATTTTTGACTTACAACACCAAGTTGACTATTGCACTAAAACATAGAGTTTCTCAAACAAAACCAGCCTTGGGAGGAGTATATCTAACCCTTTAGATAACATCTTGTTGGCCTTAATATTTGAAATTATATGGCTTTGTTGGATTGGTCCACGCCCTGCCCATTTATACCCTCTCTCATTTGCCAACTGAAACCTCACTACCCTGGTTTGATAGTCTATGGTAGCATAAAACTTATGGAGAATATCCATACCTAAGATATTCAAACTTTTTTATTGACGAATATCTGATTTACATATTAGTAGGTTAGTGAACATCCTGAGGTGTATCTACTCACTGTCACTTAACTCTGGGCTCGGAATCCCTATCATAGCGACCCTTGAATGAACTTGACTCCCCTTGGTTGGAGAGTCTCTTTATAAACCTGGACTTATCTCTTATTTCAGTTCTACTCTTCCTTGAAAAATTCTCCTGAGCGCCTTGACTTGTTCCCTGCCCTAGTGTGCTTCCTCTTCCTGCTTTTTCCACTTGTTGGACATGTACCATAAGCATGGAAAGGTCCATTCTATCATGTAGCGTAGCTACTCTACACTCCTCCTCAAGATCCTCAGCAATCTTAGATCCAGTGTAAACGGGAGGATTCATCCTCGTGAAATCCCTTAAATTATTAGCCATAGTGCTGGAAGGTGTGTTCTCCCTTGGAACACCTTGTTGCTCCGCCTGGGATGTCATAGCATGAGCTTGTAAAGTGATGGCTTGGGCCATGTCTACCAAGCCTGCCCTCACTTCTCCATCTGTCAACCTAGTTGGGTTAACAAGCATCTCCATTCCATCAGCTGGAGCCTGGGGGAGGAACTTGATTTACCTCAGCAGCTGCTCCTCCAATTTCTCCGCTTGAGTTTTTCCTCATATTCATCTTTCTGAATCTCAATAGTTGATGTTAGATACACTCTTACCACCAAGAAATCAGAAATTAGAGCAGGCACGATAAGATCAGAAGAAGGGAATTTTTTCCTATGCATCATGCAGTCTCTTATTTAGGATAATGGTGTACTTCACTACCATGACTTAGAAACTACTCAATGTGGTTGATGTGAAATTATTACACTTGAAACTAACACTCTGATATAAACATTGTCACGAACGTAGTCTAGACATCAGATGAGACCGACATCGTTGACTTCTCAGAGGACGCAGACAAGCCTACATACGTCATCGTTACTTCATCTAAGTTAATTTTAGCGGAAAATTTGATCTTTTTGTTATTTAACATTCATATAAGAAATTTTACTTAAAATCATAAACTTTTACAATCAACCAGCTAATATTAAGATCATCAAATGAAAGAAATAATTCCATATTGAATTAAGTGTATACTTGCCAAAATGATACCAATACAACGTCTGAAAATAAAATGAGAAAGAAACTCTACTGGAACATAATCCACTAAATCAAACCCATATCTAAGCTAGAATATAATGGGCAAGCGTCCTTGAAAGCATGAGGGCCTACCAAGTCCGGATGAATGCTCCATGTCCGGATAGCTGCAACGTCATATCGTAAGCTCTAGTGTCCGCCTATGCCTGCACCTAAAAGTATAGAGCTGTATGGGATTAGTACACACTTGTAATAAGTATGGGTATATGCAAGCAGACACCAAGGACATGCATGATTAAGAAGATCTCTCTCCTAACGATATGAATTATGGAAAGTCAAGTCAGTGGACATGCCTAAATCAGATTAGGAAAGTCATTCTATGAGAGTAACATGCATCATCATACTTATCATTTTGCAAACAGCACATAACATATTGCACATATCATATCACATAGTTCATATCATTCTTTCATATGCCATGAGACCTTGTAATCATGGGTTTGATATTACGACTTCCCAAAATGAGGGCTCAACATATGGGACCTCAACTAGGGAGTCTTCTTTAGCAAACACAGAGTCTGCTTCATTCATTCATACGTACTTCATTTTCATTTTTATATACTAGTGCAATCACTAGTCTACCTAGGATGTAGTTTAATACTCTCATCGGGTTTGCTATGCAATGACCAAGAATAACCTAATATCATTACTTGAGTCTAGGTCACCTGTTGATTATCCTATCCTAACACCTCTGGTATCGTTCATTTCATTATGTGCATTCGTTGAGGCTATCCTCATTCTTTCTTTGTATACTTTAACCTTAACAGACATATATCATGTGAGCATCATTAAATCCAATGTGTAATCCCCACATTGAAAATAGGTGGAATCACCGGCTAAAGTGAACCAAAACATGCTAGCGTATATAGGGAATCGAAACCTGCTAGATCCCTATATTTGTAGGATAGATTCAAAGACTACGAGATATAAGGGGACCCATACTTGGAAATATCGGATAGTCTCATGTTATGAGAGTTACGTGAACCTCAGCCCATCCCTAAGGAAGGCATGACCGCTCATAGCTAGCCTATCAATGCTTAGTATAAAGTTCGATTACATTTAACTCATACATCGTGCAAGCTATATTCTACCATTAGTACATCATAGCTCATTAGATGATTTCTCATCTCATCATTAGTATTAAGTATGAATTGACTTCAATACTTTCAATAGAGTGTTCATAGAGACTGGTCTCTTCATTAGGTTTACACTCTCATAGGTGAGTACGTTTTTGTAACATTTACTTAGGCTCATTTGAGATTGATCTCATCTTTCACATTAGCCTCTTATCATATTGTCACCTCATTCATTAACTATAACACATTTGCTTTTCATAATTAGTCACCCCTTCACGTGAATGTTCATTTCATCATATGCCAATGCACTTGGACATTAGTGTGTTTCACACTCTTACTTAACCCTTCTAGGGTTACATCATTTTATCACATACATCCTAGGCTCACCTACTTTTAAACATATGCTATACTTATGAGTCAACACATACAATCCATGAGGCTTCATTCATAGTTTGTCTAAGTGATTCATGTTTACCCAAGATTATGTGGTACAAGACTTATGCATCTTCTAGATATGCCAAGATATTGATTTCGATCTTTAGAGGCAACATTCATTAAATAATTACTTACGTATGACTTATGTATCAATATGGAATTGGGCAAGGGAACCCGATTTCGAACCCCTAGAACGACACTTAATCTTATTTTAAACTTGATAATTACATTTTTCAGATTCGGGAGACCCTAGTTCGATTCCCATCAACCCCATAATATCTCTTTCTTGTTCTCCTATCCTTTTTCGTTTTAAGGCAAGGGGGTTGTGGGTTAAATCCCCCACAAGCTCATTATTTTCTTTGAATTTATCTCTTAACTTTCTCTCATATCAAAGAGGTTGTGGGTTCAATCTCAACTCTCCACATTTACTTTCTCCTTTATTTTTCTCCTAACTCTCTCATCCATTCAAGAGGTTATGGGTTTAATACCCACTATCCACATTCTACTTTCTCCTTTATTTTTCTCCTAAGTCTCTCATCCATTCAATAGGTTGTGGGTTCAATCCCCACTCTCCACAATTTATTTTCTCTTTTATTTTTCTCCTAGATCTCTCTTCCATTCAAGAGGTTGTGGTTTGAATCCCCACTCACCACATCTGTTTTTCCTTGCATATTCCTCACGAAATTTTTATGAATTTTTCATTTGGTGAGGTCAGGGGTTCAATACCCAATGACCTCATATTTTAATTTTTTTTAAACGAAGCTCATTTTTTTAAAACATGGCCGAGACTTCAATTTCCAGCAGGCTGGAAATTTAGTCTCTTCCAATCCATTTTTGTCTTAATCTTTTGTGGATTTTTTTGTAGCTTTCATGTAATGATGTCTTGGGTTCAATCCTTAGTGATTTATTTTATATTCATTTTTCATTGCATTTTGTACCACTTTGTTTGGCTGAACCAAACCTACCAAATGCTGGAAATTTGTTCACTATTTTCAGCTTCTTTTTATAATCATTCATACGTTAATTCTTAAAACATTTCGTGGATCATTTGGTGCATATTTAAGTGTAATATTTTTATGATTATATTAATCTAAGAATTATCATTACATCCAGCAACATTACACCACTTTTACACCTCATGATTTACACAAACATTCGCACATAAAATTCAACCATAAAAATATATCATTTTTCACATACTTTCGGTTGACATAACTTAACATGCTTACGATTCCAAACACATAATCATGAAAATCACACTTCATACTTAAACTACCATCAAACATACCAACAACATGATATCTAACATATTTCAAATTGAGATCAAAGAGATACTAAGGACAAGAACCCTAGTTTCAAGATTCGTTGAATTCATGGAAAAGAAAATTCTCTTGGAGAAGGGAGTCCAGGAGAGAAACCCATACTTGATTTCAGTGTTGTTCAACCCACGACTTGATTACCAAAAACCTTCTCCAAATTCACGTCCAAATCTTGAAACTCCAACACAAACCCGACGTAACTTTGCTTTACGTTTTCGGTTAGCTTGTTTGTTTATATTTTTCGTGTAAGTTCTTCAAGTGTGAAAAACTTTTTTAGGTTTTCTGTTCTTCTGTTTTTGTTAGGCAGAGAGAACGTTAAATAAAGAGAGATAGAGAGATGCAGATCGTGAGAGTGCATGAAACGTGAAAAAGGGAGAGGTTCCTTAGGATTAGTATTCTAGTTGAGACTTAGTAAAAATAAGGTTTGTTCAAATGTTAAAATATGATTTATTAATTATATGTTAATTGACCATAATTCCCTTACAAAAAATCAGATTATAAACCTCAATTTAATCTACTAAAATGTTGCTTCCGTTGAGGTTTGAACCTATAACATCCCCATCGCGAAAATGGGTCCTTCTGGGTCGACCCGACCCAAACCGCCCCAATAACTAACTAATTAATTAATAATAATAATATGATTTTACTTTTTATTAATTCATAAATTAAATATAAATTAATTAAATTAATTCACCAATTTAAATAATCAAGTTAAATCATTGCTCCCACATAGGTTCGAACCCAGGTGGACCAAGATTTTGCTCAAAGGCCAATTTCGGCCCTTTCTACCAAAAATTCCCCTCCATGATATTAATTAAATAATTAATTACATATTTAGGTTAATTACGATTTTACCCTTATCCTGGAAAAAGACCATTTTACCCCTAGACCCTTCAAACTTAAGATTTCCCCTGTTTTAGTCCAATAAAAACTCATCCGGGTAGATGTTCATATTCGGGTGCCCTACATGGCTTGAACCAACCTTACCTAGCTCAAATAACTCACCAAGTTAGTTTTCTTGGATGTTGCAGAGGTGCACATGTCTTTTTCCATGCGCATCAATCCGTGTCAACCCAGTCTAATCGTAGGCTTTCTAGACACATTAAGCATTACTTAACGTATCAATTTTTTAGGGTTGTTACACCTCTCCCTCGGATTGACGACTTGTTTGATTAACTCCAAGGGGAAAGATACTTTTCTAAGATTGACTTGATTGGGGTACCACCAACTTAGGGTGAGAGGTGATGATATACCAAAGATGATATTTTGGACTACATATGGTCACTATGAGTTCTTAGTAATGTCCTTTGGTATCACTAATGCCCAAACGACATTTATGGATCTCATGAGTAGGGTTTTCAAAGTTACCTAGATTTCATTTGTCATTGTCTTCATTGATGACATCTTGGTATATTCAAAAAATGAGGGTGATCACATAGACCATTTAAGGGGTGGTGTTACAAGTGCTTAAGGAGAATCAATTATTTGTCAAGTATAGATAATGTGAGTTATGGTTGAGGTCGATAGAGTTTCTTGGTCATGTCATCTCTAGTGAGGGAGTTGAGGTTGATCCAAGGAAAACGGAGGCAGTGAAAAATTGGCCTAGACTATTTACTCCAACAAACATTAGGAGTTTTCTTGGTCTCGCGGTTTATTATCGGAGGTTAGTTGATTGTTTTGCGTATGTTGCATCTCCTTTAACTACTTTGACCCTAAGATTAAGAAGTTTGAGTTGTCGGAAGCATGTGATAAGAGATTCCCAATATTGAATGATAGGCTTACTTCTGCTCTGATACTGACCCTGGCGGAGGGTACAAAGGTATTCATGGTATATAGTGATGAATCTCGAGTTAGGTTGGGGTGTGTTCTTAGGCAACATGAGAAGGTTATAGCCTATGCCTCTAGGCAACTTAAGGTACATGAGAGAAATTATGTAACTCATGACCTTGAATTAGCGACGGTGGTATTTTCTTTACATATTTGGAGGCATTACTTGTATAGGGTCCATGTGAATGTGTATACGAATCATAAAAGCCTTCAATACTATTCACTCAAAAGGATTTAAATCTTTGGAAAAGGAGATCGTTAGAGTTGTTGAAAGACTATGATAAGTGTTCTCTATCACCCCGGTAAAGCTAATGTGGTAGCGGATGCTTTAAGTCGTTTGTCCATGGGAATTGTGTCCCATGTTGAGGAAGCCAAGCGAAACATAGTGAAGGATGTTCGTTCATAAGTTGGCTTGTCGGATTGAAGATTCTACTATAGTTGGTGTGGTGGTACGTCATAACTCCGAGTCATCTTTAGTGGTTGAGGTAAAGTCCAAACAACACCTTGATCACACATTGATGGAGTTGAAGGAATCAGTTCTTGGTAAACTAAATGAGTCATTCTCTTTAGGGGGGGATGGTGTCTTTAGGTACAAAGGAAGTTATGTGTTCCCAATATAAGTTGTTTAAGGAGTCGGATTCTTGAGGAAGCTCATGGTTCCTGTTACTCCATTCACCAGGGTTCAACAAAGATTTACCATGAACATAGGAAAGTGTTTTGGTGGGAATTATTGAAAAAGGACAGTGAAATTTGTTGCTAAGTGTCCAAATTGCCAATAAGTGAAAGCCGAACACCAATAGTAGTGTGGTTTAATTCAAGAAATCCAAACTCTTACTTGGAGGTGGGAAGACATCAATATGGATTTTGTGGTAGGTTTGCCTCGGACACAAAAGCAATATGACTCCATATGGGTGATTGTGGATAGGTTGACCAAATCCGCTCATTTTATTCCCATCAAGTATATTTATTCGGTAAAATATTATGCAAGGATCTTCATAGATGAGATTCTGTGTCGCCAAGGTATCCGTTTTCCGTCATACTAGATAGGGGTGCACAATTCATATCTATGTTTTAAAGTCATTCCAACAAGGTTTAGGTACCAAGGTGAAGTTAAGCACCACTTTTCATCCCCAAATGGATAGTCAAGTAGAACTTACTATTAAAACCCTTGAGGATATGCTTAGAGCTTGTATCATTGATTTTATGGGATAAGCATTTTCCTTTGGTGGAGTTTTCTTACAATAATAGCTACCATTCATCTATATCTATGTCTCCTTATGAAGCCTTGTATGGTAGAAATGTAGATCACTGATTAGATGGTTTGAAGTGGGTGAGTTTTCACTTTTTGTAACTGATTTGATTTATAAAACCTTGGAGAACGTTCATATTACAAGGAACCGATTGTAAACAGCCTATAGTCGGAAAAAGTCTTATGCCGATCATAGAAGAAGGAATTGGAGTTTGAAGAAGGTGATAAGGTGTACTTGAAAATTTCGCCTATGAAAGGGGTGGTTAGATTTGGCAAGAAAGGGAAGTTGAGTCCTCGTTATGTGGGTCCCTATGAAATCTTGCAAAAGTTTGGTAAGATTGCCTATGAATTGAAACTCCCTAGTGAATTGGCTTCGGTTCATTTGGTCTCCATGTTTCTATGCTTAAGAAGTGTATCGGTGATCCTGAGTCCATTCTTCCTATTGAGGGTCTTAGTGTGAAGGATAACCTTTCTTGTGAGGAGGTTCCGATTCAAATTCTTGATAGGCAAGTAACGAGTTAAGGAACAAGGAGGTGGCTTCCGTAAAGGTGTTATGGAAGAATCACCTAGTTGAGGGTGCGACGTGGGAGGAGAAGGCCATCAGGAAGTCCCGTTACCCTCATCTATTTGATAACTAAGATCAATTTTTCTTACTAATAATTAAAATAATGACTAAAAATTGAAGTTTCTTGATTTTTTGTGAAGTTTTGCAAAAAATATACATTTGTGGTGTCATTACAGTGAAGTTACAGTAAAATTGTGCATATTGACTTAAAATTTGGAGTTCTTCTTGTTTTGAGATATGTTGTGCATTTTGATATGATGATTCTTTATGAAAGGATATATATATATAATGTTGATAAGTTAAGATTTGGCATAATTGACTCATATATGACATGTTGAGCTCATGTTGTTGTTGTGAGAAGGAAATTCCTCATGATGTGATTTTAAGCCTTATGAGTGGTAATTGAAGTTTTAAATTGCCTTTTGTAAATGATATGATTATTGTTTTTATGTATTTTGTTGGTTGGGCTTCTAGTCTTGAGTCTATTCCTTCATTCGAAAATTTATTAGTGTCATTCGGGGACAAATATTCCTAAGGGGATAATGTAACACTTCGAAAATCTAAGAAGTGTTCTAGAGACTAACATGAGTGTCATAAGGTTTAGAAACTCTTTTAAGGTCTATTTAAAGAATATAAGTCATTTAAAAAGTTTTGAAGTCAAAATAACCAAGAACGTCCATGACGTCCAAAAATTTGTTCAATGAGGTGCTAGCGTGCCTTAGCCTATTTGACTAGCTTTTATGAGTCGGAAAATGATGAAAATTGGTGGAAGGGTGTATAACGTAAATTAGAGCTAATTCATAGTCAAAACTTTCAGGAATGAATCCCCAAGGACTAACCAAGGGCCCTTGAGGAGGACCCTATCTTTTTGGGATTAAAGAACAGCACAAGGCAGTGTGCACAGACGAGTGCCATCGACGGGGCGTGTATCAATTGATGGGGTGTCGATGGACACCATCAATGGTAACTTAGCCAAAATCTTGGAAGGTTCATTTTGCATAGTCACTGACCAAAACGACGGACTAACAAGACGGAGGGTCCTGTGGCCGTCATCTCACAGATGGACCATTGGTCGGGGTCTTGTCTGTGAGGGCCTATTTTTGCTCTACGTTTTTACCTAATTCACATGATTAGTTGGTTTAGTTAGGAGGTTAATTAGTGTTTAGTGTAGGTCTAATTAAGTTAGTTAACCACTTATATCAAACCCTTAAGCTAATTAGACTAACCTATGTTCTCATAATTTCCCAAACCCAAAACTCTCTTATTTCTCTCTTCTTCCTCTCTCCCAAAGAAAGCCCATTGAAGTCAAGTCTAGAGGTAGATTAAAAGGATGAAAAGGATCGAATATCTCCATCAATAATTATGAACTAGTAAGGTATGAGATTCGTTTCACCTTTGAGGCCTCTTTCCTCAAAGGTTCCATGAAATTAATTTCAAAAGTTGAGTTTTCAAGTGGGTTTTCATCCAATACGAAATTGATGTTGTGAATTACTTTGTTTATGATTTATTTTGGATATTATGAATAAATTAACATGTATTTTAACTCAATTATGTTATATATTGATGAATTGGTCTAGTTTGTAGAAGATGACCTATTCCCCTTTATCCCTAGGTTATGATCTTGCTATGAATTGTGTAATGTTGGTTCAATTGTGTTGGTTATTGGTTGAATTACTAGTAGATTATTTTATTTTATCTATTATGAATAGATTAATATTAGTTTGAGTCCTATCATTCTAGTTCTTATGTAATTGATTTAGATTATGGTCTTGACCTAAGTCTTTTATCTACAGCTATGAACTAGTGATGGATTGTGATATAGTGATTCAATTAGCTTTCTTATCATGTTGGTTATCATTATGTGATGATACTACATCCTTATTGGGTTGAATTAAGGGTTTGTGGTATGACCTTGATGATTGATTATGAAAGAACTTGGTAAGACTTGTGATCATATTCTATACTTCAATTAGGTTAATTGTGATTAAGTCATGATGTTGTATTAAAGTATTCCTTGTATTAGGATTTATAGTGTGGGTATGATGTTGAATTGAAATGTTTTTAGGATTGATTATGAGGTGTTGGATAAGATGTAAATATTTTAAGGATGGTAATGATTTACCAATGTGCCTTATTATGAAGTGATATGTTAATGTGCTAACCTCACTTATATGGATTGTAATGAAAGGAAAATACTCATGCAGTTCTTCGTGATATATGATGATGATGTTTATACAAGGGTTAGACCCTATGACCTTCATTAAGTTATTATGATTAATAAAGGTATTAAAGGAATTTAAAAAATGGACTTAGCTTAGCACCGAGTGAACTTGACAATGGGAGGTGTTGACTTTCCATATAGGAAGATTCACACTATAGTTCCACATGAGATGTTGACTCCCCTATGAGGGATACTCACTTTATGGATTCCCATGAGAGGAGGCTCCAATTGCCAAGTGGCATGTAGAGAAGTTTTACTTATCTCTTAGTTCTTGAACTATGTTGTCCCCATCGGAAGACTAGCTAGTGGATCCACCTAGAAAGATACATTTATGTTTGGTTTTACTTTGTCCGGTAGACCACCTTCCATTGGTGTAAGGTTTTACAATAGTGGATTCCACACTTATCTCCTGCGGTCTATGTCGGTTAAGGCAAGTGTTCCCTAAATTAAAGTGAAGTAATAAAATATAAACCAACAAAGGTGACTTAACAGGTTTGGCTTAGCCTAGGTAGGGGTATGGGACTCTACCTATGCCTTGCATTAGTTTGCCTTGAAGAAAGCCTTAGGAGATTTTTCTTATGTATGTATATGCTTATAAATGTAAATGATATGTACATGATGATCTTATATGTTAATGGAACTAGGTGATGTTGATTACTCTTATGAACATGTATTTGGCCTATATTGCTAAAGTATGATATTATGTATGTTTGTTATATGAAGTTGGACATTGGTTATGGTTCTTTCTAGGTTTACTTGATTAAGTAAGATTATGTGGCTTTTCTTAGTTATTGCACAAGTGGACTTAAAGAGGATCATGAGTAATGGTCTTGTTTTGGTTAAGTCAAAATGTACTCTTATTCATTCTTGTTGCTACTATAACTTGATGATAGAGTTACTCTGATTATGTGTTCAATTGTATGATATGCATGTTGAATTGACTAGACTTGGTGTTGTTGGTCTTGTGATGTATATGCCGATGCCTAAACGAATATGTCTTATTTATTGGTATGGTCTTGATTGAATGTGCAAAAAGGTTTTCAAAGTAAATTGCTTACTTAATAGTAAATTGCATACTTAATGAAATGGACTTTCTTAGCATGCTTTCACGATATCTGTGCATATGGTCTCATACTTAGTACAAGTGGTGTACTAATCCCATTGCTTCTTTTTTCCCAACATTTTAGGTTCCGCTCGTTGAAGGCATTTGGGGATGACTTTTAAGAAAACATGGAAATCTCAATCATCCAAGCTGGTAGGTCCTAACTTTTTGAGGTCAAAGCCACTATCAAGCTTATGATGTTGCTTTAGTTTTTTAAGAGTCTTATAGTCTTTCCTTTTCATTTGGATACTAAACATTGTATAACCTATATGTGGTCTTATTCTATTGATGTATGGGCTAGACCCAAATTGTTATACTCTTATTAGATGGTTATCAGATGAGACGACTATTTGAGACTATTATATTTTATATATCTATGTGCAATAAAAGTAGAAGACTAAGTAATCTTCATATATAAAGGGTCTATGTATACCTGATATAACTATACTATGTGTATATAGAGTTCTATTTAAACATTAATGTAGAAGTAGTAAAAAGTTTTAAATTTATGCTAATTTTGACCTATGAATATAATGATGTAAGCTAAGAGGATAGTCTAGTCCTCAAAGAGAACGACGACGTCAATTACGTCTAGGGGGGCTTACCGGATATGACAAGGGGTTAGTCTCCCATGACCTATACTATGTTGTGATGATTAAGAATGACTTAAATACATTTTAAAAAGGGAATTTTGCTTAGCCTCGAGTGAACTTGACAATGAGAGATGTTGACTCCCTATAAAAGGGAGATTCACCAAGCATTCTAATGAGATGAGGGATCCAATTTCTAATGGGCATATAGAGGGTTTAAGACATCTCTCCTAGTTCCTTAACTATGTTTCCTTTATAGGAATACTAACTAGTGTATCCACCTAGAATTCTATGTTCATGTTTTGGTCCTACCTTGGCTACTAGACCACTTTCTTTCGGTGTAGGTTTTCATGACACTAGATTCCATGTTTAGCTCACATGGTCTATTGTCGCTTAAGGCGATTGTTCCCGAAAGTAAAATAAAATTAATAAAGTGAACACTAACTAGGGTAACTTAAGGGGTTCTACTTTGTGTAGGTAGGGTTGTGGTATTCTACTTATACATGGCACAAGTTGACCTTGAGGAAAGTCTTAGAAGGTTGTTCTTATGTAATCATGATGTAAATAAAATGTATGTGATGACTTTATATGTTGATCATGCTATATGATGTTAGTCTCATTGTTGTATATGATATTGATCTATGTTGATGTACATGATTATGAACATGCATGATATGAAGATATATGAAATGTTGATGTTGCTTATGATCTTGTACTTTGTTTACTTGATTATATGGGGTTATCAGACTTCACATAAGCATTGCACTTGTAGGATTGGGAAGGGGATGTGAGTAAGGGTCTTGTGTGATATGATGTTTTGAACTCTTGTACATGAATTGTTGTTATGACATTATGTGGGAGTTGTTATGCTTATTTGATCTTAATATGATGCCATTTATGTTGACATTATCCATGTTGACTTGACTTTATCATGATATTGGTCTTGTGTTGAATATGGGATTGTATTTAGTGATTTTAAATGGCTTGTATATGTTCTTGATTATGCATAACGGCTTTTGAAAGTTACTTAGCATGGTTATGAACACAATGTCCCTTTAAACATGATTTCAATGTTTTATGTACATATGTTTCCATACTTAGTACATGTGGTTGTACTAACCCATATTCTTTCCCAATTCCCAAATAATGTAGGTTTGGGCCGTTGAGGTATCAAGGTCACTTTGCGAGAGACTTGGACTTTTCCCCAACTTTTGCTAGGTCCTCTAGTTTGAGTATTGTGCCACGTATTCTACCCTAGTAGTATTGCTATGGTCTAAAGACATTCATTTCTTTCCTATTATTGAAGGCATTGCTGTAAGCCCTATGTGGCAAATATTAATTTGTATAAGGGTTATTCCCAAATGTTCTACTTCGTTTTAGTTGGTTTTATGTGATACAATATTATTAGACTAAATTATTACGTATTGGTTATGTTGACTAAACAAGAAGCCTACGTAAGCTTCATATGAGAGGAGTCCAAGTAAACTCCATATATAGTATCTGAGAGGTATATGTATACCTCAATAAGTAAAAAAGTTTTACTTTTTTCGCATTTTAACGTATGATATGTTATGTAGAATGCTAAGAGGCTTATTTAAGTCCTCTCCGAGGACGACAACACCGGTTATATCTAGGGGCCTCTCCCCGATCGTGAAAGACTAAAACTTCGGTCAACTATTGTTCATTTTGTTTTTATGCAAGTTTTAGTAATTTGTAGCTTTTGAACCTTGAAAAATCATGTTGATCACAAGTACAAGAAGATGACCCTTAAAATCTACTTGTAACGATTTGATCAACTTTAGAAGGGTCATTTTATGCTAGTAGGATAGTTGGCATGACTCCCAAGGCGTTTAGTGCTAGCTTATACGATTAAGCATTTTAACTTTCATGTTAAGGCCTAAGTTTTAATTTAGAAAATATTTGAGTAAACAATCAAATATGAGAATTTTTTCAGTGCGGTTAGCTTTAGAATATTGAGTTTAGTCTAGAACGACCCTTCCTTAGGATCTTCAGGCCTCTAGGAAATTTTAAGTTCCCTTATAGATTTTGGATTAAAAATCGAGTTTGGGATGGAAACACTTTTTGCTGAAATAACATAGTATGGGAATATTAGCTGCCGTATTGAATGTACAATATCAAATTTGGTAGGCATATATCGTTTGCGTGCATGGGATTCTACACAAATACAAAATGTCTCATCGGAGAGAGGGAAACATGCCAGAAGCTGATATGCATCACTTGATGGAGAGCAAATTAGTCTTCACAACTGTGGATGTTGGTTCACATTCATTGAGAATACCATTGCATTTGCGGGGTCTAAGTTACATTTATGAAGGGCTAGGTTGCTTTGTGCGTTCGTGGATACCTAGTCGTGATCGTGGAGCTCTCATTACTTGGACTTCGTGATCGTGAACTCGATGCCTTTGATTCGCATATGGAAACTCCGCAAATCTCCAAATTCGCAAAGAGTAAAATCATCTAGTCTTTTATTTAAAGAATAGACACGATCAACTTTTATTGCAAAGGTTCAACTAGTGATATTTTAGTTCTTTGACTTTGGATTTAGGCGATTTGAAGTATGGTGGATTCATCAAGGTTTTTGCTAAGATATGGAGTAACCAAAAGTCATTGATGAGCATCTGTTCGAGGTTAAATTGCGTTTTAGTTGCCTGCCTTGTCTCTTTAAATGAACTCGATTGTTGTCTTTGTTGCATGTTATTGGTTATGGCTATTCTGAGCCTCAGATTGTGCATTGTGTTCCTTTTTGGAACACAAGTTTGGAAGTTGTTTAGAAACTTTTAAATGAGTCAATTCCTAATTGTGCGTGGGTACCTTAATTCCTTTTTAATTTTAAATGTGATTCATTTTCATTTTCTGTGTTTTGGTGTCCAAACGACTCTATTGACATTGTGAGCCTATTTGTTAGCATGGCAGCGTTTGGAGGCCATTCAGAAAGGAAAATCCCCAACCATGTGATTTAGAGCACAGATGTTAGGCCTGCATGTAGGATACAACTTCCTTTTGATTTGGATTTAGCTTTAATTTGAGTATGCATTATGATTACAATGAATTAGGGGTAAGTACCTAGTTATTCTCATTTCTGTTCTGAGATACCATGTTATATGGTTGATCGGTATTGTTTAGGGTTTAGGACCATGCTAGTCGGGGATTATATGTAATTTTTCTTACTTTTGGGTATTAATTGTATTTTTTTTTTATAATGAGCATGTTCAACCTTAGTCTAGGATTATACTTGTCACGACCCGAGGCACCCCCTAGTCGTAACCGGCGTACTCAACCTCAAAGAGGTCTTATACAAGCCTCATGGATCATTCATTGCATACAATACTTTAAAATAAAGAAGAATTAAAAAATTTCTTCACACACAAAGATACTTTCGTTAAATGGCAACCGGAAGCTTCTAACTTTATACACTTATATCTCAAAAACCATCTAATACTTTAGAAAATGTGAGCTAAACATGGAATCCGGTGTTACCCACACTCAAAATGGTTTTCCTACATTCCTAAGGTAAGACCATGGTTTGTTAGATTTTTGGTGGATCCACTAGCTAAAGACCTATAGGGGCACATACTTCATGAGACAAGGAGATTGATACTAGAAACCTGCCCTTTCTGACAGGGGACCTTAATTTCAATAGATTGCTTATCGTTCTGACGGGGGATCTTCTATATAATGCAATATCCACTCAGTGTGAATTTATCCCACAGAGTACTTATTAAGTCATAACATGTTTTATAAGGGTAGCTCATTAGATCACGCGTTAGAATAACCTTTCACCGTCCATGTCAACATGTAATACTAGATTCAATTAGGTCAAAATTTACTTTCAACTTTAGAATCATCACATTGTGATAAAAACTTTACATCATGTTCATTTTGTGTTCATGGGAATAGTCTTTCAATCAACACATAAATATTATTCATAATTATGGACATTTCCCTGTCAAAATGTTTAGAAAGCGTATATATTACCTTCATAAAAATCATGCATTATATCATATCTTGCCTTATTGAATGTCAAAACTCATGTCAATTAACACATCAAGAATTACTAATTTAGACATGGATAATAACATGATTCAAATAACTCCAATACTACAAGCATAACCTCATAATTTCCTTTTTTCATCAATTCACTCATATCACCAGGTCATAAATTATAAGTATGGGTGATATCATGGATTCTTAGGGATTTCCACAAAACAATAATAATAAATCATCAATTCAATCATAATAATAATTAATTAAATCATTAGAATCGTTTTTAAGGGAATCCATGATTTGGAGTAAAACCATAGCTTTTGGGGAAATTACAAGTTTTGAAATTGAGTTTGGAGGTACTTCATGGATGAATACTATCCATGGATGAAGGACTGTCGTACCTTAGCTATGAATCTCAAAAGAAATTGAGTAGAAACCTTGCTCCTCCAAATTGTAGCGTCAACTTCCATCTCATTCTTCCTTGAAGTTTTAGAGAGAGAATATTTTGGAGAGATTGAGTTCTTTTGGAATTTTTAGAAATAATCACATGGATGTATTAATTTAGTGAATGAAATTCCTTCTATAGGTGTTAAATATTATGCTATAACGACACCACTTAAAATTAATTAAAACTGGAAAACCCTATAATTCCCCTAAGGTCAACTACAAAAAAAGCAGTTCCAGGCCTTACCCACGCCCTACCTCTAAAGAGCCGGGGTTAGACCCACGACCCGTTCTAGTGAACGTGGATTGGGGTTTTGGGACTTGCTTCCTGGGTGCTTTTCACGATCCAGGGGTACCCCCTAGACGTAACATGATGACTCTACCTCGGAGGGGGTTGCATATAATTCCTTAGCATAATCATACACATAAAGTCATAGAAATTATGCGGAAAACTTAAAACTTTTACAATCAAATTCAAATTATTTTTCATAAACAAAAATAAGAGTCTAGACTTGTCTCAATCACTTTCTAGTATAATAGAGTGTACAGATAGGTTCGAAATCCCTTAACATCCATTAAGTCTGAAAATAGAAAGTACAATAGAAACTGGAAAAAACAATATCTTGTGCTCGAACTTGAGGATTTAACAAGCCTAGGAAATTGTCAACCCAAGCTTCACTTGAAATAAGTAGTACGTCTCAATGACCAGAACCTACACTCATAGAATGTGAATATATGGTTTAGCACAAATAATGTACTAAGTATGAAATCCATGCATAAAAAACCTTAAAACATGCACAAAAGGGACATTTAGTTGAAATCATGCATTTATCATGTTTTGAAAGACATTATGAGCATTTATGAAGAAACATAATTCAAAAAAACTTATAAGAAACCCAAAGCCATACTAGTGCAATGCAAAGGTAAGATCCCATAACCCTACGAAATCCTAAGTATCACATTTAGATCACCAACATCATAAATATCTTACTTTTCCTCACCCATAACAAACATACATAAATAAGGAGTTAATAATATTCATAACTTGTAAAGAGTGAAGTCAACCTAAACCTTAATGCATAGTATACATACATAATCTTTAAGTCTTCCTAAGATAAGAGAATCTCACTATAACCTCTCTTAAAGCCTACTTGTGCAATGCATAAGTGAAGTCCATACCCTTACTCATACAAACCAATATCTCTTAGTAAGTCATAATTAATGTCCATGTTCTTATCATAGTTCATATTCATATCATATAAGGAAGAATAGACTTATTCAACACAGACCATACGAGCTACATGGAATCTGGTGTTCTATCCCCACACAAAAAAGAGGTGTCCTACTTTCCTAAGGTATAACATACATAATAGCTTTTAGATGGAACCACTAGCTAAAGACCTAAGTGGGCACAAATTTAAGAGATAAGGAGATTGCTAATAGAGAGCAGAAATTCTAGCGTAAAAGCTTTACATCTAATGAGATAACATATATTGCGATGCAAAACTTTATAACATAGAAGATAACATATCCACTCGGTGGTAAGCATAATTCCCCTTAAAATCCATATTAAGCCTTTAATTTTAGTTCATGTTCATAAACAAATACACTAGACATTTAATTCAACATGGTATTATAATAGCTCATCATGTATTCATTAGGTGAGAATGTCCTTCCAACCTTAGAATCATAAATATGTGAGTGAACCTTTCACATCATATTCATTCTGCTTCATGAAATGGCCATTTAATCAACATAACAAACTTATTTTGAACATATAGACATACTTTATGCATAAACAAGTGGAAGAGTATAGGGAAAAATTATATTTCATCAATACCACAATTAAAATATAGTCACAGGATCATTACTATATAAGTAAATCACAAGTTCATATACAATCATCATCAATGTGTATAATCCCTAACAAGTTTCTCTTCAAAGCTAAGAATCAATATAAACCCTAAATTCTAGAATCTTCACATTAGTAGAAAATTATCATGATCGAACATCTTAACTAAAGTAAGCATAATCAATTGTCAAGCCCCATGATCAATCAAGCCATACTATAATTCATAAATACTTAAACATTCCAATCATAAATCATCATAATCAACCATTGTAAACAACAATTAAACATTTGAAAATGATTTTTGAGAAGACCCATGTTACAGATTGAAAAACCTCGATTCGGGGAATTTGAAATCTTGAAAACATAATTTGAAGGATCTATTTGGGTGATAGATTCCCAAATATGAAAAGCATCCATACCTCAATTAAGAATCTCAAATAAATTTGGAGAAGATTCTTGAGAATCTACAAACCCTAGCTCTAATGGTTTCTTCTTCTTCTTCTTCTTCTTCTTCTTCTTCTTCTTCTTCTTCTTCTTCTCTAGAGAGATAAATATTGAGAGAAGAGAGGGTTTAGGAATTATTTTGGTGTTTGAGTTTATGACTTGAAAATAGGTGAACTGGACTTAAAATTTACTTATATAATACCCCTAAAAATAACCAAAATGGACTAACTTGAATTGGACTTAAAAAAGAAATTACATTAAAGGCCATCACTTAGTGAACTCATCTAGGAACCACGAGCAGTAGTGAGGACCACGACCCGTGTTCTTACCCGTGGAGTTGAGGCATTGGCTTGGGAAGTGGTGACTACAGACCACGAGTCGTGGTCCCTCTTGGGGTCCTTAAGGCTGTGAGCTTATCATTTGGATCCCTAAGCTTCAATTCCTAAGGCATCTTCACAAAGGGCTTGATCAAGACCACGAGGCATTGTCCCTTTTGTGAATTCTAAGACAAGATATAGGACAAAGAGTGGCCAATTTCTCATGGCCAAGGAAGCTTCAGTACTACCTCCACAAGCCGTGGAGTGGACTATAGTTCATTGTTCTTATAGAAAAGATAGGGGAGTGTGCTCCTAGCTAGGGGAGGTCTTGACCTTTGGCCTTGGATTGTCACTTTTGGACTAGGAACTTGCCCCTTTTTTTCACTCAAATAAATCACACTTAACCCTTCAATGACTTATTAACATCCGGGGAAAAATTTTATGAGTATCAGTCATTATGTTATGCTCTAGTTTACCCTATCATTTTTCGAGGTGTTACAGGACATGACCTATGGCCACTCACCCACGAAGCCTGGTGGGCCTTCGTAGCGTGAGTGGCCCTTCATGGGTCACTTCCTAAGTACATTTTTGGTTTCCTACTGTAACACCTTGAAAATCCAAGACATATTGTAAAGCCTTCATAGGTGTCACAAAGTCTAAACATTGTTTCTAAGTCCATTTTTATAAATATAGGTCATTTAGGAGGTTTAAGAACCAAAACGTCCGGGAAGTTGGTTCAAAGGGATGTTAGTGTGCCTTAGCCTATTTGAATAACTATTAGGAGTCGGAAACGTACTAAAATTGGTGTAAAGTTAGTTAATAGATGTTTGAGTTGTTTCATCGTTGAAACGTGTAGGTATGACTTTCCAAGGAATAACCAAGGGCCCTTGAGGAAGACCTCTTAGTTTGGTGCAACACTGCCTGGTAGTGTGCTTCGAAGGAACAAAATATGGCCCGTGTGTGGATTGATGGGGCATCGATGCCACAGTCGTCCAACACATAGTCTATTGGAGAAGAACCTTTCACCTGCATAATCTTTGGACTCATCAACGTAGTGCAGAGGTGCAGGATAAGGTCCGTGTGTGGAGCGATGGGGTGTCGATGCCACCGTCGTCCCACACTTAGACAAATTAGAGGAAGTCATCTCCTGCAAAGTCTCTGAGTGAGATGACGGAGTGCAGGACGGAGGGGGGGGGGGGTTGTCCCTCGACTCACAGACAGCCCATCGATTGGGTCTCGTCTGTGAGGGTCGAGTTTCACTGCCAAATTTTAAATGATTTCATTTAATTAATTAAGTGGTTTAGGGGCTAGTTGGGGATTAAAGGGAGACTAATTAATTAGATTAATCGACCCTATAAATACCCTCAACCCTTATTAACCTAAAGACATCTCTCAAATAAACTCTCTTCCCTATCTCTTCTTTCTCTCCCTAATCGGAAGACTCCAAAAAGCTTACCTTGGGAGGTGAATCGGGGGCATAAAAAGGGTTCTATTCACCTTTGAGATTCTTTCCTCAAAGGGTTCTTTCAAAATAGATTTCAAAAAGTTTAGTTTTCTTTTGGGTTTCATTCAATTACGAAATTGAAGTTATGGATTGAGTTGTTAAGGAATTCTTAAGGTTGTATTGAGTATATTAACATGTAATTCAACTTTTTTATGGTAATTGTTGATGGTTTGGTCTAAATTGAAGAATATGATCCTCTATCCCTAACCCTAGGTAGTAATCTCGTCCTATATAGTATTGTAATCATTCAATTGTGTTGGTTGTTGATTTGATTACTATTTTATGGTGTTATTATGATTAAATTAAGATGAATTATATGCCTATCATGCTAGTTCTTGACATGTGGTTTAGGTTATGAATTGTCAAGGTTAAATTAGCCTATATATCTTGTCTAAAGTTATGATCTAGAGTTGAATTGGGTTGTAGAGATGCAATTGGACCTGTTATTCTATTGGTCATCATTGTGTGATGATATTACTCCCCAAGTTGGGTTGAGTTATAAGTTAATGGTAAGTCCTTGATGATAGACTATCAGGAAGACTTGGTAAGTCTTAGAATCTCTATCTTTACTTCCAATTGTGATTAATTGTTGTTAAGCATGATATTACATTGGAGTATGCCTTATACTAGGATTATAGGGTGGTATGATGTTTTATTGAAATGTCTTCATTATGTTGTGAGGTTGATTGAGGTGTATGTGATATAAGGATGGTGAAAACTATCAATGTGCCTTGATATGCTATGAAATGCTAATGTGTTAACCTCACTTATATGAATTGTGATGAAAGGACTTATACTCATACAATTCTTATTGAGCTATTGATGATGATGATTATACAAAGGGTAGACCCTATGGCCTAAATTAAGCTATGATTGATAATTAAAGGCTTAGAGAGATTTCAAAAAGGGACTCTAGCTTAGCACCGAGTGAACTAGATAGAGGAGTGTCCTTTCCCACATAGGGAAGGTAGGAACACTATGTTACTCTTGAGTTTGGACACTATAATGCATGGCTCATAAAGAGGGTCCCAACTAAATCTCCTAGTTTTGTAACTATGTTTCCCCCATGGGAATACTAGCTAGTGGATCCACTTAGTTGCTATGTTTCTTGTTTTTGTACTACCTTGCCAAGTAGTCCTCCTTTTTTTGATGTAGGTTTTTATGAAACGGATTCCACACAAGGTCATGTGGGTATGTCGGTTAGGTCAAGATGTTCCCAAAAGGGAAAACGAATTAAAGGACTTCAACTCTAACTTGAATAACCTAAGGGGTCTAGCTTAGTCTTGGTAGGGGTATGGGACTCTACCTAGACATTGCACTAGTTAGCCTTAAGGTTATTCTAAGGAGAAGGTTCTTATATATGTTTATGTAATGATAATATATGATGTATATATATTGAACATGGAACATTGTTGATACTATATGTGGATTTAGTTTATTTATGAGTATGCCTTGGGTTATAACGATAATAGCTGATGAAATGCACGACTAAATGCCATGATATGCAAAGTTGGACATTGTTCATGTTTTCTTGTTGAGGATACTTGATTGAGTAGGGTTATGGGGTTTTGCTTGGTCATTGCACTTGTTGACTTGATAAGAACTTGTGAGTAGTTGTCTTGCTTATTATGATATGTTTAACTCTTATTCATTCTTGTGATATTATTCCTTGATATTAGGGTTGTAGTAAATCACGGTTTCAAGTATATTTGGTTTAGTATTACTTATACGATAGTAAGCATGTTGGTTGATTGATATGACTTACGTGACTTTGCATTAAGTCCCGAAAGGGGTAAAATGGCATGTTTTTGATAAAAAGTCCCTTTTAGCATGTTTTGTTTGCGCATGTGCATAAGATCTCATATTTAGTACATGTGGAGTACTAACCATATTTTCTTTACTTTTGCCAAACATTTTAGGTTTGAGTCGTTGAAGAGTTTGGAAGGCAATATTTTTAAAGGCTTGGATTCTTCATTTCATCCAAGTAGGGTAGGTCCTCAACTTTCGAGGGCAATGCCATCCTCTAGCTTTGGATTTTGTTATAAGAATATTTACTCTATCATTCCTTTCATTTTTAATTGAATATTGTACTTTTGTATGACCTACATATGGTCTTGTTGAATTGATGTAAGGGCTATGCCCATATTGTGATATTCGTTTTGATGGTATGAGATGAGACAATTGTTGAGACTAATTCTATATTTCTATATATGTATGTGCAATAAAAGTAGAAGGATATGTGACCTTTCTATATGAAAGGTCTATGTATACTCGATATTAATATATATTATGTGTAAGTAGAGGTCTATGTAAACCTCCAAGTAGTGATAATGAAAGTTTTAAATTTTTCCACATTTTCAACCAATGAATGTTATGACATAAGACTAAGAGGCTAGTCTTAATCATTGAAAAGGACGATGACGCCGTTACGTCTAGGGGGTAAACTCGGATGTGACATCTACTCAAGGACCCATGGTTTGAAATGCCCTAAAACTAACTAAGGTAAACTAGAGCTTCCTGATGGTTTCTTGAGTTAATTTTAAGTTAAAATAAGTTAATTAGTGTTCTTAGGAATTTTGTGAAGTTTGGTTATGTGTGGAGGTCAAACGTCCAAGAACGTCAATGACGTTCGGAATGTGTACCTTATAAAGCAGTTGTCTGTCTTGATGTGTTTGAGTGAGTTTTACGTGTTCATTTTGCTTGAAATTGGTGTGCTATGTTCCTAAGACCTAGACGAATATGTTTAAGGGTTTAACATTTGGGAACGACCCCACCTAGGACCCACAAGAGGCCCTAGATAAGTACCCAAGACTTGACTCCAAGACTTCCTATCATTGTCCTTTAACGGGACCAGTCCACGGCCAGTTCACCAATTGACGGCTTGTCGACTTGGTCCGTCGATTGGACCTGCATGTCTGAAGGGTTTGAGGGTTGCAGAGTCAACCAACGGACACTCACCAACGGGGCGTTGGTTGACGAACGGTCCGTCATTTGTGGGTCGTCGATGGGCCTGTGAAAAGCTATAATTTTCTGCCAAGTCTTGAGGTGTTTGGTAAATTCACACCAAGTCTTTTATGACCCTGGGACATTTATTTTAGTATTAGGTATATTAAAGTATTTAAAACCCTAAGCCTTAATTTTAGACCTCATTTCCTAAAACCCAAAATCCCTCTCCCTTCGAACTCTCTCTCAAGTCTCTTTTGGAAGCTATAAGTCAAGAAGAGATAGGAGGACTGTTGGTGTCCAAATTCATCATAAAAATAATTGAAGTTTCTCTTATCTAAGGTGTGGTATACATCATTGAACTTTCTTCATACAAGAAGTCTCTTCTAATTGATTTTTAAAAAGGGTTTGCAACCCTAGTTTTTTCTATCTTCAACTCTAAAAATGGGTCTTGCATGAAAACGTGTTGAATAACTTAATAATGATGTTTCTAATGTTAGTTGATGATTTTAAGTTCAAAAATTCAATGAAAACATGTAAAAGCTTTTCATCAAATGTTGGCTGAAGAAATTGGTTAAATGACCTTAGTTTTGAAGTCTTTGAGCTTTGCTTTACTTATGTTGTTATTGATGTTAAGCTACTGCCCTAAGGAATAATTTATGATGAATTATTGAGTAAAAATTCTACAAGTTATGGAAGTTAGGATTTAAGGGTAAGTTGGTTATGTTGTTTAAGTTTTAATTATGAAATGCTCTTGAGTGGTATGGTCCACCTTCTTGGTGGCGGTGTGACTACGAAATTGATTATATTTAGTATGTATTATGAGTGTGGATTTGATGGACTAATATGTGATATGAAGTGACAATGAATATGGTTCTTGTTTTATGTATTATGAAGCTTGAATTGCAAGTTTGACTTTGATTGTGCCAAAATGAAGTATATGACTTTGTAAAGCATGTAAAGTGTGTGATTTGATAAATCAAAGATCTAAAGCATGTGCAGAAGTAAAATGTAAATGAAATGATGCTTATGTTCAAGGTGTACTCACATGTACACACACACACTTAAGTGAATGAATGAAACTAAGTTAAGTAAATAGAGGAGTTTTGAGGTGGACACCATTTTTAAGTTGAGATGAAGTGTTTAGTAGCAACCTCACTACATACTAAGATCTTTCTAAGATAGGTCGGAGGATGACTGCCCTTCATGAGTTGAGATGTGGTGTTCAATAGTTATACTTTACCTATAGTTTATAATGTTTAGAATCCATGGGGGTTCTGTCTAGCACTGAGAGTACATGAAGAAGACAAGGTGACACTTCGTGTGTTGAGATGTTGTATTCCAATGTACCTCTTTAAATATGTACTCTTCTTTAGTAGATAATGAGTTACTTAGTAGTAATCTCCTTATCCCTTAACTATGCGCCCGCATAGTTGTAGATATTGGGAAAGCCATATAAAAGCTAAAAAAAGTGACGTAACTCTAGGAAAGTAAGGATCCCTCATCCGATAGGGGGATTCCATGTGTATCTCTCATTATATATGTCGGTCAAACAAACCCCCACAAAAGAAATGAAAATGCTAAGTCTTCTAAAAGAGTGTACTACTTGGGGTAGGTAGTGGAATGAGACGCTATTTATCCATTGCACTAGGTAGAAATTATAAAAGGGGAGTCTTAGTGAGCCTTATATGAATTGAATGACATAACTCTCTTAATATAACGTACTACTTAGGGTAGGTAGTTGAATGAAACGCTATCAATACATTGCAGTAAGTAGACCTTCCTAAAGGGGATTCTTGGTACCAAGCCTACTATAAGAGTGTCGTATTTATGATAGGTGGTGGTATGGGACTCTATCTACTCATGCACTTGGTAGGCATTCAGAAAGGGAAGTCTTGGTGGGTTGTTTGGGTGTTCTTCTAATGTCTTGTTATTGAGTGGGGGCCTTTTCTCCCGAGGTGTGTAAGCCAAAAAGGGTAGTCTTGAGGATTGCTTTGGTGTGTATTGAAGGAGGCACATGCGTACTTCTTTTTGTATCTTACTTTGATGAGTCTTAGGATAATCCTTAGTTAGGGAAACTCCTATGGAAATGAGTTCTCTTCATCTTTGTTTGGACTTGGAAGTTCACTCCTTTGGAATTAGGGCAGTTCACTGCAAATGCTCAAATTGAATTCACTGTACTAGTTTGAAAGTTTAATGTAAAGGTGTATTTTGGTTAAAATTATGGAAATTCTTCTATAAGTGTTAAATGATGATTCTTGTGTTGTTTTACTTCTAAATTCATGAATGCTTTTAATTATTTGGCATGAAAGGTTATTTTACTAAAAGTCCCTTTGTGCATGTTTTTGCATATGCCTTACTTAGTACATTGTTTTGTACTAACCCCATACTTCTCTATACTCTATAAGTATAGGGTGGAAGATTTTTGGAAGAATTGAAGTTGAAGCTTGGGAAAACTAATCTCTCAAGATTTGGTATGACCTCATATATTCGAGGACATAGTTTATATTTTTCTTAGTTTTAATATTAAGATTTTATTATGTATTTTTCTTTCAATGTAAATGGTCGTGTCCCTATGATATTATATCATGTCTTTAAGTTGCTTTGTGACGATGAGATTCTCTAAACATTTATGACAGACTAGCTTTTTATTAAATATCTTGCAAAGTTAAAATTCTGCACTACTTTTCATGTCTTATGTAATGAACGATAGTTGAAGGGCATGTACAAGTCCCCAAAAGGTCAAGTATGCGCGATCATGACCTAAGGGTTCGTCCTAACTTCTAAGGGGTACTTGCAGCTTATGACAGACTTGGTATCAGAGCATAAGGTTATGGGAAATAGTTTAGGGTCTAAAAGTCTTACAAGCCACATAGTATCTTGGTCATTGGTGTGAGTCGTGACACATCCATGGACAAGAGGCTATATGATGATAGAAATTTCACTTTCTTATCTATTCAAATGTCGTGCCTTAGAGTTGAGTCATATAAGGTGTCTTTTCTCAAGCTAACAAAGGATTTGGAGCTCAACCTAATGCTAGTACCCCCGCTTCTAGAATCTGAGATTTTATGAGGATGAACCCTCCCACTTTTCATGAAACTCAGGTGGATGAAGATCCACAAGGTTTCATAGATGAGGTTTTCAAAGTATTGGATGCTATGGGTGTGGTTAGCCACTTACCAACTCAAGAATGTGTCTCAAGTGTGGTTTGAGCAGTGGAAGAGTGAGAGACCCTTAGATAGAGAGCCTGTTGATTGGGAGGAATTCAAAGAGGCTTTCGTAGATAGGTTATTTCCCTTAGAGTGGAGTGAGAAGAAGATGGTGAATTAATGAACCTTCATCAAGAGGGAATGAGTGTGCAAGAGTACTCTCTCAAATTTACCCAACTCTCTAAGTGTGCCCCAACAATGGTAGCAAACTCTAGGGATATGATGAACAAAATTGTGATGGGAGTGTCTAGCTTGGTTGAGAAAGAGTTCCGCACAACAATGCTTCTTAATGACATGGATATTTCTTGGCTCATGGTGTATGCACAACAAATTGAGGACTCCAAAATCAGGGTGATAAGGCAAGACGGTAAGAGGCCTTGGTCGGATGATTCTGGTCACCAAAAACCTAAGAAGAGGTTCTATCCCAAAGATTCTCCCATGGGAAACAAGGATAAGACTCCAAACCAAAATACCCAAGGTGGTGGCCATACTTTTGAGAGGACTAGGTGCACTACTTGTGGGAAGCAACTTTTGGATAGGTGTCTTGCAAGAACGGATGGTTGTTTTAGTTGTGGTAGAAAAGGCCACAGTATTAGAGACTACCCTAGCATCAAAGCAAGAGGGAAAGAGGTCAATCAAGCTTCCCTAGATCCTAATACTCCAAAAGAAGAACCCTACCTATGGGATGGGAGCTAGGAAGGATAACTAATTCGGAGTTGATAATCCAGGTAAGTCTTGACTCTTTATTATTGTTATTTTTATATTATGAAATGAGTTTATATAGTTTTATACTCCATATGATCATGCCATCTTGATGAATTTCTCAAAGGATGAATTTTTGAACTTTTTTTGAATGTTTGGCAGTGTTACAATGATATTCACGGTAAGTTTTTCAAATTTTGAAAAAAAATTATTTCGTCTTTGATTGAATTTCAATATGTGCAACTGTGTTGTATATGAGCATGTTTAATGTTATAAAAGGTATATCCTCCATAAAAGAAGGATAAGGATGAGTTTTGAAATTGTGAAGTTGATGCAAAAGTTGCCCATGTTGCTAGTGTGTAAAATATGAAATGGCACTCCTTGATAGATAATGCTTTGATTTTTAGTGAGTTGATCATCATTTTAATTTTTTATGTGTTTCTAATGAAGTCCTTGAATGTCTTGACATTTTTGTGTCATTCGAGGGGAGAATGTAACGCCCTAAAATGAACTAAGGTAACTAGATATTCGTGATGGTTTTTTGAATTAATTGTAAGTTACAATGAGTTACATTACTGTTCTTAGGCATTGTGTGAAGTTTGGAGGTCAAACGTCCAAGAATATCCATGACGTTTGGAAGGTGTGCCTTAGAAAGTACTTGTGTGTTTTGATGTGTTTTAGTGAGTTTTACGTTTTTGTTTTGCCTAAAATTGGCTTGGGATACTATGTTTTGGGGTTTGACGTCCAGTCACGACCCCACCTAGGACTCACAAGGGGCACTAGAGAAGGGCCCAAGACTTGAGTCAAAAACTGTCTGACACTGTCCACCAACGAGGACCAATCAACGTCTCTTCGACATGGTCCGTCCATTGGACCTATAGGTCTACAGCGTTAAAAGGTTATGGACTCAACCAACGGACCTCACCAATGGGGAGTTGGTTGACAAATGGTCTTGTTTGTGGGTCGTCGATGGGCCTGTAAAAAGCTATAATTTTCTTCCAAGTCTTGGGGTGTTTGGTGAATTCACCCCAAGTATTTTATGACACAGGGACGTTTATTTTACGGTTTATTAGGTATATTAAAGTATTTCAAACCCTTAGACCTAATTTTAGACCTCAATTTCCTAAAACCCAAAACCCCTCTCCCTTAGAACTCTCCCTCAAGTCTGTTTGGAAACTAGAAGTCAAAAAGATATAGGAGGCCTTTTTGTGGCCAAATTCTTCATAAAAATCATTGGGGTTTATCTTATCAAATATATGGTATACATCCTTGAACTCTCTTCCATTCAAGGAGTCCCTTCTAATGGATTTTCATAAAGGGTTTGCAACCCTAGTTTCTTCTATCTTCAATTCTAAATATGGGTATTGCATGAAAACGTTTTGAATGAATTAATTATGATGTTTCTAATGTAAGTTGATGATTTTTATGTCAAAACATCAATGAAAACATGTTAAAGCTTTTGATCAAATGTTGGCTTTAGAAATGGGTTAAATGAACTTTGTTTTGTAGTCTTTGAGCTTTGCTTTACTTATGTTGCTATTGATATTTATCTACTGCCCTAAGGTCTAATTTATGATGAATTATTGAGTAAAATGGATATAGGTGAAGGAAGTTAGGATAAAAAGGTAAGTTGGTTATGTTGTTTAAGCTTTAATTATGAAATGCTCTTGAGTGGTATAGTCCACCTTCTTGGTTGCGATGTTTACTTAACAAAATTGATTATATTTAGTATGTATAGGTATGTATTTGATGGCCTAAAATGTGATATAAAATGCTAAGAAGATGGTTCTTGAGTTATGTATTATGAATGTTGAATTGCATGTTTGACTTAGATTATTCCTAAATAAAGTATATGATTTTGTGAAGCATGTAAAGTGTAAGATTTGATGGATCGAAGGTCTAAAGCATGTATACTAGTTAAATGTGAATGAAATGATGCTTATGTGCAAGGTTTGCTCACATGTACACACACCTCACACTTAAATGAATGAATGAAGCTAAGTTAAGTTTATAGAGGAGTTTTGAGGTGGATACTCTTCGTAAGTTGAGATGAAGTGTTTAGTAGCAACCTCACTACATCCTCAGAGCTTTATAAGATAGGTCAGAGTATGAATGCCCTTCGTGAGTTGAGATGTGGTGTTCACTATTTATACTTAACCTATAGTTTATAATGTTTAGAATCCATGGGGGTTATGTCTAGCACCTAGAGATATTAAGAAGTGGTGGTTAAGCTTTGTGAGTTGAGATGTTGTATTCCTATGTAATTCTTGAGATTAGTACTCCTCTTTGGTAGAGAATGAGTTACTTAGTAACCATCTTCCTATCCCTTAACTATGCGCCCACATAGGTGCAGCTATTGGGAAAGCCATGTAAAAGCTAAAAAAATGACCTTACTCCAGGAAAGTGAGGATCCCTCATCTTATAGGGTTTATATCGGGATTCCATGTCTTGATCTCATGGTCTATGTTAGTTAAGTTAACCCCCACAAAAGAAATGAAAATGCTAAGTCTTTTAAAAGAGTGTACTACTTAGGGTAGGTAGTGGAATGACATGCTATTTATCCATTGTATTAGGTAGGCATTCCGAAAGGAGAGTTTTAGTGAGACTTCTGTGAATTTAATGAACTAAGTTTCCTAATAGAATGTACTGCTTCGGGTAGGTAGTGGAATGGGACACTATCTATCCATTTCACTAAGTAGACATTCTAAAAGAGGAGTCTGGGATCCAAACCTTCTAAAAGAATGTCCTACTTAGGGTAGGTGTGGTATGGGACGCTATCTACTCATTGCACTAAGTAGGCTGTAACATTCAAGAAAATGTACTCGAGTACTGAAGAGTCTATTAGGTTTTAAGAATATGTATTGGGGTACATAGGCATCCCAATGCCTAATATTGAGTAATATTGAGAATGTTAGAGAATATTGGCTTAAGGGTGTTAGTAAATTTCTATGTATTAACAATTAACTTAAGATATACTTTGATGTTCAAATACTCCAATCCAAGCTTGTATAGGAATTGTTCCTGCAATGAAGCCCTGAGCTAATAATTTTCATATCTTAGATTCCACACGTTAGGTACGAGGCATCCAAGTGTCAAGCCTAGGTACCATAGCACATGATCATTTTAGATTAAGTTTTGCCCAAGGACATAGTGAGGATCCTTGGAAAAAGAAGTGAACAAGAAGTGCGCAGCAACACATGTGCAAGCACATGTGCTAACTACCAAGAGACCAAGAGCCAAGCCCAACTGAATTTGGTTAGGGCGGTTAGGGAACAGAGACACGTCGGGTAAAGCCACGTGGGGCCTAGCTTCCTAACTAATCCTAGGATCTAACTCACTTACCTAAATAGATAACCAACCTAAAACTAACTAAAATAAAATATCTAGTGCGCCCGAAATACTAAGACCTAACCGAGTGACACTAGCCGAGTAACTAACTAAAGAAACATCGTAGTACCTAATCTAGGATTGTCTAAAGGGGTTGTGTATGGTCGTAGTCACTTAGGGTAATTTAGTAATTACCCTAGGTCACTTAATTAATTAAATTAGAAAATTAATTAATTAATTAAAAATCATGGTCAAACCCGAACACTTAGCAAATTTGTAGAATTTGGCTAGGTCAAATGTTCTCCTATTTTTAGTCAATGTAAGAGGGGCATTTTGGTAATTGGCTAATGGATTTATTTAATTAAGTTAATTAGCCTAAGTTGAATTAGTCAATATTTTATTCCTAAGACCTAGACTCACATTTATCTAATAGAATCTCACGACTAAAAACAGTGAACAAACGTAAGAAAAATAGATCGGTTCTCCTAGAAGATTTCAAGGCAATTCTTCAAGATTTTCATGCAAAGTACAGGGTGATCTTCGTAGATTCAATTCTATAGTGAGGTATGGGTTTTCACTCTTGGATTCCATTCCCCAGGAGGCTTTTCAAACGTTTTGAATTCAAGAAAACTGAATCTAGGGTTGTTCCCAATGAAATTTTTGAATCTTCATCTCCCTAGTTCTCCCTAATTCTGATGCTAGTAGTATGTATAATGCAAATCTCGAGCATGTTGTTGGTATATGGTTCTAAATGATCATTATGTGTAGGTTTCTATGATTTGATAATTTCGAATGAGATCTATAGGTTAGATCCGTATGATTAATGCCTAATTGTGTTCGAGAATATGAAATTGTTATAAGTCATTTATGAAATTCAGTTTACTGTTGAAAGGAATGAAGGTTTTTATTACTGTTTGTGTATTACAGTAGTATGTTTGTAAGTGTTTGGTATGCAATGTTTCCAAGAAGAAATAAAAATGAGAATCAAAGCTAGTTAATGAATCTTCAATGCCAAATCAACTTCATAGCTTGGCCAAACAAAGCACTGAATTGTTCTTATGATCTAATCGAAAGAAATGTTAAAAGATGGCTTGCTTAAAATGATGATATTACTATAATATATACATGAAGTTAATTGAATTGGCTAGTAATAATATCATGAAAAGTGTTTAGTGAATGCTTGGTTTATGCCGATAAATTGGCTAGCAATATTATTTCCAAAAAAATGATATAGAGTTGGACCAATGACTAAGCCATACCAATGTTATATGGCCAATGTAAATTATGATGTTTTTTGTAAGGGCAAATACATGTTAAAGATTAAATTGAAAAGTTATAACTCTATGAACTCATAACCGAGGGTATGAAAATGATTGGGACAAATCCCAACATACCCTATCTAAATTAACTTGTGAACATAATAGCACATTGAATAAGTCCTTGCAATTTTCATAAAGAATGGTTCAACACTACAAAATAATGTTGAACAAGATAAGGTGAGTAATGAAATAACATAAAAGCATATGAGTCATGAAATAGACCTATAATGGGGTGTTAAAGTAACTGAGACAAGCCTCCCTTGAACCTAAATAATTATGTTAAAGTTGCTCACATAAGAGGGTGTTAGAAATCGTGAGACAAGTCTCATTCACCCCGTAATGATAATGTAAGATTATGTTCACATCCATCAAGAATAGAAAGGGATGACAAGTCATCCATTGAGCTCAATATGCCTCATACTAGAAGCAATCTTCCCTAATGTATGAGTTAACTCTAAAAGGTGTAACATATAAGAAGATGAGCTAACCACCGATAGACTTGTAATAAGCTTGTGCAAGCATATTTAAGGCTCATGAGATAATAATACCACCAAGGTGGACAAGGGTCTCCAAATTCTCCTAGTCTTCGAACTATACCGCTAGCATACGCTACTAGCTACTAGATCCACCTATGAAAGCTTGGAAGTATTCAGTTTCACTTTGGCCGGTGAACCACTTCTTTTCAGTATGGGGAAGACACTAGATTTCATGTTAGCTGACATGATCTATGTCGACTAAATGGTAAAGATTTCTTTAAGAAAGTAAGAAATAAAGAAAGAAAGAAAGAAATAACTAGGAAGATGAGGGGTGTTCGGATAGGATGACCAAAGGGTGAGGTTAGACTAAGTAGTGATGTAAGTCATTCTTAATCATTGCACAAAAAGATCCCAATGGAAGTCTTAAAAGAATATCCTAAATCAACGTAGCATGTTAAAAGTGAACATGATCTCAAAGAAGAAGAAACGTACGCTAAAAGTGAACTAAGTAACAAAAGCATAAGTATATCAAATCATGAGTGTTTGATAAGAATAAAGTTTTAACAGTTATTGGCTTATGTCATAAAGGGAGCAAAACTGACTCCTCAATGGGCATAGCCAATAAATATATGCCACAACATATTTATATTGTGCAAATGATCAAATAATGGGCATATCCAATAAATATATGCCCTAGGATCTTTATATTATGCAAATGATGAAATAATGGGCATAGACAATATATGAAGACTTCACGAATTTAACAAGAATGGAAGAATAACTTGTATGAAGGGTAGTCATTAGTCTTTTGGATTACTTACTTGATTCATGTTAGGAATGAGACTACAATGAATCATTGCACTCGTAAGTAAAACATAGGATCAGAGGAGATCATTGAACCATCCAATAAACCTTACGTCTATCATTCCTTTACTTTAAGGACACCATTACGGCTTTCGACTTCAATACTCATAACCTTAACACTAGGTTCAAGGTTTCACATAAAGGATCCTCTTAACTTCATTTAAGGTCTCATGTTATTCATACATACAAGACTAAGAGCTTTAGCATCCTAAGTCAAGACATCTCATATTCACATTCATACATGCATCAAGTAAGTGACACAAGTCAACTAAGACAAAACACCACGTACTTCACCTTAACACATATTACATGTCATTCTAAAAGCACAAAGAAATAACATTTATAATCTTTAATTCATCCCATAAAATATCATACCATCATCAATATGACCAACATAGACTCAAATAGTCAATTGGGAATAACCAATCATCAATTCTAAAACTATACACACAAAGCGATAGTCACAGTCTAACATAATCATCTACTTAACATCAATAGAATAACACATCAACTTTCACATTACTTGCCATGTAGATATATATTGTCATACTTCACATAATAAACTACATAAATAATCACATTACTTCAAGTAGTTGCCGATAAGGCCATGATCATCATAATACATAAAGTAATGTCGACAATGCCATATCAATTGCAATTAAAGCACATAACACCGCCATCATAAGTGGACTATATCAATCACAACATAATTGAAGTCTAATAATCATTAAATAAATGGAAATAGGTCATCGTGCCACCACTCCATCCTTAACACCTCAATTCAATGCTAAACCATCCAATTCAATACCACAAGGCCCTTACCCATGACTATAACCAACAATTCAATACAATTATAAGAATATTCAATGAAACTAGGTCAATTCACTACATATTCATTAATATAAGCCAACCTAGATATCAATTTAATCCTATTATTACATCAATCAACGGCCCATAGAACACTACATTAGAATCATAAACATTAGATCAACATTACTTAACCCATAACTTAGTCAGAAAATAGGGTTCATCAAATTCATGGGGTCATAGGTTAATTGAGTTAAAATAATCTAATTAATAAAAATTTAATCAACATCCAATGCTTAAAAACTGTAAATGCAAGAACCCATGCATAGATCATGAAATTGGACAATTCATCTTTGAAAACTTTGGAAAACTTCTTCGAATGTTGAGATCGTTGATGAAGAGAGTTTCAAGGATAAAAAAATCATACATCAACGAATATAAACCTCCAATTCGATGAAGAATATCCACTCGATTCTCCAATCCAAACCCTTCCTTGAGTTTTGCTCCAATGGTGTTCTAGGGAAATTTCTAAGGGATTTGGGTTTTGATTTTTGAAGAATAAAATTTTCTTAGTGTTTTAGGCTTATAAACACATTTAAAATACCCAAAAGAACGTTAAGGAACCTCAAATATCCTTATTTGGACATGGGGTGAATTTACAAGTTCACCCCTCAAATTAACAGTGAACTGCATGAAGGGATAGACCCATCGACGGTTGGCAGTCGACGGACCGTTCTGTCTTTAAATCGTTTGTTTCAAAGACTAACCTTTGGTATCTCCTCTTCTATGCTTAAGTCCCAATTGATAAGGCACCACCAACGGGGCGTGATTGACCCACTGGGCGTCGATTGCCTTCCGTTAGTAGGCTGTCTTTTGCAGTCTTGGGCACTCTTGAAGGGTCCTTCCTCAAGGAAGCTTGGATGGTCCTTCGGGATGTTTTCCCGAACATTTCCAACCCAAACATGATTGTATACGAGTTTAGTACATTTCACATGAATTTCATCAAAAACGAACACGTAAAACTTGATGAAACATGCCGAGACACACAAGGTCGTTTCAAGGCAAACCTTTCGAACGTCATGGACGTTCTTGGACGTTTGACCTCCAAACTTCATGAAACTTTACACACTGACTATATATATTATAATTAATCATATAATGACCTTATAACCTCATGAATCACACATAACTACATAGAACCACATATGAGGCACATAAGTGGCTTAGTCTTCGAACGTTTTAGTCATCCCTTGACGTTTCACTTTCAAATAACCTGATCTCTTAAACAGTACCTCAATACCAAATTATAGACCATTTTAGGACCTTATACCATCATGACAACTATTTTAGGATCTATTTCACTTAAATAATTTTTGGGATCTTACATTTTCCCCCACTTGGATAACATTCGTCCTCGAATGACACTTGCCACTCTCCGAACACTTCAAAGAATAGAGATTCTACTATTATCTAATGACCATACCATATAACATATCATACAATACAAACGTCTAAGAGAACATCAATTTCACAGATTCAAAAGATACACAACCCAACAAGAAATTAGAATACATTTTGTAACTCATTATTCTATAAAACTCACATGCTTCATTCCAAATCGCAAAAACTCTTTTTATATTCAATATTATACTCGTATACATATGTTCAAACCACAATGTAGCAATTTTATACCAAACAATGAATTAGTCAAATTTTGAAAAATTTAATAGTGAGCATTCCATCTTACAGTGAATTAGGCCATTTTTCAAAAATGCATTTTTTAGGCAATTCTTGATAGGAACATGCTAATATGCAAGGTAAAATCATATAAACATATCCTACAACATAATCATGGATTCATAAAATACACAATGCAAGAAGTTAATGAAATTCAATTTCAACCAGAACTCCTAAACACCATGCACAAGCAACATGCTTCTATGACATTTTGTCCCATACACTAATCACACTCCCCCACTTAGAACTAAAAAGATAAATGCAAGGACTTACCCTCATCACATCAACATCTTGATTCTCTCCTCTAGTCCGGAGTGAATAGAAACTCCTCGTTGCTTTAACATCAATCTTTGGAACATTTGGATCAACTTTCTTACCCTCTTTTCCTCTAGAAGCAATGGTAGGACAATCTCTCACCTTGTGTCCTTCCTTACCACAACCAAAGCAACTCCCGGTACCCCTTAGACATTCACCATAATGCCTCTTTCCGCAAGTGACACATATAGGTTTTCCATTTCGAGAACCACCTCCTTTCTCAAATTTCACCTTAGCACTCTTAGGTTCTTCTTGAGTTTGAGCCCTCTTCTTAAACCTAGGTTGATCACACTCACTAGAATCACTCTTTTCATGTTTCTAGACATCCTCTTAAGTTTAGACTCTTCAATTGATTGGGCATACACCATGAGTCTATCTAGGGTCATATCATCATGTAGCATCACCGTACAACATTCCTCCCTCACAAAATCGGCGACACCCGTCACAAAATGACTCATCTCATCCATTGTATTAGACACATGAGATGGGGCATATCTAGATAACATTGAGAACTTCAAAGAGCATTCCTCAATGCTCATATTGCGTTGCTTGAGATTAATAAACTCCTTTACTTTAACTTCCCTCCTCTTACGGGGAAAGTACTTCCCAAGAAAAGCTTCCTTAAATTATCCCCACTCAATAGGACCCGACTCCACCGTCCTATTGTCCTTTCATTGAGTATACTATACTTGATAATACTCTCTCAATTGATATGAAGCTAGCTGCGCCTCCTCCCTAGATGTAACTCTCATAGCACTCAACACCTTGTACACACCATTAGGAACTCTTGGGGATCCTCTCCCACCTTAGATCCAAGAAAGATAGGAGGATTCATCCTCACAAAATCTCTTAACCTAGTCGTCATAGTGCTCTCCACAACATTCACCCTAGACACCTTACTCAAATTCTCTTGAGTAGTCATGGCTCGGGCTAAAGCAAGCAAAGACTCTCTAATATTACTATTACTCAACTCCGGGGGAACCACCGAAACATCATTACCTCGACCCACAATAGGGACTTGATCACCTTGAGCACCTTGAGGAACTTGCTCAACTTGAGGAGGAATCTCCTCATGCACATCATTCTCGAAAACTCTCCTAGACAATGTCCTCCTCGTATTCATCTTCCTAGAAACACAAGGAAGACCATAAGAAAAGAGTACTCACAACTTTTACTCTACGGCACGACATAAGAGTATAAATAAAGGGAAACTCTATCGTCCTATAGCCTCTCTCCCATAGACGTGTCGCGACTTACACCGATGGTCAAGACTCTACTAGACGTGATTTGATGAGACTTTTCGATTCCTAAGACTAATTTCATAACGTATGCTCTGATGTCAAGCTTGTCACATTCCGAAAGCACACCCTAGAAGTTAGGGTCGATCTTAGATTTGCAACCGGCATACTTTACGTCTAGGAGGTATGGTACAATCCGTTTCCGTATCATTCATCGCATATATATAATGAAAAGTAGTACAGAATTACAACTTTTCACAAAACATTAGAAATATCTTTAATAACATCTTTCATTAGAAATCATAGGAAATACTAAGTCTTAATCTCATAAAACTTAAGACATGTGAATATTTTTGGGACACGGCCCATACTTCAAAATATAGAATTACTTAGACTATTACACTACTTTGAAAAGTAAACATAAAAGAGAACTATATATTCCCTAGAGTCAATTGAGGACATACTTCAACTTCACATGAATGAGGCTACGATCCAAGTCTTGCTTCTCAAATGCTCCTCACCCACCAACAACTATAGAGATATATAAAAGCATGGATTAGTACAACCACATGTACTAAGTATTGCATAATGCATGAAAATCATGAAAATGGACGTTTATTAGAAATATGCATATACAACCATTGGGCGTCGATTGCCTTCCGTTGGTAGGCTGTCTTGGGCACTCTTGAAGAGTCCTTCCTCAAGGACCGTTGGATGGTCCTTGGGGATGTTTTCCTGGACATTTCCAACCCAAAAGTTATAGTATACAAGTTTTGTAACTCTACATGAATTTCATCCAAAACAAACACTTAAAACTCGATGAAACATGCCTAGACACACAAGGTCATTTCAAGGCAAACCTTTCGAACGTCATGGACGTTCTTGGACGTTTGACCTCCAAACTTCATGAAATTTGAAACAATGCCTATATATACTATAATAACTCATATAATTACCTTATAACCTCATTAATTACATGGAACCACATTGAGGCATATAGGTGACTTAGTCGTCGAACGTTTTAGTCGTCCCTTGACGTTTCACTTCCAAATCACCTAAACTCTTAGAAACTACCTTAATACAACATTATAAACCACTTTAGGACCTTATACCATAATTACAATCATGTTAGGATCTACTTCACATAAGTCATTTTTCGAGATCTTACACACACGTAGCCGGACTAAAGTACGGGGTTAAATTGTCTAATTGTCGGGCCAAGGATTTAGAGATACGTAACTTATCACTTTGTATGAATAATAATGGGTAAAAATTCTTATTAGATAGGAATACGATTTTATGAACCTATGGGGAACACTTACACCCTAGTTTCTCTTAGAACTTGATAAAAATCAAAGCTTTACTCCTATTACTTGTTTTACTTATAGATAGTAAAACACTTTAGCTTCACAAAATCCCACCTTTATTTATCTATTTTTGGAAATAACTAGATTAAATCTAATTAATCGTATGTTGAATTTAAGTATCATTTTTGTATGGGATCGACCCCAACCTAATAGTTCGGTTTTGCACTTGATATGACCGCTTATACTTCTTTAGGGAGGTGTAATTTGAGCGTATCAGATTTTGGCACTGCTGTCGGGGAAAATTGGCTTTTAGATTAACCTTAATAACATTACTAAAGTTTAATCAATGATTTCTTGATTTTACATTTTGTTTTGTTTTTATTTTTTTTAAGTCTAGCTCAAGTGTATGACAAGTACACGGAGCCGAGGAAACCGCTAGTTCTATTTGACACCGAACTTAACCGTACACTTCAAAGAATGGACAACCAGCAGAACCCAGTAAATCGTGATGATGGGTTAATAAGAAATCTTCCACCACCTATTGATGAAAACAATCAGGCAGTTGCAGAAAATCAAGCTGAGAATGTTATGAGGATGCAGCCTCCCATTCCACGCCCTCAAGGGTTCTATAGGGTAAATGTCAACATTAATGATTCTGATGGACCTCTAGTTCTACCCCATGGACACACATTCGTGGTGACTAGTATTTTGATGTGATGCTCACCGCGAGGGGTTTGTTTTCAGGGATACCATCAGAGAATCCCTTTGCTCACATAGACAAATTGAGGTCTGTACGCAAAAGTTGTGTGGGGAGTCATGACTTAGACATGAACGTCATCGGGTTGCAGGTGTTTCCTTTATCATTGACGGAAGATGCAGCGGTATGGTTTAGTGAGCTACCCTATAATTCCATTTACACTTGGGATTGGTTGAGAGATGTATTCCTAGAAAACTACTATCGAGTGTCAAAGAATATTAATCATAAGAATAAGGTGAACAACTTTGTGGCACTACCGGGAGAGTTGGTAAGTAGCTCTTGGGACAGTTTTACTGCGTTTTTAGGAGTGTCCCAAACCACCGCATTAATGATGAGTCATTGAAAAAGTACTTCTATCGGGGTCAAAATGATAACAATAAAGCAGTACTCGATACTATCGCGGGGGCTTCTTATGGTGAGTGCACTTATGCCGAAATCGCAGAAGAGTTGGACAAAATTTATTGCAACAATAAGGCTTGGAGTAATAGAAAGTCAACACTGAGAGAAGCACCTTTGCAGTGCAAGCTACACACAATCTGGTGACCGATGAGATTCATGAAGAGATGGCTCAAATGAGAACGGAGCTCTAGTTCGTCTTAAAACATATCACTGGAGGTGCAGAAAAGGTAAATGCAGTTAACTATTTGACTGAACCACCACCGCCAGCGGATGAGCACTATTATGAAGAGGATACATATGCAGTGAATGATCAGACCGGGGGTTTTCGACCAAACGCCCAAGGGTCCAATCAGGAGAATTGGCGTCAAGGTCAAGGAAATCAAGGACAGAACTATGGGAATTACAACAGAGAGGGATAGTATGTTTGAGATGGAAACTACAACCGCGGCAACAACTTTAACCGGGGTAACTATGGTAACATAAATGATCAAAGTGGGCCCTATGTTCCACTTCAAAATCGGGAAGTTGCTCTTAGGTATGGTGGAGGCAGTATAGCGCAAGTAGAAGATATGTTGCAGAAGATGATGAGAAGGCTTGATGCTAGTGATGAGCACGTCAAGGAACTGAGAGGTGATTTGGCTAATATCGGGCAAAAGTGGATGTACATGCGGTCTCGATTATGCATCTCGAGTTACAAATGGACCAATTGTCTACTACTGTGAGCCCACGACAACTGAGCACTCTTTCTAAAAATAATGTACATTCTATGGCAGTCACTACTCATGGAGGGAAGCAAACTATTGTTCCACCTATGCCGTCTGTGGTAGAAGATGAGATGAGAAAAGATGAAGCGGTGGTGGAAACTAGTGGTGAATTGGTGAAAAAAGAGGGGAAAGAAGCAGAGGTACTCCATAAAGCGGTCCACATTCCTAGACCACCACCACCATTCCCTCAGAGATTGGTGAAGAAGACATAGGATGGTAAATACCAGCGTTTCATCACTATGTTGAAACAGCTTTTCATCAATGTCCCTTTGATAGAAGCTTTGGATCAAATGCCCGGTTATGCCATGTTCATGAAGGGTATTGGGTTTACAAATAAGAGATTGATAAGTTTTGAGGATGATGACCGAATGCATAATTGTAGTGCTTGCTACAAGGTCTCTTGTGTAGAATAAGGAAGATCCGGGCGCTTTCCTTATTCCATGTGCCATCGGATTATTACACTTTTCCAAAGCACTATGTGATCTAGGTGCAAACATAAATCTCATGCCTCTTTCCATTTATAGGAAATTATGTTTGGGTGACCCAAAACCCACCGCAATGTGGTTACTGATGGTCGATCAAACATTGAAGAGGACAATCGGAATACTCTATGATGTGCTCGTGAAAGTGTAGTCTTTTATTATTTCGATCGATTTAGTGAATCTTGACTATGAGGTGTACTTTGAAGTCCTATTATACTTGGGAGGTCGTTCATTGCTACTGGTCACGCCTTGGTTGATATGGGAAAGGACAGATGAAGTTTAGGTTGAGCATTAAAGAGGCAACATTCAACAATTGTAAATCCATGAAGCAGAGTGGTGATATCCAAAAAGTATATGCTATATCCTATAGGGTTGAGAGTACGTCTGAGGTACAAATTGAAGAGTGCCTAGGTGTTGAGGCACTAGCCGCAGTTATCATGAATTTTTAGAGTGATGGTATTGAAGAGTATGGTTCATTGATTGCGGCACTTGAACGAGGCAAATATCGGTCGAAACCAAAGAAATTGGAGTTAGATATGAAGCATCGCAAGTCTCCATCCGCGAAACAATATATTGAAGAGGCTCCAAAATTAGAGCTTAAGGCCCTACCACCTCATCTGAGGTATGTATTATGGGGTAGAGATGACACTTTACCGGTAATCATTGCATCGGATTTGAATGTACAATAAGTAGAGTGTTTGGTGAAAGTTTTGAATAGGTTCAAATGAGCCATTGGTTGGACTATTGTAGATATTATCGAGATCCTTCCCGGTATTTGTTCACACAAAGGTCAAGTCATGCCTGATCACAAGCCAAGTATTGAGCACCAGATACGGTTGAATCCTCCTATGCAAGAGGTAGTGAAGAAGGATATCATTGAATGGTTGGACGCCAGAGTCATATATCCTATAGCAGATAGTAGTTGGGTATGCCCTGTTCAGTCTGTGCTCAAAAAGGGGGGAATAGTAGTAGTTCCCAATGAGAAGAACGAGTTTGTTCCAATGAGGCCGGTGACTGGATGGAGAGTTTGTATGGATTATCGGAAACTGAATGCATGGACTAAGAAGGACCATTTCCTATGTCTTTCATGGACCAGATGCTAGATAGACTCGCAGGAAAATGATGGTATTATTTTCTTGATGTCTATTTGGGTTACAATCAAATCTCTATTTTCCTGGAGGATCAAGAAAAGACCACCTTTACTTTCCCTTATGGAACATTCGCATTCAAGAGGATGCCATTCAGGTTATGTAATGTACCGGCCACTTTCCAGAGATGTATGATGTCGATATTCTCTGATATGGTGGAGGACCTATTGAGGTATTTATGGATGACATTTTAGTTATTGTCGACTCCTTTGATCGGTGATTGAGTCACTTGGTGGAGATTCTCAAAAGGTGTGAAGATTGCAATCTTGTGCTAAATTGGGTAAAATGTCACTTTATGGTGAAAGAAGGTATAGTATTGGGTCATCGCATCTCTAAGAAGGGGCTAGAGGTTGATCAAGCAAAAGTTGAAGTTATAGAGAGACTTCTCCACCTATCTCTGTAAAAGGTGTGAGAAATTTTCTTGGACATGCAGGTTTCTATCGGAGGTTTATTAAGGATTTCTCAAAAATTGCACATCATCTATGCAAATTACATGAGAAGGAATGTAAATTGTTTTTTGATGAATCCTGTCTGAAAGCATTTGGAGAGTTGAAGGAGAGGTTGGTGTCTGCGCCCATAATTATATCTCCAGATTGGAGTAAGTCATTTGAGGTGATATGTTATTCTAGTGGGGTTGCTCTTGGTGTGGTATTGGGACAAAGAAGGGATAAAATCGTTCACTCCATCTATTATGCAAGTAAGGCCCTAAATGAAGCACAAAAGAACTACAAAGTGACTGCACAAGAGCTTCTTGCAGTGGTATTTGCCTTCGACAAATTCTGCTCCTATTTGCTTGGCACAAGAGTCATAGTGCATACTGTCCACTCAGTTTTGAGGTACATGATAAAAAAGAAGGATGTGGAACCAAGGTTGACTAGATGGGTTCTACTACTGCAAGAATTTGATTTTGAGGTAAAAGATAGAAAAGGGACTAAAAATCAAGTTGCCAATCACTTATCCAGATTGCAGGATGAAGCTATACGAGAGTAGGGTGAAAATTTTGAAATTGATGATACCTTCCGTGAAGAGCATGCATTGGCTTCTTCTCATGACTTGATTCCATGGTTCGCCGATTTTGCGAATTATCTTGCCAGTGATATAGTCCAATCGGAATCGTCCTTCCATTAGAGGAAGAAGTTCATGTATGATGTGAAAAAGTTCTTTTGGGATGAGCCTTACTTATACAAGAGTTGTGCTAATGGTCTTATTCGTCGTTGCGTGCCGGAAGTTGAGATGTTAAGTGTTTTGTAGGCATGTCGCTACTCACCTAGGGTGGGTACCATAGTGTTATCGGACTGCGCATAAGATTTTTGTAGTGTGGGTTCTATTGGTCAACCATTCACAAAGATGCTCACGAGTTCGCCAAATCATGTGATCGGTGCAAGCAAGATGGAGGAATCTTGAAAAGGCAAGACCTCCCTTTAAATCCTTTTATGGTGATTGAGATATTTGATGTTTGGGTCATTGAATTTATGGGACCTTTTTTGGGTTCTCATGGAATGAAGTATATACTTGTGGCAGTTGACTATGTGTTAAAATGGGTGGAATCTATAGCGCTTCCTAACAATGAAGGAAAGAGTGTCACTTCGTTCTTGAAAAAGAACATCTTTTCCAGATTTGGCACACCTAGGGCCATTATTAGTGACGGTGGCTTTCATATTTGTAGTAAGTTGTTCAAAGGGCTATTGCATAAATATAGGGTTTTCTATAATGTGGTCACTCCTTATCATCCACAAACTAGCGGGAAAGTTAAGATGTCCAATCAAGACATCAAGCAAATCCTATCAAAAACGGTAAATGCTAATAGAAAGGATTGTTCAAGGAGGCTTGATGATGCTCTTTGGGTCTACCATACTGCATACAAAAACCCCATAGGTATGTGTCCATACCAACTTGTGTATGGGAAGGCTTGTCACCTCCTAGTTGAGTTAGAGCACAAAGCCATGTGGGCAATGAAGAAACTGAAGAATGATTGGAATGAAGTAGTGGAGCAGAGACTTAATGGATTGAATTAGATTGATGAGTTTCACCTAAAAGCTTATGAAAGTTTATCCATCTACAAAGAGAAGAAAAAGAAGTTCCACGACCAAATGATTGAAAAGCGAGAATTTGCGGTTAGGGACTGATACGCTCAAACTTACTTCTCAAATAAGAAGTAAAGTGGTCGTGTCAAGTAAATAACCCAACTAATGAGGTTGGGATCGTTCCCACGAGGAAAATAGTTTAGACTTAACTTCAATCTATTATTACTATTGTTCAGTTAATTACATTCTTGGAAAGAAAAAATGACAAAAGGGGGGGTTTTCTATTACTAAATGAATGAAAAGAACTAGAGAAATTAAAGGAGACAACTAACAGCTTCAAATGTTGGAGTTTAATCAATTAATAAAAGTAACTAGGGTTTATGTGTTTCCCACAGGTTCATACTTGATAATTCTAACTATAACAATTCTTTCCTACTATCTTGCATGCAAAGTGATAAGTTATGTATTTCTAAATCCTTGGTCCGGCATCTAGAAAATTTCACTCCGCACCTTGGTCCGGCTACGTGTGTTGCTATACTAACCCTTACCTTTACCTCATATTAAGCATCGTATTCGATATTTGACTAAGTTATTACCTCGTACCAATCAATACTAGCCTATTAGATAGTATACACTAAATCTATGTTGATAATTCTTTTCCTATTATCTACCTCCTTGGTCCGGCAAGTAGCATTAAGGCGAGTTCTAACGTTGGCCATCCGTTAAAAAGACTTCTAAGCGAAAGAATTATCAATACATGCAAGACACTATTCTAGAATTGTTATTTTAGTTAGGTTTTACCTCATTATTCGCCTATGGTTCCCACAATCCTAGTTATGGAGTTTAGTTACCCATAGTCATAATCACCATATTCAAATATATGATATAAGAATTCATGCACTTACTTCAATGAGAAAGAGTAAAATCCGAAAGTTCACTTGATTAATCAATAAAAATTACCAACAATCAATTACTAAAATTGATTGAAGAACAAAGATTCTCCAAAAGTGTAACAATAATCCTTAAGTCGTATCCACAAAAAAAGCTCAAAAATCAAGAGTCTAACAAAGAGTCTAAAAATAATCAAGGGTCTAACCTCAAAAATGAGGTTTTTTGAACTATTTATAAAAAAAAATAAAAACCTAATTAAATAAGGACTCTATTTGCTGGAAATTTGTCAAAACGCGGTTGGATCGACAGACCTGGCGATGGATCGTCGTGGTCACGACGGACCGTCATGGACTCCGTCTTCCCATACTTGTGCAATTTCTTCTGCTGCTCTCTTCATTACCCTCAACGGCAGGTATGACGGATCGTCACAGGCACAACGGTCCGTCGAGGGTCTCTGTTCCAAAACACTTGAACTCTTGGAATTTGTGTACAGGGACTACTTCTCTGATCTTCATGACGAACCAGCAGGACGGACTGTCATGGCTACGATGGTCCTTCACTCACTCCGTAACCCCACACTTGGTCAGAATTTCCCATCTTCCTTCAGCAGCTGCACTACGATGCCACCTACGGACCGTCACGAGCACGACAAACCGTCACAAGCTCCATAGGTGGCACTTTTTGTATTTCTTGCTCAAAAACCTCCGCATTCATCTTTTAGATAGATTTCCTGCAAATAAAGAGAAACATACATAAAAATTAGTATAAAAAGGCTTTTGGACCCACTAAACTTAAGGAAAAAGCATAAAAAATACCGTGAAACCATGGTATATCAGGGATTTGGTGCTTCTATTCAACTCAATGCTGCGTTTGTTTCCGGGAGAACTCAAGTCCAAGTGGACGGGGCGATTCCTTATTACTAAAGTATTCCCACATGGAGCGTTGATTTGGATAACAAGGAGGGTGCAAAGTTCACTGTCAATGGGCAAAGAATTAAGATCTACCTAGGGCATGCGCAGTGTGTCCATGAAGTGGTTGAGTCATACCACCTTGATGAAGTCTAAGTAATCAAGGATCGTGTGTTGTGCCGCGACATTAAATCAAGCTCTTCATGGGAGGCAACCCAAGGTGTATCCTCTAGCCAACAATAGGTTTTTCTTTTCTTTGTAGGAATAGTTGCATTCTCTTGTTTTGTTTTGTTTAACTCATCTTCATGCGTTATTTTTCCACTGTTGGCTAGAGATTAGTTTAGGGTCCGTGTCTTAAAAGTGTCCAAAAAACACACAAAAAATAGGTTATTGGGTGTTCAATGTGCAGGGACCAAAACCAAGAATTCTATAGAAAATGATCTGGTGCACATATCTACGAACCCTATCGATGGGCCGTCGTTTCAACGATGGACCGTCGATGGTGTCCGTAGATCCCACGTATGTCTTGAAATTTTATCTAAGTTTGTGTGCAATCGACGGTCTGTCGACTGACTTATGGACCGTCGACGGGGTGTCGTCAGTCCAAAGAGACAGTGAGCCGACCCAAACCCGGCTGGTTATATTAAAAGAAAATCGTTCATTAACCTCCAAAATCTTTTCAAATTATTGTCCCAACCGTTTCCCTCACCTTATTTCCTTCATTTTCCATCATAACATCATATCTCTTCCTTCCAAACTAATCATATTCCCCAAACTCCCAAATTCCCCCAAATTCCCAAAACCCTCTTATTCTAAAATTCTACTTAGTTCTTCTTGCTTTCTCTGGTCGGTGTTCAAAGGCAGGCACGTAGGTTGTTGAAAGATCACTCACCCAGTTACTCCACTACGATTTTCAAGTATTTCGATTCCCTTTGCTTGATGAAATCTCGTTCATTTGCTATTGGAAATGAAAATTGGATTGTGGGTCTTGACTTAGGGACAAAATTGTATGTTTGTTCTTGTTAACTACTGGGTAAAATGTCCCTTAGAATGATGGAAAGTGAATGGGTAGTGGTATGGTCCGGTTAAAATGAGTTATACGCTTTCCAGCTTAGGGTTTTGTAGCATCTTTGAATCCGATAATGAAGCTTGCGAAATCGAAACCCTAAGGATGAAGAAATGGTCTTGTAATTGTTGCTATGTGTTGGGTAAACACATGCGAGTCTAAAAGCGGTCAAAATGTGCTACTAAAATCAAGGTCTAAAATCTGTCTCTGATCAACAGCACGAGACCCCGTCGACGGACCGTCAATTGATCAATGGGTTCTTGATAGGGTCCGTCGAGTGATCATCTTTTAAATTGCTCAACCGTGAGATGACAGAAGTTGACTACGGTCCGTTGACTAATTGATGAGTCATTCTGCACTTTCGTCATTTCTAGATGAGACCCTAATTTGTGAGAGTAAGTGTCAGACGACAGAAGTGGACTACAGTTCGTCGATTGATCGACGGGAAGTTCTGCACGTCCGTCGTTTCCAATTGAGAGGTATGTATACTAAAGAATCTAAAAAATTCCTAAGTGTCCAACAACGGATACTATTGACGGACCGCCGATAGTGCCTGTCAACCAGTACTGCAGTCTGAACTGGAATGTGATTTGTTTTTCATTTTTTTTGTTTTGATTGTTTTGTGTGTGTAGTAAGATTTCTATGAGACTAATAAACTGTTTTACAAGCACATATGTCCCCCAAACAAGACATTGTTTATTCCAGGTGCAGGTCCAAGTCTGTGGCACTATCCCATCGGATGATTGGCACTTCCGACAATGAATGGGATCCTGAATACATGCGCTTAGGCACCCGGACCCCTACACCAGCTGCAAGAGCCACTCGGGGCACCCCCAAGAAGGTGGCTTCCGGCGTAGTCACTGTCTCCCGTTCTAATGAGGAGAGCACACTGACCAGCACACCGTCGGGATCTGCCTCGGGTTATGAGGGAGCGCCTGGCTCCAAAGCGGCATCAAGTTCAGAGTAGGCCTACTCTACGGGGTCAAATGAGGCAACTGCCTCCGGTTTCGGATCACATGGAGCCACTCACCTAGAGGTTCCTGCCCACCAAGCCTTGTCTGATGAGGCTCATAGTTCAAAGTCTGCTTCGGCACTCTAGGATGATGTCTTTGCACCAGCTCCTAATGAGCCCAACCGATGGTGCGTAGATGGTCAGTATCAGGTCTACAGGGACATAGAAGTTCTAAATGACAAGGGGGTGATGACCAGGTTGAAGCCTTCACACAGTCCCTGATGTGCATAGATTGTTTACCGCCATAGGCTCGAGTGGATGGTTAGGAGTTTCGGGTCGTATATCAAGGATATTGTTCGGGAGTTCTATGCCTCATTTGAGGCAAATCTCCGAGGTTCTTTCGACAGGCGGGCGAAACCTGCCAAACAGGACCAACTCACATATGTTCTAGTTCGAGATTGCCTAGTGGACATTTCTCTTACCACCATACTCCGTTTCTTATATGGCACCTCCATAGATATTACTCGAACCCCCTTGACCCGGAAATTTGATTACATGTGGGGTATGGTCAAGAGTGGCCATTTTCAGAGGACTAGCGATCAGAGAGATTCCACCAAGAGGTGGCTTGCACAGCAGTCGTCCATTGACGGTGAGAGAGACCCTAGAGGACTTATCAAAAAGGCCAATCTCACTTTCACAACCAAGTTCTTCTGGTTGTTAGTTTGCCACCGCCTATCTCTCACGACAGTAGATAACATTCTAACATGGGTTAGAGCAGTATTGGTAGCAGCTTTGGTGGCTGGGTTTGATATCGACTTTGCAAAGTTATTGATTTCAGTGATACATGGGAGGGCTTTTAAGAACTCTACTACTTACCCATTCGCTTGTATGATCTTCCATTTATGCAGTAATGTTGGAGTGCCCATTTGGCACCGTGATGCCCTCCATACTCCGGTCAGGACTGTAGATATACGTCTCACCAGGGATGAGGCCAATGTGGAGACACCGCAGAGAGGGCCTAGAGTTTAGTTGCAACCGCTGAGTTAGAATTCGGCGGATACGGTAGAGTTAGCCCATGGGGCTGATCCTGGCACTTAAGAGCACACTCACACCACCCCGGCCGAGTCCTCCCCTGGAACTAGTAGAGCACCCAGTTCCTCCTGGTCTACTCCACCGTCTGCAGCATTGGTCCCGATAGCAAAGGTCCAAAAGTTAGAGGCACAAATGGCTACCCTGATGTATCATATTCAGCCTTAGATGCAGAAATGCATTGTCGAGGATAAGGACCGGATTGAGAAGAGGGTGGCCCAGCAGACTGAGCAGAAGATTTAGGCGGTTAACTAGCACCTTGATGCATTTGAGTTGCAGGTTATAGCACGCCCATACCCCACCATTGATTTGACCACTCTTCAGGAGGCTGTGGTGAGTTTGCGGGCCGATGTTGACTGCATTCTGGAGATGAGGGGGCCTGAGCACGAGACTGCACTAGTCGAGATAGCAGAGGACACAGTGTTTGTTGAACTATTCACTACCCCCACCACACCGTTTCCTGAGCCACCTGAGCGTGCCAAGCGGCACCATTCCAGCCGTACCACTGAGGGAGAGGATGCTCGTGCAAGGAAGAAGGAGCGGACGAACCTTGAGGCTGCGAGGAGAGCCTCTGTGATTGATGAAGAGACCCGTCAAATGATGGCTCAAGAGTTGGATGTTGAGCATCTAGTTCTAGACCTGAGCCTGTTGAGAGGAGCACCACTGAGGGTGCGGAGATTGTTGTGGGCACCACTGAGGGCGACCCTACTACTCTGTGATTGATGATCATCGGCGCTATGCTCCTCAGGTTTGCTTTACCTACCACCCTATCTTTATATTTCTTATGCATTGAGGAAAATTGCATGTTTCCTTTGTTGGGGGAGGGGTAAATGTAAAGTGAGTGTCAGGGTGAAGTCTGAGTAGCTTAACTCAGGATCCTCTCTTCGGGGTTTTTTTACCTGTGTTCTTTTGCCCCAAGAGATTGATTACCTTACTGTTGAACCGGCATGTCGTAACTTGTACAAAGTATGAAAGTGAAATATGAAGCATGATCTATAAGAATGAATGATATCCCATTCTAAGAAAATGCTTGCATGAATAGGTATAAAGAAGTTGAACGTGTTGTCTCTAATCATAACATAGAGATGCACCCACTACATGACCCTAAAGCGAACACTCAAACTAGGTGTCTAACAATCTGATAGGGTAACGATCTATCAAGAGAGTGTGAGGAAGTTTGATTGTTCCACTATTGGTACCTAGCTAGAACTTGTGTTAGACGACTAGGAAAGGATCATAGTCCCGTGTTCGAATTAGCAAACATCTAGCCTAAAATAAGTGAATCAAATGAAATTGTAACTCCTTTTTTATCCAAATATGTTGAGCCAATAATAGATTTTTTTTCGTTTTTTTTTTAACCAACTCACCTTCCTAGGTATAATGTGTTGGCCCTGGTCTCTCCTTGGACATGTGCACCTCAGCTTAGGCCAAAAGCATAAGTTGAGGGTGGCTAATGCAGAAATTGACCTCGTCTTAGCCCTGACCCAACCTTGGGTAATGTGTGCCTTGACTCATGGAAAAGCGATAAGTTGAGGGTGGCTATTATGAGTTAGGACCCGAAATGTGGGCATGAAAAGAGTAATGTGGAAAAGAAAAGAAAAGTGATCAAAGAGAAGTGATTCAGGCAAAATTATCAATTGAAAAAAAAATAACAAAGAGAAAAGAAAGAAAAGGAGTTGAACAAAAATAAGTAAGAGTCACTTCTACAAAGAACAAAGGAGAAATCAAGGCAGAAAGGACAAAAAAAGAAAGGTAGGGCGTAATAGATAATGAAAGAGGTAGGACGCTTAGTCAAAATTTCAAGGAGGGAAAAGTCACTAAAATGTACCTATATGTATCATACCTGACCTTGAACCTACGTTACAAGCCAAGAAAGTCCTATCATGATCCTAAGAGTGTAATGTGGTGAACTTAAGCAGTGAAAACAAGGGCAAGCCTATGGCGACACGTACTAACTAGGTGTGAATTTGTTTTAAACGTTAGTGTTGAATAATAATCCTTGTACCCAAAGTTGAAATCACTGTGCGAAAAAGGAGGATTTCTTTTGAAGTGAGGGCATTAGTTGCAATATTGGAAAGTTGGTACCTTGGCAAGATGCCAAAGAGTAGAGGTGTCGGTGCATAGTGAGTTTATGTCATGGTCTGATCCATATGAGTTAGCTTATCAAGCCTAAGAGTAGAAGCATGCACTAAAGCAAAGAAAAAGTTGGGATTGATAGCCATGTTATTGTGAAACTTAAAAGAGGATACTTGTGTGCATAGCGTTGTGTTGAGTCATAGTATGTCGTTTGAGGACAAACAACGTATTAAAGTTGGGGTGTTCATGTACCGTGGATTCACGGTACTTTCAATGCTTTTTTTTCTAAGATTGGTGTGTGTCTAGAGCATTTTGATAGTATTTTTAACATGATTTTATCTTTGTTTTGCAGGAAAGGTGTCCAAAACCAAAACGCATGAGGCAGCTGAGATTTAGTGCACTGCAGAGGTGACCCATGAATGCCATCAACGCCCCGTCATTCAATCGACTGACCGTAGGTGGTGACCGTCGATTGAAAGTTCAAGCATCTTAAGAAACTCAGAGAAATTTGACCAAGTGTGGGGCTACGGAAGGATTGACGTTCCGTCGAGTGAATAACGGACCGTCCTGTTGAATCATCGATTGTATCAGAGATAGTCCCAGTACTCGAAGTTGAAGAAAGTCTAAGTATGGAACGACAAAAGGCATCGACGGACCATAGACGCATCGACGGACCGTGTTGTTGGTCCTTCGATTGATTCAGAGAAGATGCTAACTGAAGGAGAAAAAAAGATGCTAAGTCTGGACTGACGGTGGCAGTTGATGGTCCATCGTTTCATCGACGGACCGTCTGTGTCGGTCGTCGATTACAGTCGTGTTTTCGTACAACTTTTCTTATTTTAATTTCTTTTAATTTAGAACAATATTTTTTTATAAATAGGGTGTAAAACTTCGTTTTTGGGGTTGGATTCTATTTCTTTTCATAGTTTGTTGTTGGAGATTGGGTTTTTGCAACTTTAGCATCAACTCAAATTTCCAGATTTCGTTTTGAAGTAATTTCTTGTTGTTTCAAGTTGAATTTCTGGATTTTCTTCGAATTTCTCAAAGTAAGTTCATGATTTATTGCTTATCTACTGTGAATTGTGTTCTTCTATGCATGGGTAACTAAATCCACAACTAGGGTTGTGGGAACCATGGCTGATTAACAATGTAGACCTAGCTTAATAACAATTTTCAAATAGGTTATTGCATGCATTGATAATTATTTCGCTTAGAAGTTTTTTAACGAGTGCACGCGTTAGAATTCACCTTATTACTACTTGCCGGACCAAGGAGGTAGTTAATAGGAAAAGAATCATCAACATAGATTTAGTGAGATACTATCTAATAGGCTCATTTCGATTGGTGCGAAGTAATAACTAAGTCATACATCGAATATGATGCTTAATATGAACGTAGCCGGACCAAGGTACGGGGTGAAATTCTCTAAATGTCGGACCAAGGATTTAGAGATACCTAACTTATCACTTTGCATGCAAAACACTAGTTATTAGCTAGGAATACGACGTTATAAACCTATGGGAAATACTTACACTCTAGTTTCTCTCACAATTTGATAAAAATCAAAGTTTTACTCTTATTACTTGTTTTACTTAGAGATATTAAAAGACTTTAGCTTCACAAATCCCCCCTTTTATTATTTATTTTCGGAAAAAAGTTGACTAAATCTAAGTAATCGTACAGTGAAGTTAAGTCTAAACCATTTTTCTCGTGGTATCGACCCTAACCTAATAGTTGGATTTTGTACTTGATATGACCGCTTATACTTCTTTAGGGAGGTGTAATTTGAGCGTATCACTACTTGCTATACTACTTCTGAATGCTTGAATTTTGAGTCTTATAATTTGGTAATGTGTGGAGTATTATTGATATGATTTTTTTTATATTATATGTTATTTTCATGATTATAAAATAGAAGTAATTGATTTTCTTAATTGTTTTTCTTCTTTTTCTAACATCAGGTGTTTGACAAAATAAAATATCATCTATCGACATTCAGTAAATCTTTTCCTCTTTTTCTTAGTGATTTCTTTACTATATATTTAGTCTTATGATTTCATAATTTGTGGATTATTATTATTTATATGATTTTTTTAATTATATGTTATTTGCATGATTATGAAATATAAGTGATTTTGTTTTGTTGATTGTTCTTTTTATCTTCTTCTAACATCTGGTGTTTGACGAAATAAAAGATCAACTTTCAACATTCGATAAACATTTTTCTCTTTCCTTAGTGATTTCTTGACTATATGTATAGTTGCATAATTTTGGAATAGAGGTGATTGATTTTTTTTATTATTCTTTTTTTTCTCTATTAACATCATGTTTGATAAATTAAGAGAATCATTATCTCGTTAAATTTTTCCTCTTCTTTTCATTTTCCTTTTCAGCCGTTTTGAGAGTAAAATTTATGTTAGAAAAAAAATGAAATAAAAATTAAAATAGTCATAAAAGTAAAATCAACTGAAATATTTTTGTCAAATTTATGTTGAAAAATAATTTTTGATGTTGTCCTTTTGAAAAACGATATTAGTGGCAATTAGAATTTGAAGTCGTTAATTTTATTGTTATGAAAATTTAAGTATCTAACGAAGACTGCTAAGTTATTTGTCAAACGAAATCAATTGGGAGAAGTATGTATTGTGGTTTTTTTTTTGTTATTTATATTGTTCTATCATTCGTTTCATGTCATTCAATTCTTAATTTATCAATTTCATATACCATTCAATTTTTAATTTATCAATTTCATATATGTTTAATTATGAAATATGGTACCAAGATTATTATTGTAATTAATATAGTGGTTAGTTAGTTGCAAAAAATGCAATGATATTAACTGTGATTAACTATAACATTTACTTTGACAAGGTTTGCACAAAAATCAATAACTGATAATTTTAGACAAATAAAATATATTATTTAGACTATTATTTATATGAAATTGTTTTAAATATTTTTCAATCAAATTTATACAAGGGCTCATTTCAATTATAGTCTTAATATATGATTGATCTTCCTTTTGTTTGCTTTTTTTCCGTTCATTTCATTCCTTTTAATAAAAATGTCTAAGGTGAGTTGTCTAATAATCTTTTTGTCGATATTGTTTATTCTATTCATTCCATATCAGTTGTCTCAATTCTCTTTTACAAATCCTTTCAGAAATCATAAACAAGAAGAATTATTTTATTAAATAATTATTTAAAGTTAAAATAAAAAATCAATTTATTTTAATTTGATTTTACTAATGATAAATATTTTGGGACAGTCATTTTAATAATGTTGATAACTAATAAAAATAGATAGAATATATTTCTTCCTTTAATTTTGTTCATTCAACATATTTTAATTTTTAAAAAATCAAATAGTACTCTTTAATGAATTTCTTTAAATACATCTTAATTAGAAACATAAAAGTTATTATAAATTAAGAGAAAAGGTACTTCTAATAAAGAGGCATTAACTATAGCAATCATAAATTTTCTATTTATTTTATTTAAATGTTAGAAGTGTTTAAATTCATATTATTTCCATATTTCCTGTCCTTGGTATTTACCATAAGTTAATTTTGGCTTAGATGACATTTTAAGAAACTCAATTAGACATGACAAAGATAAAATTCTTTATGTATTTATGAATGTTTTTCATTTAGTTTTTCTTTAGTGGACATATTCATCTTATTATGTCATTTTCCTAAAATTTAATTGTGAATCAAGTTTCTTTTATATTTTTTTTCCTCCCATTATCTTAGAAAGATTGTGCCTCTCATTTTTAATTGATGTTCGATAAAAAAATAAAATACTCATTTTATGTTTGACGTTGTTACATTCATATAGTTAACTGGTTAATAAATAATTAAATGATAAAAACATCAAAGTGTAAAGGTGGAGATTATTATTAAAACAATCGATGCTTAAATTATTTATGTTTGATATATGTATGGGTTATTAACTAACAACACTATCTTGGTCTCAAATCATAATTTATATGAATACAAATTTATATTTTAAATTTTTTCACAGAAGAATTTTGTAGTGAATCATTTTTAAAAAAGAGTTACTAACGACCGCGCAAAGTGCAACCAAATTTATTAGTGTACAAATTAAATATCCAAGTTCGTGTTAATATTTTTTAACCAAGGGAACCATTTCTCTGCTTTCAGTATGTAATAATTAAATACCCAACTTCATGTTTGTTAATATTTTTTAACCATTAAGAACCATTTAGCATAAGGCTATAAATGAAAATAAATTAAAATTTTGGCATAATCTTTTTTTCCTTCTCTTGAGAATGTCTTATCCTAAGTTTAGGGATGTCAAGTGAGCCGGTTAGATTAAAACTAAAAACAAGAAAATAGATTGAAATAAAAACTATGTTGGGTCATGACCCACCAAATTTGTTTGGGCTTCATGGTCTAAAAATGAATTGTCATAAAATGGCTTGAAACAAAAATGGAAAATTTTTAAAATATCAATATTTTATCATTTAATAGGATCGCTTAACCTCATTTTCAATATTTATTAAATATTGTATATTTAATGAAAAAACTGTTGAACTATTATTGGATACCATTAGAGTATATGGATACCATCATAGTATATAAATACTACTAGAGTGTATATATACTATAATGATATTAAGGATGCAGAAGCAATGGTTCATTGAATAGAACAAGGAGACAGTCACGTAAATAGCTTGGACCGTGGGTTCATTCAGGATAAATATATTGGGTTTAGTCCAATTTGAATAAATTGTTAGAACTTGAAACAAAGGTTGTAATATCTCTTTTTTAGTCCAATTTGAATAAATTGTTAGAACTTGAAACCAAGGTTGTAAAATCTCTTTCACATTTATACACAAAATTTAGCATTTAAGATTCAACTATATTTCCCAGGTGCAGAAAATGTACAACTACTTTTGTTCTTCTGCCACAAGTGGAAGTATTTCAGTTGCACAAAAAACTTGTTGCGATCACTCATCAGCAGAAAGGTACCAATTTACATGCAGCAATAGATTCCAGAATCCAAGTATGCTGAACGGTCTGAGAACCGATTTGCTCGGCTAGATCCTCAGCTTCTGCTAATCTTTGCTGCAAAATTCTGATTTTTTCTTCAAAGCAACCTTGCGATAGATCACAGTTATATACGACTAGAGAAGATGGCTGAGTTCCCTGTGCAGCATGATTCTGTTTCACCAACTGCTCCTCACTCTGAATGACAGTGCCTCCAGCCTCCTCGACTAGATCTAACAGGTCACTTTTGTAATCTGGCATAAAATCTCCAATAAAATAAAACTCGAAACCATCAAAAAGCTTTGGCTCCTGTAACATAAAGGGATAATTGGTTACTCGATACTAAAGCTTTTAATATGTGCCACCTCAGTTGAGAACCAGAAAAAAATATCTTTAGCCATCAAGCTTATTCACAAGGAATATAATAAACTAGTTTCTCTAGCGCTGCAATAACCAGATACTTACATTAGTTGAGGCCATCAACCTTCCAGCTTTGGGGCCCCCAGAACGGCCATAATTGTCTAGACTTATTTCATAAAGTTCTTCATTTACTGGACCATTTGCTGCAACACAAGCTTTTACCCCTGCAAATAAACAAGTTCCATGGTAGGAGAATGGAATTAAAAGAAATTAATCATCCGTCTTTTCATTAGACACCTAATTAACTATTGACCCAGGCCAAGCACACTATTTCCAAAAAAATGTCCACGCATTCAAAGTGGCTCTGGAGAAGTGACACATCTATCCAGGTATTTCCTTCTCTTCCCTCAATAACAAAACAACTTATTCTTATATCCCCCACACATTCTACTTTATTGCATTTCTTGATTCAATAGCAATTGAACGTTCACCCTCATTCCATGGAGAACCAAATGAAAAACCTATCCCACAAACAATTTTATATAACAGGAAACAGTGCTTACAGTCCATAGTTAGGATCCATTTTCCACTCAAAATCGCCATGAGAACTTTCATTGTTCTGGTGCATGCACCCTTTACATCAGTTGTTGCAACAACATGTGTGACATTTGGTTTCCAGAACTTGCACACAGTTGCACCACACATATCAGCAAATTTCACCAACATATACTGCAAAATGTCAAAAAACCAATACGATGGATTAATAATATCTGAAATGCACCATTTTCGGCTAACAATTCCAAACAAAAAAGAAGTTACAATTTGTTTTACTTCAAAGGCTTTCTCAAAATAAAAGGGCATTAAAGTAGGCTAAAGTACAAATACCATAAAAGTAAAAGCAAATAAATGTGAAGATACTAAAATAAGTGGATCTTTCATACATTGCTATTCCCAGGACATGCATCAATGATCAACCAGGACTAAGACATCAACTAACGTTGACAAACGTAGAGTTAAACCATCTATGCATGACCATCAAAAGTTGACTCCTCTAGTATACCAGAGAGCTGAAATAATCAAATAAACAAAGGGTTTTTGACTGGAAACATGCCAATGGCAGTTCTCCATGTGACTTGTAACTGCATACATGATTGTAAGACTGATCAAACACTCTTAAATAGATACAGGGGACATATGATAGAACTAGCAGAGGATATAGTCACTGCAGATAAGATAAACCAACCTTATCTTCTGAGGATAGAGCAGACCCACAAAGAACCCATTCTTTTGGTCCATCTGATGATCTTGCCCAAAAAGTCAATTGCTCGGTGGTTCTGCATGCACAATGGTCAAAAAGGAAGAGAGTTATGGACTTGCTTCTTGCTTATAGATGAGGACAATTACCCTCATATTCTAATGACTATACTTATCACAATTGCCCTTTGATTTACATGGAAAAAAAATGATGTGTTATAGTATACAAGCAAGTTTTGTTATGTATTTCATGAATTAATATAAAGCTCTTCAACTATAAACCCCGATATTATGTGGCTTCCTTCATGTAACGGAGCTTGATATCCAATATGTTCCAATAGATATGCTAGCTAACTTCTTGACAAGGATATTACTTCATTCAAAGTCTAGAAGAAAGAGAAAACAAAAACACTTTCCCAATTTTACACTAATGGATAAACATAAATCATAATGGACTACTCAATTTAAGTATTTAACTAGACTTTTAAAACCTAAACAGATACACATCTCTTCTAGTGTGCATATGTATGTGAAGATACTCCTATTAGACATACTAATCCCTTAACAAGCCTCTTCTCCACATGACAATCAAATGAGATACACTTGCTTATCAAGAGCATAGTGAAACCTAATTATACCATCAACTCGAGCAGTTCCTCTTATAGCTTCACTTAACAAATAGCAACATTGTGGATTCACTACATTTTTATGACAAGAGATACCAACACCCTGTCATTCAATCAGGGTGGATCCAGGGTGAGTCTAGTATAGTGTTAACCAGTCTCTCCTTTTTTTTATTCCTTCAAAGACCAGATCTAAGTACTGTCGAGCAATCGCTTGAAAAAGCCTTCTATAAGGCGGGCTGCAGTGGGTTCCATAGTTCTCTATCTGAAGAGGTTGAGACAGTTAGTCATCTATTCCTAAAATGCAAGAAAACTACACAACTGTGGAGGATTTTTGTTAGACTTGGGGGCATTAGCTGGGTCATGCCTAACAAAATAACTCACTTGTTATATGGTTGGGAGGAAGCAGGAGTACGAGCAGCAGACAGGAGTACGAGCAGCAGACAGAGACAGATGGAGAATTGTCCCAACTTGCATCTGGTGGACAATATGGAAGGAAAGGAGTTCAAGATGTTCTGAAAGCAAAAATTGTGACCTACAGATGATCAAACTAAACTGTTTGACTTTTTTGTTTCTGGTGCAAACAAATATACTTGAGGATACCGACTCAATTATAGACGGATCTTGTCAGGATTTTGAGTTAGTTTTTCTGTCTATTGATATATATGCACATATGGTTTCAGTGCAACCCATGTACTGACTTGTCAATATACACAAATGTTACCTTCTCAAAAGAAAAGAAAAAATAGGTGGTCCAAGTAGATTTTCAAGGATAATGGCTTCCCAAATGGATAGAGCGTTCCCCTCTAATCAAAAGCCTTTTAGCAGAAAGAGAGTCTTCAGTAACCCTGTCCAAACGAAGGGCTTCCTCTACCTTGAGTTCTGTTTGGAATTAGGCCTCCAGAATATCTTGTCTGAGGGAACTGACCTAAGCATAGCTCTCACTCTCAAATACAAATGTCAAGAAAGGAGTTCCCTTGATAAGTGGAACTCTTTGAAGGCTTTTGTCCTACTTATAGTATCAGTTCTCCCGCCAATACTTGTTTTTTAAATTAACCAAGAGCACATACACTTTGTTGGCACTAAAAAAAGGTTATTCAATCCACTAGTGCAACTTAAGGTGCGCGGGCTCTTTTGACCAACTCTCAACTTCACATGCACCTACTCTTACTGGAAATCTCGTCTCTCGCAGGTCCAGTTCTGGTCTCTAACTAACTTACTTAATAGGCCAGGTCAGAAGAGAGACATTCAAAAAACCTGATTTCCTGTATAAAGATTCTGACTCAAAAGATAAAAGTAGACTGAACTAAAAGAAATCTCACTTTTGACGATTGAAAAGTGGTGATGCTCTTTGATTGCGTCCGCTTGCTTGATCATTTATCTTCTAGTTGTCCCCTAAGTCCCTTTCCCCTATTGAGTCTCAGTTTTGGATAGAGTCGATTACCTATCTTTCATTGTTTGAATGAGACTGTATGATGTTCTTTCATCGCAAATAGAATGCAACAAGAGAGAAAGCTTAGGAAATCTCGTATAAAGGAGGCTATGGAGTATGGCCCCTATCCTTTCATTTTACGGTAGTTGCCATGCTCATTATCCCTTAGGGCTAGACCTCAGCTCAGATCATCCTCGAATGCTACCGATTCTTTCACCAAACTCTTCAAAGAGGACACTGGCTTTCTATCTTTGAAGGGTTTACCAACAAACCAGAGGGTTAAGGCTCTCACCGTCTTTTCAAATCAAAGAAAGAAGAGTCTTTTTATTCGGGCCTTTACCCACTTTCCTTTGTGAGGGAAGTTTGTGCAAATGAATCAATAGTCAAAGTATACGAAAGATGGCATAGAGCATAGAATGAGATTGATGTTTTGAATGCCCTGTTTACTGGGGTTGTAATAGAAGGATTTCTGGCAATTTTTGAAGAGGGAATCAGACTAGTGTGTCACTGTTTTAGAAAAGGAAGCATAGCTGGCCCGTTGAACCATGTTTGTCAACGGTGGAAGAAAGCCCTAAAGTGAGGGACCTAGAGATAATATTTCTCAATTGTAGATCGACATGACAATCATGCCTTCTTGAAAAAGCCTTTTTCATTCCTTCTCCAAATAAATGAAAAGAAACCCTGATGACATGGAAGTTGTGCTCGACACTCTCTTTCCTATTCCACTAAGCTTAGTGGTCTTTGTCTTTCTTGTTGGATGACTATTATGAAAAAAGATGACAACTACTCCAGTCTTTGGTCAATTCATGTTGATGCTAGAAAAGTTATTCATGTCGCCCACCCTAAGGACACAACGAAGATTAACCACTATTTTGCTCAAACCATTGCTACCTAAGTTATATAGTTGACTGCGAGAAGGACGGTTCAAGCTATGGTTGCCCCATAGGATGCTCCCTTGAAACTATTGTCTGGTCAATGCGAGAAAGAGAGGTGATGTAAACATAAGAATGGAAGGTTTGCCAGTAAGCTGTCGGCCAATGATGGTTGCTCTTCTAGCTTTACCTATACGGCAAGGGAAAGATCAATAGAGAGGTGAGAAATTCACCGCACGAACTATCTGATCAAGTTCTCCTTTTTTTCAATCACAGGCAGCTATTAAAGTCGTGCTTGATCATCACCTACATGCTCCGTTACAGCTTCGTTCATGTGTCAATCAATTGACACTGAAGCAAATAAGGAAGAGTTTTGATCACCGTGTGGGTGGTCTCAATCAGGGTTTCCATTCAGAACAAGTTTCTCCTTTTTACAAGATATGTTGGACTCGAGTCAAGCGTCAGTTTGAAACAACATCTCTACCTCCACGATGTACTGGTAAGATTTGCGTAGACTCTACCATCCCTAAACCCACTTGTGAGATTCCACTGGGTATGTTGTTGTTGAAACAATATTGAAGATGACAAAAAAAAAGGTACAAAATTATATAAAAAAGTTAGAAAGAAAAATTATCTATGTTTACCAAAGATATTTTAGAACGCTGAAATTAAACTCCTAAAATCTTCATCTTAATAAAGAGAAAATAGTCATGCATACCCCGTCCCACAACCTATTAGCTAATGACCCACTACACATATAGTTCATAGGGTCCTATTACCCCCTGGCCTACTTAAAATGTAATAAATAAATCCTTAAGTGTTAAGTTGGCACAAAGAATGCATTTCACTCTCTCAAAGAGAATGAGTTGCCTTTTTTCTTTTTCTTTTAGAATTTTTCTCCTTCTCTTTTTCCTTTTCTTTCTCTTTCTCGTTATTTACCTAAACAACTATATCTCCTCCACCATTATCATTGTTGAAGCTTCATACATGAATGTCTGGTATACAAAATTACCAGCAATTGATGCATTTATGAACATAATTCTTCAATAGACTTGTTTAGAACACATCCAATAAATCAAATCCATTTTTAAAAGGCATACCCTTTAATGTTCCTCTTTCTAAGTCATTGACTCAAGAGTAACAACAACAAAGAGAAGAAGCAATGGGGTTGTTGTTTTTGAACTTATTAGAAGGAACTGAAATGGAAACAACTGCTACATGCAGAAGGTACTAGGTAGCCATAACTCACCATCATCCATATTTTTTGTAGAACCCACTAAGAATCAAAGCCAATCTCATATTACAAATGTTCATGAATATTTTGGAGAGATAAGAATGACGGGTTTTTAAATTGACGTTACGAGTTGATTTTGCCTCTATTTGGAACTTGACAGGTGATGGCTCGGAGAAGATGGCAACAATTTTGTATGGATAAAGTAGTGCCTTAGATTTGATTCTGATTTGTTAGACACATAAGAATTTTTTTAGGTAAAACAAATGGTGTTTTATAGTAATTAGGGCTGAAATGATGATTTTGAAGACGAAAGGAAGATGAAGGACAAAAAAGAAAAAGATTAGCTGATGAAATACACGTGTCAAGCGTGTGTATTTCACCATAAAACACATGACTGATTATGACATTTTAGGGTGGAATCAATTTCACTTTGAAATGGTTCAAGAGGTACCCATGAATCATAGGTGTGTAGTTGGTATTGGCTAATAGGTTGGGAGGCAATTGACTATTTTCTCTATTAATAATAAAGTTTTTACAACAACCTCCAAGATAATGTATTGCAAACAAATGCCGAACATCTTGTTAACTAGAATTAATTCTTCTTTTTAAAAATAATAATGTTATTTTGAAGTCAAAGTAGTAGTTTACATTATTTCTATCTAGAAAACCAGTATAAAATATTGATGGTACTAGGAAATTACACCAGTTTCAAAATTAACAAAACTTAAACCAAGGAGTTTAAGGCAGGTGGGTAGATTGAAGTAGTAGCACACAGATTTTACAATTCATATGATGATGTTTTTATCATTCTCAACAACTACCAATAATTTAAGAGCCGATAGAAAACAAAATAGCAAGTGCCTTAATTACTCTTCTTACAGGGGAGAAGCCTTTGGATGCATTTCCCTCCTGATATGTTCTATAGACTTTGACTTCTCACTTGGAAATTTAACAGATTTATGAACTGGGCACAGCATCACAAAGTTCTCCTGTAATTAAATATGTGAACTTTTAAGGGAAAATAAGAAGATGAAAACTTTACAATGCTCAATTTGATAAATATGTTAACTACTAGTTGTATTTACTTACCATATCCCATTTGCAATCCTGGATTTCAAATGCACAGGGCACATGATAACTCCTCCTGCAAGACGTCATGTAGCAGCCAAGTGCTGCACCCTTCATGCCACAACTACTACACTTGATTTTTGTAGCTCTTGCCAACTCGGTGTCCAAATTTTTTATAATTTCTCCTTCATAATATACTTGAGGTGTCCTGTAACCAATGAAATTAAGTTCCGAAAAGGTATCCAATCAAACCTAACTTACCTAAGTTTATTGACTAGCAAATAATTGTGGCGTTCACAAATAAAGCAGCACACCAAAGGATCAACGGAAATATGAAGTAATATAAGAATGAGATTATGCTTTAGCAGTGGAGATACAAGTCATGTAGTGAAACAGCCTATACGTGTTGCCTGATTAGCTCTATATGAGTTAAGCCGTATCTGGATTATTCAAATATGACTAAATTCACTAAAAACACAGTTTCATAAGCAAAACAGATTACGATGTTCGATTGTTACAACCAAAGGTTACTAAAGACATTTGGATTGTGTTCTTGGTGCATCTGCAGGGAGGAAACTCATGCTCATATGTTCTTTGATAGCTCTATTCCCAGCATATCTGGAAGACTCTACTACATTGTATGGGACTTAATAGGCAGATCGGATCATGGGAGGCTGAGGTAGGGTGGCTGTCAGTCAAGGTGAACAATAGAAGATCTATGAATGCTATCATGGGGTTTCTATTTGTAGCCACTGCTATCATCTCTGGTTAGATCGAAAAAGTTGAGATTCAGTCAGAAAGCACATGAAAGCAAAGCTATCATTAGAGTCATAGTTATACAGTTACATATAGTGGGTAAATGGACAAGCTGTTTAGATAGGCTTAGTTGTTTTCCTTGTTTGTAGACTTGGTTCTGTTTTGTTTAGCTGACCAACTAACCATAGTTTCCTCTTGGTTATTTTTGAGGATGTAACTCTAGTGTCCAATGAGCTAGTATGTAAATATTGACACTTCTATTAAATAAAAAGAATTCGTTAGACCAACAAAAGAAGGTTCCTTTTTTTTCTCCAACTGCAATTGTCCATAACATCTATCCACAGCTAAATAATTCAAGCATAAAGATGAAGAGACATAATGCATTTAAAGTCCACTTGTTCCATCTCATCCTGTTATCCAACACCTACATAAAGAAATAAAGTGATTGCACAGGATTGAGCTGTCACTTAACTGCTACTTAAAGCTTCCCGTTATCAGTTGCGCAATAATCAAACATTATTATGTTTTTTGAAATGGCAAGTAATTATAAAACAAAAATATGTCTGGAATATCTAGCAAAGTGATTTTTTTTTAATGAAGAATATCAAGCAAAGTGATTTAAACCACCTACCATTCAATGCACTTACTGTGCACACATATGACTTTGGAAAGAGAAGTAACATTACCCACAACTTCCCTTCCATTTGCAAAGTACAAAAAAGGTCCAGTTTTCTGCAAATATTTGACAAAAAATGAAAAAGTTAGTATCAAGAATGGGCTACATATAGCAGAATATGTGCAGATAAACAAAGGAGTGGACCACAAAATAATTAGATAACTTTCCAAATGATAGCAGTGGAGTGAGTATTAAGAAAAGTATAAAGCAAGCCAGCTGATAGCTTGAAGTTTCTCCTGTACTGATAACTCACCTCTGTGGTCTTAGCAGAATAACAGAAAGCACAAACACTTGCTTTCGGAGGATGTTGATCTATAACTGCTTTTGGCTGAACAACATTAGGAGATTCACATATTTTATACTCCAAATTGCAGTTGGAATCAGCAACAATTTCAGAACTAGGGCATCTTTGGAGAATATGATCATGACTTTCTAAGCTCATTTCTGACAAACCAGAGTTTAGTTTCTTTTGCTGCTTAATATCCATTTCATGAAATATGTCTTAAACCCCCAACTATTTGTCAGTATCCTGTACTGACTATATTCTGGAAAGAGAGGATCAAATTTGTGTAAAGCTTCAAAAAAAAAAAGAAGAAAATCATATAGGAGAGAATACTAACAAAAACTTTTGCATGTTCCATTTTTTCAATCTAACAAACCAATTAAAACTTATTATAACCCAAGAATCACAAAATCATTAGTTAGCAAGCATGAAACTGCTGTTCCCTTTGATTCGTCCTACTAAACTCCTTCTTTGTTTGAAAAATCGATGGTTTCTTACCTTTACTGATTGTCAAGGCAAAAAGTGAGGTTTTCTCTTGCTTCCAGATGATTTGAAGCTATAAAAATCTTGAACTGATAACGCCACAGAATATATGAATAAAAATTTTGGTGCTTATTTGGATTTCCAAGGGATAATCCATTGCCCTATACTAGTGTACGAAATGGGATTGTTACCAAAGAAAAATAAGTATTAGTTACTCCCTTTTAAAAACGATGTCTACTTTAATTTGAAATAGAGTTAAAAAGGAGACTTTTTAATCTTGTCGTTGTAAATTAAAGTTATGTTAATGTATCAAATTATTCTTTAATTTTGTGGTCTTAAACATATCACATGAAAAGTTAAAGTTAAAGTGTTGTCAAAAAAGAAAAATAGTCATTCTTTCTGAAACGGAGTAAAAAGAAATAGGGTCATTTTTTTTAAACGGAAGAAATAGTATTTATATTTTATTTATTTTATACCATATTAGAAGCATGAGTTCCAATGTGGTATCACCCTGATATTTTTAGGCATTATATCTCAAGATAAGGATATGTTTGTCATGTTGTTTCTTAACTTTGTACTATCATTTAAGGATGTGTCTTTTGCTTTGTTACCAACACAATTTATCGGTTACATAGCATTATTTGTGTCATTTCATAAATAAATGTATAAGCTTCTTCATCTTCTTTTATGTCTTTGTTCAATTATACATGTTCTTTCCCATTTTGATTTCATCAAATTTGAGGTTAGCTACTCTTTCAATTTTAGGTAAATCTTTTTATTTTGTTCTAGTTATAAAATCAAGCTCATAGCAATATAAGTACAAAGAGAAGAAGACAAGATATAGAGATGAAGAGAACTTTTCTTCTTATTCAAGTGTATGTTATAATGATGAATGATATCTCTATTTATAGGTAGAGAAATCAATCAAAAGGTCACCATGTTTAATGTCCAATTAATAGGTACATAGTTATCTACAAAGGTTCATGTCACCTTGGATATATAGAAACATGATAGGATTAGTTCATGAAGAAAGCAAATGGACAATCCACTATTCAATGGATTTATAACACTCCCCCTTGGATGTCCATAGATTATGTGTGTAATGACCTCAAACGTCATTTTTTTGAAATTTTTACAAAATTATCGGTTTATTCATCTCAATAGTTGTCCCGAATTATTTTTGATCTGTTTGAAAAGTTGATTTGAGAATTTTACACTATTTGATAACTTCGGTTATTTAGTTTGATGGTATTTATTAAAAAAAAATTAATTTTATTAATGGGTGGTTCATGGGCAAATTTGTAATTTTATTTAATAGCCTAGGTTTAACTCTTTTATTAAAATAAGTTACAGAAAATTTAGTAATTTTCGATCATAACATTAATAAGAGCCGCATGATACAAAATCGTTTGGGATAGCACACGATCTTTCGTCTACAAGTAAAACTAATTCAAAGTTTCAATTTTTTTTGTTTGATAAATGTTGGTAGTGGGGAGAGAATTATTAATTATTATTATTATTATATTATATAGTGGGTATGTATAGCCATTTGGCATTGTTGATTTGCTACTATGCAGCGTTATAAATATTTTTCAATATTATGGGTGGCCAATGAGGGATAGAAGTGATTATCTGCAATAGGCAGATTGCTACATATGATTCATAAATAACAAATTAGGAAAGTAAAGTGACTTCACTTTCCAAAATGGCATGTTGCTATAGGAAGAGCTTTCCTTGTTGATGCATAGTCCTTATGTGTTTATGTGCATACACCCATACTTAGTACAAGTGTGTACTAACCCATATACAATTACTATTTTTAATAGGTGCAGGTCCTTGAAGAAGATTGAAGATTAATTGAAGCCGTTTGGGCTAGTACCTCCATACTTTTGTAGGTCCTCTTGAGTTCGAGGAAGCCTACTCTTTATATTCTAGCTTTAATAGATTAGACATAGCTAGTAGATTTTGTCCCTAGCCTTACCTTTCAAACTTTTGTTCAATCTTTCGTAGTACGGCCTATTTGGCAACTATTAATAAAATTATGAATTCTTCGTTTCAATTGTCAATCTTTTAATAGATGGTTGTTTGGTTTGAGCTGTTAGTATATCACTCTTATGAAGAAAGTATATGAAGTCTAAGTACACTTTAGTAAAGTTAAAAAGTTGTAAATTTTCCGCTAATTTTAACTGTATGATTGTGATAAAAGCTAAGAAAAAGCTTGACTGCGACCTCTGAGAGGTTAAAGATGTCGTCTCATCTAGGGTCTAGGACTTGGGTGTGACAAACTTTGTATCAAAGCATGAGGTTAATTTACCTAAGAAGTAAGGCTCAAAACAACCAAGTTGTGTAGTTTCTAGCTTATGGTTGTGAAGTGCACCACAACCAGGACTTAGAGACTTAGCGATGTTAAGACTCTTCCCTTCTTGTACTCTTTATTGTGCTCTGCATATTATTTACAATTTGTGTCATTCTAGCATACAACTTCCTTCTTGTGTGTGCGTGTTGAAAAATTAAAAAAGAAGTAACACAGGCAGGAGAATTGGAGAGGCAACTGCTAGGGCAAAACCAAGCTCCTCCTCAAGCCTTAGCTGCTCGAGTTCAAGTTCATGTCAACCCAGCTACGGTGACGGATGGAGAAGTAAGATTAACACTGGTTCAGATGGTCGAAGCCATCACTACTCCGGCATAGGCTATCAGAGCCTAGGCCACTAAAGAGGGTACTCCCAGGGAGAAACCACATGCTAGCACCATGGCCAGCAGACTAAGAAATTTCACCAGGATGAATCCTCCAGTCTACTCGGGTCCAGAACCAATGAGGATCCCTAGGAGTTTGTGGAAGAGATCCATTATATTCTTTGTGTTATGAGTGTTTATGAAGAGGAGAAGGCTGAGTTGGATGCATACCAGCTCAAGGATGTGGTTCAGGTATGGATTGACTCCATAAATGCCATGCTACCATAGACTGTCAAAATAGGGTAGTAAGGTTTCAGTTTCCTAATGAGTTAGAGCTTGAATGGGAAGGGCGTAGTTCAAAACGAATAGGCAAATATTTTCCCATCTTAATGCAGTAAGATCTAAGGGGTATTTATACAACTTAGGCAGAGTCTATGACTTAGAGCATGAAGTTACTTCCATAGAATTTGTGTCCATAGTGAATGAGTTTCAAGATGTCTTTCCGGAGGATTTACAAGGAATCCCTCTTGAACGTGAAATTGACTTTGGTATTGACTTAGATCCCAACATCAAACCAATTTCTAGTCCTCCCTATAGAATGGCTCCAGCTGAACTCAAAGAGTAAAAGTTGTAGTTAAAATATCTACTTGATAAGGGCTTCATCCAGCCGAGCATATCCCCATAGGGTGCTCCAGTGTCATTTGTTAAGAAAAAGGATGGAACCCTTAGAATGTGTATCGATTTTCGGGAACTCAACAAAGACTATAAAGAACATATGACCTCTTCTCAGAATTGATGATCTATTTGATCAGCTCCAACATTCAAGTTTCTTTTCTAAAGTAGAGCTCTGGTCGGGGTATCACCATCTTAGAGTGAGACAAGAGGGCATACTTAAGACTGCCTTCCATACTAGGTATGTTTATTACGAGTTTGTTGACATGTCATTTGATCTCACCAATGCACTAGCCGCGTTTATGGGCCTTATGAATAGGGTGTTCCATGAATACCTTGATTCTTTTGTCACAGTATTCATAGATGACATCCTCATATACTCTAATATAAGAGAAGAACATGAACAACATTCGAGAATGACATTGCAAGTACTCAAGGAACATCAGTTGTATGCAAAATTAAGCAAATGTGAATTTTGGCTGAGATTATTGACCTTCTTTGGTCATGTGGTGTCTTATCAGGGTGTAGAGGTTGATCCAAAAAAGATTGAGTCAGTAAAGAACTTGTCGAGACCCCTCACTTCTACATACATATGGAGTTTCTTGGGTTTGGCTAATTACTATAGCAGGTGTGTTGAGGCTTTTTCTGCTATTGTTGCTACATTGACAAATTTAACAATGAAGAAGGTGAAGTTTGAGTGGTCTGAAACTTGTGAAAAGAGTTTTCAAGAGCTTAAAGACCAACTCACTTCAGCCCATTTCTCACATAATGGAGAAGTGGTGAAGGGTATGTGGTGTACAGTGATGCTTCTCGAGTAGGTTTCGGATGTGTTCTTATGCAGGATGGCAAGGTGATTGCATATGCATCAAGATAGTTGAAAATCCACAAAAAGAATTACCCTACCCATGATCTTGAGTTAGCTGCTGTGGTATTTGCGTTAAAACTTTGGAGACATTACTTATATGGTGTAAATGTTGATGTATTTACTGACAATAAAAGTCTTCAGTATATTTTTACACAGAGAGAATTGAATCTTCGTCAGAGAACATGGCTAGAGTTGCTAAAGGATTATGACATGAATGTCCACTATCACCAAGGTAAGGCCAATATTGTGGCCGATACTTTTAGCCAATTGAGCATGGGCAGTGTCTCATATTGATGATGAGAAGAAGGAGCTGGTTAAAAGGTACACCAATTGGCTAGGTTAGGTGTACGGCTTGTAGATACACCAAGTGGAGGTGTTTCAGTTCGTTCTATTTAGGAATCGTCATTTGTTGTAGATGTTAAAGCGAAGCAACATTTAAACCCATTACTCATGGAGTTCAAAGACTCAGTGTTGAGTAAGCTGAATGAATCATTCTCCCTGGGGGGATGGTGTGCTTAGATACTAGGGCAGATTGTGTGTGCTCAATATTTATAATCTGAGACCTAATATTATTGTAGAGGCTCATGGCTCCAGGTAATCCATTCATCCAGGTTCCACAAAAATGTATCATGATCTCAAGGAGATCTATAGGTGGAAGGTATGAAACGAGATATTTCTATGTTTGTGGAGGAGTGGCCAAATTGCCAACAGGTTAAGGCTGAACACCTTAAGCCTGGAGGTCTTACCCAGTCGATTGAGATCCCAACCTAGAAGTGGGAAGCTATTAATATGGACTTTGTGGTTGGTCTTCACAAGGCCAGGAAACTGCATGATTCTATTTGGATCATTGTTTACATGATGACTAAGTCTGCTCACTTCATCCTGTGAATTCTACTTACAAGGCCGAAGATTATGCCATGCTGTATATTGATGAGATAGTGAGGTGGCATGGTATCCCTTTATATATCATTTCGGATAGGGGATCCCAGTTCACTTCTCACTTTTGGAGATCTTTCCAAAAGAGCTTGGGTGCAAAGGTGAAGCTCAGTATTGCTTTTCATCCTCAGACGGATGGACAAACAAAGCGTACCATTCAGACCCTTCAAGACATGCTGAGAGCATGTGTTATTGACTTCAAGGGGAGTTGGGATGATCACTTGCCACTTATTAAGTTCTCTTATAATAATAGATACCATTCTAGTATTGGGATGGCATGTTTTGAACCACTGTATGGCGGGAGATGTAGGTCCCAGTTGGGTGGTTTGAGGTAGGAGAGTCTTCCATCTTTGGCTTTGAGATCATTCACGAGGCTATAGAAATGGTGAGAATGATCATGGATAGATTGGCTACTAGTTACAGTCATAAAAAATCCTATGTTGATAACAGGAAGAGGGATCTTTAATTCGAGGTAGGTGATCAACTCTACCTGTAGATATCACCCATTAAAAGGGTGATGAGGTTTGGTAAGAAAGGGAAGTTGAGTCCGAGGTGTATAGGTCCTTATGAGGTCTTAGAGCGAGTTAGGAATTTTGCCTATGAACTGAAGTTGACAAATGACGTTGCTTATGTTCATCCAGTGTTTCATGTTTCGATACTTAAAAAGTGTCTAGGTGATCCAGCATCGATCCTGCCTGTTGAGAGGTTAGGAGTTGATGAGAACCTTTCTTATGAAGAGGTTCCAGTTTAAATTTTCGATCGCCAAGTGAAGAAGCTGAGGAACAAGGATGTTGCCACCGTAAAGGTGTTATGGAGGAACCACCTTTTTGAGGGAGCAACATGGGAGGACGAAGCCGACATGAGATCCCATTACCCTCACTTGTTCAGAATAACTTCTAAGAAGGGTAGTCAAATCATTTCCATAGTCTTTTGGATTACTTACTTGATTCATTGTAGGAATGGGACTACGATAATTCATTGCACTCGTAAGTAAAACATAGGATCAAAGGAGATCATTGAACTACAAAACAAAAAGAAGAAAAGATTTAAAAATAAACTAAGTCTGGGGTGAGGAGATCTAGTCTTAAAGAGGAGCGAAATTCTTAAATTTTGCTTGAATTGTTCTAAAACTATGTTCATGATTCCAAGGTCTTATGTTCATATAGAAAATGATTTGTGTTCTTTAAATACATGAAAAATGTCATATTCATAGTATGATTCGAAAATAACGAATTAGGAAAGTAATGTGCCTTCACTTTCCAAAAATGGCATGTTGCTATTGGAAGAGCTTTCCTTGTTCATGCATAGTCCTTATGTTTTTATGTGCATACACCCATACTGAGTACATGTGTGTACTAACCCATATACAATTACTATTTTTATAGGTGCAGGTCCTCGAAGAAGATCGAAGATCAGTTGAAGCCATTTACACTAGTACCTCCAGACTATGGTACGTCCTCTTGAGTTCGAGGATGCCTATGCTTTCTATTATACCTTTAATAGATTAGACATTTCTAGTGGATGTTGTCCCTAGTTTTCCCTTTCAAACATTTGTGTAAGCTTTCTTATTAAGGCCGGTTTGGCAACTATTAATAATATTATGAATTCTTCGTTCCAATTGTCAATCTGTTAATAGATGGTTGTTTAGTTTGAGCGGTTAGTATATCACTATTTTGCAGAAATTATATGAAGTCTAAGTACAATTCAGCCTGTATGATTGTGATGAAAGCAAAGAAGTGGCTTGTCTGCTACCTCTAAGAGGTTAATGACGCCGGTCTCATCTAGGGTCTACGACCCGGGTGTGACATAAGCATTTCGAAAGGGAAGTGTTAATGGTTTGTTTGTGTGTTATTCTAATGTCTTCTCATTAAGTGAGGGCTTGTTCTCGCGAGGTGAGTAATCATAAAAGGGATAGTCTTGAGGATCGCTTTGGTGTGTATTCAAGAAGGTATATGCGTACTTCGTTCATGTCTTACCTTGGTGAGTCTTAGGATAATACTTAGTTAGGGAACCTTCTACATAAATGAGTTCGCTTCCTCTATTCTTGGATTTGGAAGTTCACTCCTTTAGAATTAGGGTAGTTCACTATAAATGTTCAAATCAAATTCACTGTATTATTTTGGAAGTTAACCATAAAGGGTTTCTTTTGGTTAAAATTATGGAAATTCTTCTGTAAGAATTGAATGATGATTCTTATGTTGTTTTACTTCTAAATTAATGAATGCTTTAACAATTTGTCATGAAAGGTTATTTTACTAAAACGTCCCATTTTGCATGTTTTTGCATATGCCATACTTAGTACATTGTTTTGTACTAACCCCATATTTTTCTATACTCTATAAGTATGGTTGGAATCTTTATGGAAGAATGGAAGTGAATCTTGGGAAATCTACTCTCTCAAGATTTGGTATGTCCTCATATATTCGAGGACATTATTTATGTTTTTCTTAGTTTTAATATTACGACTTATTATGCATTTTTCTTTTAATGTAAAGGTCCGTGTCCCTAAGATATTATATCATGTCTTCAAGTTGGCTTGTGATGATGAGATTCTCTAAATATTTATGAAAGACTAGCTTTTTATTAAATGTCTTGAAAAGTTTTAATTCCGCACTACTTTTCACGTCTTATGTAATGAAATATACTTGAATGGCTTTAAAAGATCCCAAAGGGTCAAGTACGCCCGTTCATGATCCAAGGGTTCTTCCTAACTTCTAGGGGGTACTTTCGGGTCATGACAGACTTGGTATCAGAGCATAAGGTTATGGTAAATGGTGTAGGGTCTAAAAGTGTGTAGGGTCTAAAAGTCTCACAAGAAAAATCTAGTAGTATATTGGTCAATGGTGTGAGTCGCGACACATCCATGGAGAAGAGGCTATAGGATGATAGAGGTTTCACTGTCTTCTCTATTCTAATGTCGTGCCTTAGAGTTGAGTCATATAAGGAGTATTTTCTCAAATTCTTCTCTTATTCTTTATAGGACATGAATACGAGGAGATCAATCACTAGAAGGGAGGAGGGAGGTATAGATAATGAGAGGATCCCTCCCCGTGTTGACCAAGTTCCTATTAAGGTTCCCCTTCAAGAACCTCAAGTGACTCCGGAACCTCAAGGCCTCAAGTCCCCCCAAGTTCCTCCTATACGTCAATCTCCTTTTGTTGAGAAGATATGACTAATGTGGAGTTGAGGGCTGTCCAAATGAATTTGACCGAACTCATGACGGCTCAAGCTGATGTCCTACATAATCTTTTTGTTGCTCAAGCTAACCAAGGAGTCGGACCTCAAGCTAATGCTAGTACTTCCGCTTTTAGATTTCGGGATTTCATGAGGATGAACCCTCCCACTTTTCATGGCACTAAGGTGGATGAAGATCCACAAGGTTTGATAGATGAGGTTTTCAAAGTGGTGGATACTATGGGTGTGACCCCTAGGGAGAAAGCGGAGTTAGACGCTTATCAACTCAAGGATGTGGCTCAAGTATGGTTTGAGCAATGGAAGAGTGAGAGAACCTTAGAAAGAGGGTAAGTTGATTGGGAGGAATTCAAAGAGGCTTTCCTAGATAGGTTCTTTCCCTTAGAGTGGAGTGAGAATAAGATGGTTCAATTCATAAATCTTTGTCAAGGGGGAATGAGTGTGCAAGAGTACTCTCTCAAATTCACCCAAATCTCTAAGTATGCACAAACCATGGTAGCCAACTCTAGGGATAGGATGAAAAAAATTGTGATGGGAGTGTTTAGCTTGGTTGAGAAAGAGTTCCGTACAATAATTCTTCCTAATGACATGGATATTTCTATGCTCATGGTGTATGTACAACAAATTGAGGAATCTAAAATTAGGGAAATAAGGCAAGAGGGTAAGAGGCCTAGGTCGGATGATTCTAGTCGCCAAAAACCTAAGAAGAGGTTCTATCACCAAGATTCTTCCATGGGAAACAAGGATAAGGCTCCAAACCAAAATTCCCAAGGTGCTTACCATACTTTTAAGAGGACTAGGTGAACTACTTGTGGGAAGCAATGGGTAGGTGTCTTGCCGGAACGGATTGTTGTTTTAGTTGTGGTTGACAAGGCCACAAGATTAGGGACTTTCCTAGCATTAAATTAAGAGGGAAAGAGGTCAATCAAGCTTCCCTAGATCCTAATTCTCCTAAAAAAGAACCCTACCTATGGGATGGGAGCTAAGAAGGATAACTAATCTGGAGTTGATAATCCCGGTATGTCTTGATTCTTTATGATTGTTGTTTTTTTAATTATAAAATGAGTTTATATCGTTTTTATACTTCATATGATCATGCCAGCTTGATTAATTTCTCTAAGAATGATTTTTTGAAATTTTTTGCTTGTTTGGCAGTGTTACAGTGATGTTCACTGTAAGTTTTGAGAATTTTGAAAAAAATATTTCGTCTTTAATCTAAGTTTCAATGTGTGAGAGAGTGTTGTATATGATCATGTTTAATGTTTGAAAAGGTAGATCCTCCATAAAAGAAGGATAAGGATGAGTTTTGAAATTGTGAAAATGATGCAAAAGTTGCCTATGTTGCTAGTGTGTGAAAACGTAAAATGGTGATCCTTGCTAGTTGATACGTTGATTTTTGACTGTGTTGATAAATATTGTAATGTGTTATGTTTTTCTAATGAAATCCTTGATGGTCTTGAAGTTTTAGTGTCATTAGAGGACAAATGTTATTCTAAGTGGGGGAGAATGTAACGCCGTAAAACGAACTAAGATGAACTAGACCTTCACGATGGTTTCTTAAATTATTTTTAAGTTACAATGAGTTACATTAGTGTTATTAGGCAGTGTGTGAAGTTTTGTTAAGTTTGGAGGTAAAACGTCCAAGAATGTCCAGAAGGTGTACCTTAGAAATTACTTGTGTGTCTTGATGTGTTTGAGTGTGTTTTACGTGTTTGTTTTGATTTAAATTCGCGTGGGATGTTTGTAAGACCTAGAAGACTCTTTTTAGGGGTTTAACGTGTGGGCACGACTTTTCCTATGACCCACAAGGGGCCCTAGAGAAGAGACCAAGACTTGAGTCCAAAACTGCATGGCAGTGTCCACCAACGGGACCAGTAGACGGCCAATTGACCAATCGAGGGTTCATCGACTTGGTCGGTCTATTAGACCTGTAGGCCTGAAGGTTCTGAGGGTTTCATAGTCAACCAACGGACCCTCACAAACGGGGCATTGGTTGAGAAATGGTCTGTCGTTCGTGAGTCGTCGATAGGCTTGTGAAAAGCTGTAATTTTCTGCCAAGTCTTGGGGTGTTTGGTAAATTCACCCCACGTATATTATGACCCTAGGACGTTTATTTTAGGTACTATTAGGTATATTAAAGTATATTAAACCCTAATAGATAATTTTAGACCGCATTTCCTAAAATCCAAAACCCCTCTCCCTTAGAACTCTCTCTCAAGTAGTTTTCGAAGCTAGAAGTCAAGAAGAGCTAGCAGGGCTGTCGGTGGCAAAATTATTCATCAAAATCATTGGGTCTTAACTTATATAAGTTATGGTATCCATACTTGAACTCTCTTACATTGAAGGAGTCCCTTCTAATGGATTTTCAAAAAGGGTTTGCAACCCTAGTTTCTTGTATCTTCAATTCTAAATATGGGTCTTGCATGAAAATATTTTAAATGACATAATAATTATGTTTCTAATGTTAGTTCATGCTTTTAACGTAAAAAATTCAATCAAAACATGTTAAAGTTTTTCATCAAATGTTGGCTTAAGAAATGGGTTGAATGAGCTCAGTTTTGTAGTCTTTGAGCATTGCTTTACTTATGTTATTATTGATGTTTAGATACTGCCCTTAGGGATAATTTATGATGAATTATTGATTAAAAATGCTATAGGTGATGGAAGTTAGAATTAAAGGGTAATTTGGTTATGTTATTTAAGCTTTAATTATGAAATGCTCTTGAGTGGTATGGTTTATCTTCTCGGTGGCGGTTTTACTTGAAGAAACTGATTATATTTAGTATGTATTATGGGTGTTGATTTAATGTCCTAACATGTGAAATGAAGTGATAATGAAGATGGTTCTTGTTTATGTAATATGAATCTTTAATTGCATGTTTGACTTAGATTATGCCTAAGTGAAGTATATGATTTTGTGAAGCATGTAAAGTGTGTAATTTGATGAATTGAAGGTCTAAAGCATGTATAGTAGTTAAATGTAGATGAAATGATGCTTATGTGCAAGGTTTGCTCTTATGTACAACACACACTTAAGTTAATAAATGAAGCTAAGTTAAGTAAATAGAGGAGATTTTAGGTGGACACTCTTTGTGAGTTGATATGAATTATTTAGTAGCAAACTCACTACAACTTAAGAGCTTTCTAAGATAGGTCGGAGGATGAATACCCTTCATGAGTTCAGATGTGGTGTTCACTAGATATACTTAAGCTATAGTTTATAATGTTTAGAATCCATGGGTGTTATGTCAAGCACCTAGAGGATATGAAGAAAAGGTGGTTACACTTTGTGAGATGAGATGTTGTAGTTCAATGTACCTCTAGAGATGAGTACTAATCGTTAGTAGAGAATGAGTTACTGAGTATCAATCTCCTTATCCCTTAACTATGCGCCAACATAGGTGTAGCTATTGGGAAAGCCATGTTAAAGAAAAAAAGAATGACCTTAGTCTAAGAAAGTGAGGATCCCTCATCCGATAGGGGTTAATATCGGGATTCTATGTATAGCTCTCATGGTCTATATAGGTTAAGCGAACCCCCACAAAAGAAATGAAAATTCTAAGTCTTCTAAAAGATTGTACTACTTAGGGTAGGTAATGGAATGGAGCGTTATTTATCCATTGTACTAGGTAGGCATTCCGAAAAGGGAGTTTTAGTGAGCCTTATTTAAATTGAATGAACTAAGTTTCCTAAAAGGACGTACTGCTTAGGGTAGGTAGTGGAATAGGACGTTATCTATCCATTGCACTAAGTAGATCTTCCGAAAAGGGAGTTTGGGTGCCAAGCCTTCTAAAAGAGTGTCCTGCATAGGGTAGGTGTTGGTATGAGACGCTATCTACTCATTTCACTAAGTAGGCATTCCGAAAGGAAAGTCTTGGTGGGTTGTTTGGGTGTTCTTCTAATGTCTTGTCATTGATGGGCCTTGTTCTCCTGAGGTGAGTAAGCCAAAAAGGGGTAGTCTTGAGGATCTCTTTGGTGTGTATTGAAGGAGGCATATGCGTACATCCTTCATGCCTTACCTTTGTGAGTCTTAGAATAACCTTAGTTAGGGAAACTCCTATGAAAATGAGTTCACTTCCTCTTTGCTTGGCATTGTAAGTTCGTTACTTTGGAATTAGGATAGTTCACTACAATGCTCAAATTAAATTCACTGTTATAGTTTGGAAGTTTACTGTACAGGGTGTCTTTTGGTTAAAATTATGGAAATTCTTCTATAAGTGTTAAATGATGATTCTTATGTTGTTTTACTTATAAATTCATGAATGTTTTAATTATTTGTCATGGAAGGTTATTTTACTAAAACGTCCATTTTTGCATGTTTTGCATATGCCATACTTAGTACATTGTTTAGTACTAAGCCCATACTTTTCTATACTCTATAAGTATCGGTTGTAATATTTTTAGAAGAATCGAAGATGAAGCTTGGGAAATATTCTCTCTAAGGATTTTGTATGTCATATATTCGAGGACATAGTTTATGTTTTTCTTAGTTTTAATATTAAGACATTATGTATTTTCCTTTCAATGTAAAGGGCCGTGTTCCTAAGATATTATATCGTGTCTTTAAGTTGGATTGCGACGATGAGATTCTCTAAATATTTATGAAAGACTAGATTTTATTAAATGTCTTGAGAAGCTTTAATTACACACTACTTTTCATGTCTTATGTAATGAACGATAGTTGAAGGGCTTGTACAAGACCCCAAAGGGTCAAGTACACCCGGTCAAGATCCTACGGTTCTTCCTAACTTCTAGGTGCTACTTTCGGGTCGTGAGAGACTTGTTAGTAGAGCATAAGGTTATGGGAATTGAGGTCTAAAAGTCTCACAAGCCACATCTAGTAGTATCTTTGTCATTGGTGTTAGTCGTAACACATCCATGGACAAGAGGTTATAGGATGATCAAAGTTTCACTTTCTTCTCTATTCTAATATTGTGCCTTAGAGTTGAGTCATATAAGGTTTATTTCCTCAACCTTTTCTCTCTGTGTTTATAGGAAATGAATACGAGGAAATCAACAACTAGAAGGGAGGAGGGAGGAATAGCTAATGAGGGGATCCCTCCTCGTGTTGGCCAAGTTCCTATTGTTTTCCTAGAGGAAGAGAATGAGTAGGTTCCCCTTCAAGAATCTCAAGTGCCTCCGAAACCTCAAGGGCCTCACGTGCCCCAAGTGCCTCCTATGCCTCAAGATCCTTTTGTTGAAGAAGATATGACTAATGCAGAGTTGAGGGATGCCCTAATGAATTTGACCAAACTCATGATGGCTCAAGCTCATGTCGTCATTAATCACTTTGTTACTCAAGATAACCAAGGAGTTGGATCTCAACCTAATGCCAATACTTTTCCTTCTAGAATTCGGGATTTCATGAGTATGAACCCTCCATTTTTCATGGAACTAAGGTGGATGAAGATCCACTACGTCTCATAGATGAGGTTTTCAAAGTGGCGGATGCTATGGGTGTTACCCCTAGGGAGAAACCGGAGTTAGCCGCTTACCAACTCAAGGATGTGGTTCAAGTGTGGTTGGAGCAATGGAAGAGTGAGAGACCCTTAGAAAGAGGGTCGGTTGATTGGGAGGAATTCAAAGAGGCTTTCCTAGAGAGGTTCTTTCCCTCAGTATGGAGGTAGAAGAAGATGGTTGAATTCATGAACCTTCGTCAAGGGGGAATGAGTGGGCATGAGTACTCTCTCAAATTCACCCAACTCTCTAAGTATGCCCTAACCATGGTAGCCAACCCTAGGGCTAGGATGAACAAATTTGTGATGGGATTGTCTATATTGGTGGAGAAAGAGTTCCGCACGACAATGTTTCTTAATGACATGGATATTTCTAGGCTCATGATGTATGCACAACAATTGAGGAATCGAAAATTAGGGAGATAAGGCAAGAGGGTAAGAGTCCTAGGTCATATGATTCTAGTTACTAAAAACCTAAGAAGAGGTTATATCACCAAGATTCTTCCATGGGAAACAAGGATAAGGATCCTATCCAAAATTCCCAAGGTGGTGTCGATACTTTTGAGAGGATTGGGTGCACTATTTGCGGGAAGAAACATTTGGGTAGGTGTCTTGCCGGAACGGATGGTTGTTTTAGTTGTGGTAGCAAAGGCCACAAGATGAGGGACTTCCCTAGCATCAAAGCAAGAGGGAAAGAGTTCAATCAAGCTTCCGTAGATCCTAATGCTCCAAAAGAAGAACCCTGCCTATGGGATGGGAGCTAGGAAGGATAACTAATCTGGAGTTGATAATCCCGGTAAGTCTTGACTCTTTATGATTGTTGTTTTAACGTTATGAAATGAGTTTATATCGTTTTATACTTCATATGATCATTCCATCTTGATGAATTTGTCAATAATGAATTTTTGAATTTTTTTTGCATGTTTGGCATTGTTACAGTGATGTTCTCTGTAAGTTTGTGCATTTTGAAAAAAAATGTTTCGTCCTTGATTGAAGTTTCAATATGTGCAATAGTGTTTTATATTAGCATGTTTAATGTTTGAAAATATCAATCCTCCATGAAAGAAGGATAAGGATGAGTTTTGAAATTGTGAAGTTGATGCAAAAGTTCCTATGTTGGTATTGTCTGAAAATGTTAAATGGTGCTCCTTGCTAGTTGATGCTTTGATTTTGAGTGTGTTTATCATTATCGTAATGTGCTATGTGTTTCTAATGAAGTCCTTTATTGTCTTGAAGGATTAGTGTCATTAGAGGACAAATGTTATTCTAAGTGGGGGAGAATGTAACGCCCTAAAATGAACTAAGGTAAACTAGATCTTTGTGATGGTTTATTGAGCTAGTTCTAAGTTAAAATGAGTTAAATTAGTGTTCTTAGGCAGTGTGTAATGTTTCGTTATGTTAGGAGGTCAAACGTCCATGATATTCGAAAGGTGTGCCTCAGAAAGTACTTGTGTCTTGATGTGTTTGAGTGAGTTTTATGTGTTTGTTTTGCTTGAAATGGCACGGGATGTTCCTAAGACCTAGAATACTATTTTTAGGGGTTTAACGTCTGGGCATGACCTTACCTAGGACCCATAAGGGGCCCTAGAGAAGGGCCCAAAACTTGAGTCCAAAACTGCCTGGTAGTGTCCACCAACTGGACCAGTCGACGACCAGTTTACCAATCGACGGCTCGTCGACTTGGTACTTTGATTGGACCTAAGGGAAGAAGGGTTTTAGGGTTGGAGACTCAACCAATGGACCCTCACCAACGGGGCATTGGTTGACAAACGGTCCGTCGTTTGTGGGTCGTCGATGGGCCTGTGAAAAGCTGTAATTTTCTGCCAAGTCTTTTGGTGTTTGGTAAATTCACCCCAAGTATATTATGACCCTAGGACGTTTATTTTAGGGTTCATTAGGTATATTAAAGTATTTCAAACCTTAAGACCTAATTTTAGACCTCATTTCGTAAAACCCAAAACCCCTCTCCCTTAGAACTCTCTCTTAAGTTTCTTTAGAATCTAGAAGTCAAGAAAAGCTCGGAAGGATGTTGATGGAAAAATTCCGCATCAAAATCATTGGGGTTTTTTATTATATAAGGTATGGTATCCATCCTTGAACTCTACTACATTCAAGGGGTCCCTTCTAATGGATTTTCAAAGAGGGTTTGCAACCCTACTTTCTTCTATCTTCAATTCTAAATAGGGTCTTGCATGAAACCGTTTTAAAAAACATAATAATGATGTTTCTAATTTTATTTGATGATTTTAAGGTCAAAACTTAAATGAAAACATATTAAAGCTTTTCATCAAATGTTGTCTTAAGAAATGTGTTAAATGAACTTAGTTTTATAGTCTTTGAGCTTTGCTTTACTTATGTTGTTATTGATGTTTAGCTAATGCCCTAAGGGCTAATTTATGATGAATTATTGAGTAAAAATGCTATAGGTGATGGAAGTTAGGATTAAAAGGTAAGTTGGTATGTTGTTTAAGCTATAATTATGAAATACTCTTGAGTAGTATTGTCCACCTTCTTGGTGGCGGTGTTTACTTGACGAAATATATTATATTTAGTATGTATTATGTGTGTGGGTTTGAAGGACTAACATGTGAAATGATATGATAATGAAGACGGTTCTTATGTTATGTATTATGAAGCTTAAATTGTATGTTTGACTTAGATTATGACTAAATGAAGTATATGGTTTTGTGAAGCATGTAAACTGTGTTATTTGATTAATTGAAGGTCTAAAGCATGTTTAAAAGTTAAATGTAAATAAAGTGATGCTTATGTGAAAGGTTTGCTCACATATATACACACACACACTTAAGTGAATGAATGAAGCTAAGTTAAGTAAATAGAGGAGTTTTGACGTGAACACTCTTCGTGAGTTGAGATGAAGTGTTTAGTAGCAACCTCACTACATCTTAAGAGTTTTCTAAGATAGGTCGGAGGATGAATTACCTTCATGAGTTGATATGATGTGTTCACCAATTCTCTTTAACCTATAGTTTATAATGTTTAGAATTCATGGGGGTAATGTCTAGCACCTAAAGTATATGAAGAAAAGGTGGTTACACATCGTGATTTGAGATGTTATATTCAAATGTACCTCTTGAGATTAGTAGTCCTCGTTAGTAGATAATGATTTACTTAGTAGCAATCTCCTTACCCCTTAACTATGAGCCCTCATAGGTGTAGTTATTGGGAAAGTCATGTAAAGCTAAAAAGAATGACCTTGCTCTAGGCAAGTGAGGATCCCTCATCCGATAGGGGTTAATATCGGGATTCTATGTCTAGCTCTCATGGTCTATGTTGGTTGAGATAACCCCCACAAAAGAAATGAAAATGATAAGTCTTCTAAAAGAGTATACTACTTAGGGTAGGTAGTGGAATGGGACACTATTTATCCATTGCACTAGGTAGGCATTCCGAAAGGGGAGTTTTAGTGAGCCTTATGTGAATTGAATGAACTAAGTCTCCTAAAAGAACATATTGATTAGGGTAGGTGGTGGAATGGGACACTATCTATCAATTGCACTAAATTATACCTTCCGAAAAGGGAGTCTGGGTGCCAAGCCTTCTAAAAGAGTGTCCTACTTAAGGTAGGTGGTGGTATGGGACACTATCTACTCATTGCACTAAGTAGGCATTCCGAAGAGAAGACTTGGTGGGTTCTTTGGGTGTTCTTCTAATGTCTTCTCATTGAGTGGGGGCTTGTTCTTTTAAGGTGAGTAAGCCAAGAAGTCTTGAGGATCGCTTTGGTGTGTATTGAAGGAGGCATATGCATACTTCCTTCATGTCTTACCTAGGTGAGTCTTAGGATAATCCTTAGTTAGGGAAACTCCTACGTAAATGATCTCACTTCATCTTTGCTTGGACTTTGAAGTTCACACCATTAGAATTAGGGTAGTTCACTGCAAATGCTTTAATTGAGTTCACCGTAATATTTAAAAGTTTACTGTAAAGAGTGTCTTTTGGTTTAAATTATGGAAATTCTTATGTAAGTGCTAAATGATGATCCTTATGTTGTTTTACTTCTAAATTCATGAATGTTTTAATTATTTGGCATGAAAGGTTATTTTGCTAAAACGTCCCTTTTTGAATGTTCTTGCATATGCCATAGTACATTATTTTGTACTAACCCCATACTTTTCTATACTCCAAAGTATAGGTTGGAAGCTTTTTGGAAGAATTGAAGGTGAAGCTTGGGAGATCTACTCTCCCAAGATAAGATATGTCCTCATATATTCGAGGACATACATTATGTTTTTTAAAGTTTTAATATTAAGACTTATTATGTATTTTTCTTTGAATTGAAGGGCCGTGTCATTAAGATATTATATCGTGTCTTTAAATTTTATTGTGACGATGAGATTCTCTAAATATTTTCTTAAAGACTAGATTTTTATTAAATATCTTGAAAAGTTTTAATTGCGCACTACTTTTCATGTCTTATGTAATGAACAATAGTTGAAGGGCTTGTACAAGACCCCAAATGGTCAAGTACGCCCTATCATGATCCAAAGGTTCTTCCTAACTTCTAAGGGGTACTTTCGAGTTGTGACTAACTTTATATTAGAGCATAAGGTTATGGGAAATAGTTTAGGGTTTAAAAGTCTAACAAGACACATCGAGTAGTATCTTTGTCATTGGTGTTAGTAACGACACATATAGGATGATAGAAGTTCCACTTTCTTCTCAATTCTAGTGTCGTGCCTTAGAGTTGAGTCATATAAGGTGTATTTTCTCAACCTCTTATCTTTGTATTTACAGGACATGAATACGAGGATATCAACCACTAGAAGAGAGTAGGGATGTGTAGCTAATGAGAAAATTCCTTTGCGTGTTGACCAAGTTCCTATTGTTGGCCAAGAGGAAGAGAATGAGGAGGTTCCCCTCTAAGAGCCTCAAGTGCTTCTGGAATCTCAAGGGCCTCAAGTTCCCCAAGTGCCTCCTATGCCTCAAGATCCATATGTTGAAGAAGATATGACTAATGCGGAGTTGAGGGCTGCCCTAATGAATTTGACCCAACTCATGACGGCTCAATCTCTTGTCATCAATAATCACTTTGTTGCTCAAGCTAACAAAGGAGTTGGACATCAACCTAATGTTAGTACTCCCGCTTCTTGAATTCGGGATTTCATGAGGATGAACCCTCCAACTTTTCATGGAACTAAGGTGGATGAAGATCCACAAGCTTTCATAAATGAAGTTTTCAAATTGATGGATGCTATTGGTGTGAACCCTTGGAAGAAAGCGGAGTTAGCCGCTTACCAACTCAAGGATGTGGCTCTAGTGTTCTTTGCGCAATGGGGGAGTGAGAGAACCTTAGAAAGAGGGTCGGTAAATTGGGAGGAATTCAAAGAGGCTTTCCTCGATAGGTTATTTTCCTTAGAGTGGAGGGGTAAAAAGATGGTTGAATTCATGAACCTTCATCAAGGGGGAATGAGTGTGTAAGAGTACTCTCTCAAATTAACCCAACTCTTTAAGTATGCCCCAACCATGGTAAAGGAAGGTAGATTTAAGACTCCTACCCAAACGTTAAGCTCTAGTTTTGCCTAATAGTTTCCAAGGTGTTACAATATCCCGTACTGGGTACATTCATCCTTGAATGATGATCTAGACACCTTTCGAAATTAATGACTCAAGAATAGCAGTCTATCATGCATGAAAAATCAAAATAATGCAAATTGAAGGGAGGAAACTATAACACCCTGAAAATCCAAGACATATTGTAAAGCCTAACATAGGTGTCATAAGGTCTAAGGACTATTTCTAAGTCAATTTTGAAGGAATATAGGTCATTTAGGAGGTTTTAGAACCAAAATGTCCAAAAACGTCTGGGAAGTTGGTTAAAAGGGATGTTAGTGTGCCTTAACCTCTTTGACTAATCTTTAGGAGTCAGAAATGTAGGAAAATTGGTGGAAAGATAGTTAAAAGGTGTTTGAGTGCTTTCATGGTTGAAACGTCCAGGTACGATTCCCCAAGGACCAACTAAGGGACCTTGTACTTTGATGTAATACTGCCTGGAAGTGTGCATCGACGGGACAAAGGAAGGCCCGTGTGTGGATCGACGAGGCGTAGATGCCACCGTTGTCCCACACTTAGGCTGGTGGAGAAGGGCCCTTCACCCACACAGTCTGTGAACTCATCGATGGAGTGCATTGGTGCAGGCTATGGTCGTGTGTGGATAGATGGGGCGTCGATGCCACAATTGTGTCACACTTTGACAATTGGAGGAAGCCCCTTGCCTGCAGTCTCTGAACAAGACGATAGAGTGCAGGACGGAGGGGGAGATATCCGTCGACTCACAGACGGCCCGTAAGCGGGGTCTCGTCTTTGAGGGTCCTAAGTTACAACACATTTTAATTCAGTTTATTTAATTAAGTAGGTGGTATAGGGGTTAGTTTGGGATTAAAGGGAGACTAATTAATTTGATTAAGTCCCACTATAAATACCCTCAACCCTCATTAACCTAAACACAACTGTCAAATAAACTCTCTTCCTTATCTCTTATTTCTCTGGATACATGAACTCACCATTGAAGACTAGCAAGGATTAGGGTTAGAGGGATGGAAAGGGACGAATTCACCATCAAATTGTTTCCAAACGTTAAGGTATGTGTTCAATTCACCTTTGAGACTCTTTCCTCAAAGAGTTCCTTCAAAATAGATTTCAAAAGTTGAGTTTTCTTATGGGTTTCCTTTAATTACGAAATTGAAGTTATGAATTGAGTTGTTAAAGATTTATTAGGGTTATATTGAGTAGATTAACATGTAATTCAACTTTTTTATGGTTATGGTTGATGGTTTGGTCTAAATTGAAGAATATGATACTCCATCCTTAACCCTAAGTTTTGATCTTGACCTATATTGTATTGTGATCTTTCAATTGAGTTGGTTGTTGATTACATTACTATCCTATGGAGTTATTATGGTTAAATGAAGATAAATTAAAGGCCTATCATTCTATTTCTTGATATGTGATTTAGGTTATGAATTATAATGAGAAATTAGTCTAAGTATCTTGTCTCAAGTTGTGATCTAGAGTTGAATTGTGTTATAGAGATGCAATTGACCTTGTTATTCTATTGGTTATCATTGTGTGATGATGTTACTCCCCAAGTTGGGTTGAGTTATGGGTTTTTGGTAATACCTTGATGATAGACTATGAGGAAGACTTGTTAAGTCTTAGAATCTCTATCTTTACTTCCAATTATGATTAAATGTTGTTAAGTCATGATATTATATTTTAGTATGCCTTTAACTATTATGTCTTACACTAGCTCATGTGGTCTATGTTGGTTAGGGAAAGATGTTCCTAAAAGTTAAAACGAATTAAATGACTTGAACTCTAACTTGGATAACCTAAGGGGTATAGCTTGGTCTAGGTGTGGGTATGAGACTCTACCTAAACGTTGAACTAGTTATCCTTGAGGGGAGTCATAGGAGGAGGTTCTTATATATGTTTATGTTATGATAATATATGATTTATACATGATGACCATGGTACATTGTTGATACTACATGTTGATTAGTTCATTTATGAATATGCATCGGGTTGTAATGTTAATAAATGATGAACTGTTAACCTAAATACAATGATATGTAAAGTTGGACATTGATCATGTTTTCTCATTGGGGATACTTGATTGAGCAAGGTCATAGGGCTTTGCTTGGTCATTACACTTTTTGACTTGTTAAGGACTTGTGAGTAGTTGTCTTGCTTATTATGATATTATGTTTGACTCTTATTCATTCTTGTGATATTATTCCTTGATGTTAGGGTTGTAGTAAATCATGTATTCAAGTATGTTGGGATAAGTATTACTTGTTGAGATAGTAAGCATGTTTGGTTGGTTGATATGACTTACTTGACTTTACATTAAGTCCCTAAAGGGGTAATTTGGCATATTTTGATAAAAAGTCCTTTTTAGCATATTTTGCTTGTGTATGTGCATAAGATCTTATACTTAGTACATGTGGAGAACTAACCCCATTTTCTTCCCTTTTCCCAAACATTTTAGGTTCCGATCGTTGTAGAGTTTGCAAGGCAACATTGTTGAAGTCTTGGATTCTTCCTTTCATCAAAGTAGGGTAGGTCCTCAACTTTCGAGGACAATGCCATCCTCTAGCTTACGGATTTTTTATTAGCTTACTGACTCTTTCATTTGTTTTCTTTTTAATTGTGTATTGTACTTTTGTATTACCTATACATGGTCTTGTTGGATTGATGTAAGGGCTATACCCATATTGTGATATTCGTTTAGATGGTATGAGATGAAACAATCGTTGAGACTATTTCTATATTTTTCGAATAAGTATGTGTAATGAAAGTAGAAGGCTATGTAACCTTCCTGTGCGAAAGGTCTATGTATACTCCATATGAATATATATTATGTGTATGTAGATGTATACACAAACTTCCAAGTAGTTATATTGAATATTTTAAATTTTTCCGCATTTTTCAACCTATGAATGTAATGACATGAGACTAAGAGGCTAGTCTTAATCCTAGAAAAGGACGACAACATCAGTTACGTCTAGGGGGTAAACCCGGATGTGACAGAAACTTCAACTCCATCTCAAACATAATCAATGCAACATGAAAAAGTAGGAACTACATTTAACAACCCATTTTGCATGAAATTTCAACATTTCACATATTCATGGGAGGAACCATCTTCTCCAACTAAAAACATGGTCAACACAATATCATGTAGCCAATATTTAATTTCTCTCAAAGCATACTAAAGCATGTTCATTAATTCGTCTTATGAAATTATATAGGCAACTCTTACTTAATGCACAACATGAGGAAAATAAATCATTAAAACTCATTTTCTTACTTAGACATAAAATTTATGCATAAAATGAAGAAAGTATGGAAAACACATTTACTCACATGAGCCCCAGCACACTAAAACTCAAAAGGGACTACTTACCTCAAGCTTGAATAGGAGCGGAAGGAAAGATATGAGGATATTAGGACTTCATGTTGGCTTTAGTGTTCTAAGTAGCACCCTCAACTAAGTTATTCCTGTATAAACACTTTACGAAACGTATTTCCTTGTTTCTTAATCTCTTCACTTACAAGTATAGGATCTCTACTAGATACTCTTCATATGAAAGACTTTTGTCAACTCCCAACCATTTTAGGGGAAAGTTGATATCGAATCTCTATAAAACCTCTTAAGTATCAAAACATGAAATACAAGATGAATTGGGGACAACTTATTTGTTGAATTCAACTCATAGAGAACCTTCCTAATACATTTTTAACTTTTGTATGAGTGCACATACTAGGGACTAAGTTTCCCTTTCTTGCAAGCTTTCATCACACGCTTCATGGGTGAGATTTAAATAGTAACAATCATTAACTTCAAAGTCTATCCCTCTTCTTATCACATCAACATAAGGCTATTGTTTACTTTGAGCCGTTTTCAACCTCTCTCTAATAAGCCAAACTTTCTCAATAGCTTTATTAACCGATTTGGGACCTATAACAGAAATTTCACTTACCTGAAATCAACCAATTGTATACTACATATCCTACCATAAAAGGCTCCAAGAGTAGCCATACTGATAATCGAGTGATATTATAGTAGGAAAAATCTATTAAAGACAAGTGGTAATATTAACCACCCTTAAAGTCTATTACACCTTCCTTTCTAATGATTGGATGGTACGCTCCGCTTGCCCATCTATTTAGGGATGAAAGTTTTGCTAAGCTTAATCCTTAGTAACAAGTCCTTTTCGTACTGACTTCTAAAAGTGTGAAGTAAATTGAGTACCTAAATCCAGAATAATAGATAAAGGGACCATACGAAACTTCACTATCTCACTTCTATACATCTTGGCATAGTCTTCTGTCGAATGAGAAACCTTGACGGGGATAAAATGGGATGATTTTCTCATCTGATCTATAATGACCCAATTAGAATAATGTTTCCTTCAAGTGCGAGGCAAAAACACAATAAAATCAATATCCTTCTCTTCCCAGTGCCAAGTGGGAATAAATATATCTTATGATAGGCCTCCCTACTTTTATTGATCTACATTAACTTCTTGAAATTTCAGACATTTTGCCACAACTACCGCTATATCTTTGTTCCTTTCGTTCCACCAATAGACTTCCCCGTAGATCAAGATACATCTTGGTGGATCTAGGAAGAATAGAATATCGAGATCTCTCAAAACATCAACGAGTAGAACACCTAACTAGCCTTGGTTCCTAAACACCCCATCTTCCTCTTTAGAGAAAGCCTCAACGCACTTTATGAGTACCAATTCTTTCAAATCAACTAATATAGGATCAAGACATTGATTAGAATTCACATTGATCAAATAGGATTATTCGGAACCATTATAGACCATGACACAACCCTCGGTAGAATCCACTAGTTTAACACCTAGCTGAGCTAGCCTATGCACATCAGAAACAAACTATTTCTTCTCATTTTCTACATGAGCCACACTACCCACAAACAATCTACTAAGAGCATCCTCTACGATTTTAGCTTTTCCATGGTGATAAAGGACACTCATGTCATAGTCCTTAAATAATTCTAACCACCCTCGTTGTCGAAGATTCATGTCCTTTTGACTTAACACATATTGTAAGCTCTTGAGATCGATAAACATATCAACATGCACCCCGTATAAATAATGCTTCCATATAGTAAGGAAAACACAACTCCCGCTAACTCAAGGTCATGGAAAGAAAAATTCTTCTCAATGAATTTAAGTTTCCTCTCAGAATAGGCAATAACCGTACCATTTTTCATAAAATCACCTCCCAACCCCAATTCTAGAGGCATCATTATGCACCACAAAGCCATCTGTACACTTCGGTAAGTTCAATATCAGATCATAAGTAAGTCTATCTTTCAATTCTCGAAAACTCTTCTCTAAACCTTCCAACTATACAAGCATAGATTTCTTCTGAGTCAATGCCGTTAAAAGAGAGAGAATGGACGAAAAACCCTCAACAAATCTCCTATAATAACTGGCCAAACCCTAGAAACTTCAAATGTCTATCGGTGATAGACGTCTAGGCCAATTCTTGACCGCATCCATCTTCTTTAAATGCACCTATTACCCGTACTTGCCATATTGTGACCAAGGAATGCTACAGACCTTAACCCAAATTCACATTAGCTAAACTTTACAAAAAAAATGATAGTTATTATAAAACTTGCAATACAATTCTCAAATGGTTCACATGCTCATTCTCACTCCTTGAATAGAACAAATATTATCAATGAACACGATAACAAAAATGTCAAGATATTGTGAGAACACTCTATTCATTAAGTCGAACGCCTCCAAACCATTTGTAAAACCAAAGGACATTACTAGAAAGTCATAGTGACCATATGTTATTTGGAAATCTATCTTGTGAATTTTAACCTCTGTCACCCTCAATTGGTGATAGCCATAGCAAAGATCAATCTTAGAGAAATAATTACCCCATTGAAGTTGGTCAACCAAGTCATCAATTCTCGAAAGAAGATATTTGTTTTGATTGTCACATTATTCAATTGAAGATAATCAATGCATATCCAAAGAGACACATCCAACTTTCTAAAACCAACATTGGAGCACCCCATGGAGAGATACTTGTTTGAATAAAACCCTTGTCTAGCAAATCCTTGAGTTCCTATTTCAACTCTTTGAACCCTCGCGGAGCCATTCTATAAGGAGGAATACAGATAGATTGCGTACTTGGAAGGAGGTCAATACCAAAATCTATTTCCCACTCGGGAGGTATATTGGGTAGATACTCGAAAAAAACTTTCAAGAACTCGGTAACCACCAGCACAAACTATGGAGTTAGGGTTTAAGAATCTACATCACTCACCCTAACCACATGGTAAAAACACCCTTTTGAGATCATCTTCCTAGGTTTAAGTAAAGAGACAAATTCAACTCTACACATTGAATTTCCTCCTTTCCACTCTATGATAGGCTCATCCAGATATTGGAATCTAACCACTCAAGTCCTAGAATCAATAGAGGCATGACATGCATGCAATCAATCATACCTATAATCACATCAAAGCCTAACATGTCAAGCTCTACCAAGTCAACTAGAGTAACTCTATGGCACAAGGGAATGGGTCATCTTCTATAAAGCCTCTTAGCCACCACATAATCACCAACCAGGGTAGAAACCGGAAAAGGTTCTAATAACAATTCATGGACACATAAAGGGTCACAAATGCGAAAGTAGCACTAGGATCTTAGAAATCATATACATCAATAAGAAAGACTTTTAACGTATCGGTACCACATCCACATAGCTCTCTTGGTCACCACACGATTTATGAATGTCACAACCTAGGAGCACCCCCTAGTCGTAATCGGCGTATTTGACCTCTCAGAGGTCTCATACAAGCCACTTAGATTATTCATTGTATACGATACTTTAAAATAAGTAATAAATCAAAAAAAATTTCACACACATAGAATACTTTCATTATATAACAAGCGGACGAATTTTTAAAAAAAATCTAACTTTATAATGTTTCATTAAACCGTCTAAAATTTTTGGAGTACAACATAGAGACTAAGTCCATACAATAATTTAAATAAATACTAAATTACCATAAAAGGAACATGTGGGTATTTTCCTCGAATGAATAAGAACTCACCAAAACATCATATTCAACCCTTAGAAACCTATCCATCATCCATAGACTACCAAAACTCCAATCCCTTCACTTTAGCTAATAAGTGAAAAGAAGGGGCTAGCACATTTAAGCACTAAGTATGGAAGACAAACAAAAACCATGCAAAGAGAGACATTTAGTATAGAAACATTCTTTTATGACATCTCAATAAAAAACTTCATCATATGAGTTGAAGAGACATAATAAAAGTCAACAATCACATATAAGACATATCAAACTAGCATCAACATATAACACTTAATTTCATATTCATCAAGTAAGTCTTTTCATTATTTAGAATCTATATCTAAGGTTACTTTAATAATCACCTAAGTAAGATATGTAGAGACCGCCCGCACACCCTCTTTAAGCACACCTAAGTTTTCCTTTCAGCCACCCTAAATAAGAACCTTCCTATTTGATATGCTTTCACTAAGTGAAGATTATTCATATAAGCCATTTAAGAGAATACTGAACACATAAGGGACTTCACATAATGGTCTTAGAAGACGTAGGGAACTAACTTTAGTGAAGCTTACTTTTGCCATGTGTAGAGAACGTCCCATTCCACTTCCTGCATGTTGTAGAACCTATCAAATAACTAGAAAGCACATCCCACATGATGAGAATAGGATTTAACCGACATACACAATACTATCAAGGAATGGAATACAGTGTCATATGACCCCACACATGGAAGGTGCTCTACTTGTAAAGGGTAGAACTACGACAGTCCTATGTAGGCAAATGGTGTAGGGGATATCAAAAGGTTTCGTTGTACTCTAGTATCATACTCGATTAGAGTGACTCCCATAAGCATATCTACTCGGTGTTTTTCCTTAATTCTCATAGAGTAATTTCATTCACATAAGTGTATCAGAGAAGGTACCATCACTAAGCCTTACCAACTAATAATTCTATTTCCAAGAAGGGGTCCGCACGGGCCACTCATCAACATTCCTTCGGATAGCTCTTATGAGTTTCTTAGAGATGGTTTAATGTCGTTCCGGTCAACCTACTTCTAAGTCCATCATTCCACTCAATAAAGCGCACCATTTAGGTCTACAACTTCAAGGATTCTTTATTAACCTTCTTTTCATATTTGAGGATTTAAAGTTTTAATTAGTCTTTCATAGAAGGGTACCTACTTTAGATCTATCAATCCTACATTTTCAGTCATACTTACACGACAAGGGTGCCTGAGCCTACCAAGTCAAGAGATCACATTCACATAACCTTCATACATAAAGTAGGGACAACGAGTTTCACGACCGGGGAGCGCCCCCTAGAAGTAACATGGCGTACTTGACCTCTCGAAGGTCTTACACAAGCCCTTAGACATCTTTCATTGCATAATAGTAAAAATAGAGGAAAATTTGAAACTTTTTCATAGCACGTCATATGTTAGAATCATCACTTCATATATGTATAAATATCATAAGTACATAAGTAGACTCTACGTCTCTTTGCAACATTAAGACACAACTCAATAGAATTGAATAGGGACACGACCCTTGACAATATAAAATGTATGTCTACGCTATTACATAAACTTAAAGAACATTTTGAAATAGCAGTCCTTGAATCATAAGGATACCTTTCCTTGAACTTCGGAGATCTATCCAAGCTCTACACCTAGCAGAAATCCTCTAGCCATCAGAACCTACACTTTATGTAAAAGTTGTAGAAGAATGGTATTAGTACAAAAATGCACTAAGTATGCAATCATTAAAAAAATGCATTTAAAGAGAACATTTCATTAGAAATCATGCGACATGTTGTTTTAGTAAACTTTATGAATATTGGTACATACAAGCAGAATATAGTTCAAATACATCATTTAGACATGTACACTACTCATAATAGAACATAAGGCCACTTAACATATTTTCAGGCATCTTTAATATATACAACTCATTACTTTTCTTTTTACCTCAACATCTTTCCGTAAGCAACCCTCAAGTGTACTTAGTACAATGTATCACCTTGAGGCACCTAAGATAGTCTTTCATAGATATGCTTCATCAGTACAACCACATATATTTACAAAGTCATAAGCACATCACAGCCATAAATTTCACATAAGACCTATCACCTAAGACAACTCCCAAGTCACAATAGTGAAATGTGTAGGTAACATTCCATACTGCTACTTACACCAAGTGTTCGTAAGTAGTCACCGTAGACTAGGCATAACATACTCCACAAGTCATACCACCTTCATTTATAACTAAACATAATTTCACATACTTCATAATATCATATAAGGAGTCTTTCCTTTACTAAAACCTTAGTCATAATTCATTTAGTCCATATCATATGTAAATCACCCTCATAACACCTTCACAAGCTTACTTTTGCAATGTACACATGGAGTCCAATACCCCCACACATACTAAGTAAACTAATTTAGAAGACATAAGTGCAATTCACATACATAATCATAAAAAATCATAAAAAATGTCTTTAAATAGCAAAGTCACTTAAACATCCATTCATACAATTCATATTGTCACGACTTGAGAGTACACCCTAAAAGATATAACATTATCGAATCATGGCATGACATATTCAACCTTTCAAAGGTATTATACGAGACCTTAAGTACCTTGGAATTAAAACATTTCACACAAACGCTAATATTTCAACATATCTTTTATAGAAGATCATTGGAAAGACTATGTCTCAAAGTCGCCATGTTAGACATACAAATATCTTTGGGTCACGGACCATACATCAACAAGATAGAAATTTCTAAGTCTATTATAATGTCTTTAAAAGGAAAACTTAACATAGTAATGTACTCGGATGAATTGAGGACATACCACAACATTGTTTGAATGAATGCTAATATCCAAGCTCTACTTTAGTGACTCCTCTTAAATTCCACCTACACCTTTAGAGATAAGACACAATATATGAAATTAGAACATTAGAATGCACTAAGTATGGTTAAATGCAATTAAAACCAAGCTAAAAGGATATTTGAATAAAACATGTTCTTTTTGGAGAAAACTTCATAAGAAAAGTATAATAGTCACTTACAATTCAACATAAGCATATATTAATGACATTCCACAATATATCATCAACATCACTTCAAACCACATAAACATGAGACCTTCTTACCAAGGGTTATTCTAAGGCTAACTTGAGTAAGTTATGAAGCGACCACCGATACAGCCCCTTCACACACCAAAGTTATCCTTAAGACTACCTAATATACGATTATTCCCATCTCATCAATTTAATTGCCTTACCTAGAATTACTCTAAGACTCAACTAAGTAATACATGAAGAGACCGCCCATACACCCTCTCCGATCCTACCTAAGCAATCCTTAAACTACTCTAGATAAGTACCTTTTCATTAACATGCATTTAACTTAAGTCATTTTGTTCATAACCATTTAAGAGACATTCAACAATTAATGACTTCACACAATGGTCTTGGTAAATACCTAGGGAACCTGCATACTAACATCTTCAAGACTATTCTTGCAATGTCTAGATAGAGTTCCATTCCACTACCTACACTTTGTAGTACTTCTCAAACCTTATCGTGGATCCCACATGATAGGAATAGACAATAACCGACAAAGACCATACTAGCCAGGCATGGAATCCAGAGTCAACCTTACTCTGATGGAGGGTGTTCTACTTGCCAAGGCTAGAACATGGACACATCCCATGTAGTCACATGGTTAAGGAATATCAAGGGTTTTATTGTACTCTAGTCTCATCTTAAGTAGAATCACTCCTCAAGCATACTCTCTCGGAGCTACCCTTTGTTCTCATATAGTAATTCAATCAAGGGCTTATGAAGAGGTACCATGTAGTAGTCATAACCAAATGTTAAACACCTTACCAAATGGGGTCCACTAAGGCTGCCAGACAATGGTTAAATAGCATAGCTTCATGACTTTCCTAAGGACGATTTCATTCCCTTCCAACCAAACAACCCCTTAGTCCATCATTCACATAAAAAAGGATAGCGTTACGAATTTTAAATTCAAGGATATCATAATCTTATATTAGGTTGAAGGTTCCATATAAATGACCCTCTCAACTATGTTCAAGGTCATATTTCAATCATACATACACATACATGAGAAAGGTACCTTAACCTACTAAGTCAAGAGTCATATTCATATTCTTCATATATCATGTGTAGGGACATAGGCTACCAGAACAAGACACACATACTTGATATTATCACATATACTATATCATACAAATAACACATAGGGTCAACTAGGTATACTACAAGTCACCCTACTCATTCCTATAGAATCATTATCATGGTACATCATAAGACTCATATAGTCAACTAGGAAGATTCACCTTCAACATCAAGTAACACAAATTAAGAGATCACTATAATATACTATAGACACCTATCGTAAATAGAAGAATTCATACTTTAACTCAGATATACACACAAGTCGCATAGACCCTCACGATGATCACATATACAAGTTATTACATGATAATACCATAATTCATAAAGTAATGACGAGAATACCACATTCTTCATAGTTTATCACATAAGCACCGCCAACATAAGTGGACCATACCAAACATCACAACTGAAACACCATACTACAAAAAATAGAAGAGGTTAGGTTAACATACAACTCTTATAACATCAACAACTCCAATTAACAACTAATTCAACCAATTCAATCCAGAAAGGCTCTTACCAATAACTATAATCACCAATTAAACACAATAATCAAACTACACAATGATCCAAGATAATTCAATATGAAATTCATCAAATTATAACAATTTATATACAATTCTAATATGCTTATTACATTAGCCAATAGCCCAAAGTAAACTACACAAGAATTCAATACAATAGAGACATGATCAAATCACCTATAAAATAGTCAATATAAGGATTTCATGATTTGCATGGGTTCATAAAAAATTTGACCCAAAATCATTATATTAAAAATAATTCAATCATAAATAATTGATTCAAAATGTTTTATGTAAGTACCCATGGATAGATATAAAAATAGGAGGATTCATCTTTTGAGAAGTCTTGGAAAACACTTTGAAGTTTGTATCCTTGAAGATAGAAGATTTAAGTATGAAACACCATACCTTGATTAATGAATAGCCACGAAAATGAAAGAGAATTTATGGAGAAATCAAGCTCCAAGCTCCCTCCTTACATCAAGCTACAATGAAGTTCTAGAGAGTTCTTCGTTGGGGTTTGGATTTTGATTTTTATACAATGACTTGAATTGGGTTTCTAGACTTTTAAAAATACTTAATATAACCAAAAATCTATTCAGTAAATGCCCAAAATATTCTTAGAATGCTAGGTGAAATCCCCAAAACATCCCTCTTAGGCTAAGACAGCTGCAGAAAATCTGTAGGTGTCAATCGAGGGACACCCAGCTACGCCTCATCGACCCACCAATGACCCGTCATTCTGGTCCATGGTTTGGGTCATAGGCTCATCAAATGGGATATTGAGCTATCACCACTAAGTATGAAGTTACGCCCCAATCAACAGGGCGTCGATTGGTCAAAGAGGCGTCGATGCCCTCCGTGGTTTGGGACTAATTTGGCGGTCTTGAACCCAGGATGTTTCCAATCCCAAAACACTCATATACATATTAGAAACCCCTCACATCAATTTCAACCAAACCAAACATGTATAAAATGCAAAGAAACACTAAAACGCAAAAGCACGTCTCAAGGCAAAACTTTTGAACGTCTTGGAATGTTGAACGACCGTCAATGGGGTCCGCTAATTGGTACTACAACTTCATAAATTACAAACCCTTCAGGCCTTATACATGCCCCTAATTGAAGACCCGTCAATGCAGTGACTGGCCGTCAATTTAGGTTGTCAATCATGTTGTCCAAACAACTTCATGGCTAGATGAAATGGTCCTCCTCAAGGGTCGCTTATGGGTCCTTGGGGGAGTCTTACCCGGATTCTAAAACATGAAATATGTCCATCTAGGTTCTAGGGTGATCACCACTGAATTAGACCTCAAACAACACACTTAACTTCATTTAAAAATAGATAAGAAGACACTAGCGCAACAACGAAACCGTCTTGGTCATTCCTTGACGTTTGAACCTTAAACTCAACCGAACTAACCTATTAACTAATTTACTCATTAAATTGACTAGTTAAAAATTCATAAAACACAAGTGAAGCTCTAGTAAATTCTAGTTCATTTTTAGAGTTGTTACAAAGAGCATAAAAGCGGTTTTGGTTTGGAGCATTGTAGTTTGAACCACTAAGAGTACCTTAACATTTCCTCTTTTAGCTTAACCGTAAGTGTTGAGTAATTCCTCAATTTATGACCAATATTAGCACAACAAAATCAAACATCCGAGCAGGCTAGGCACGTACCATCATGTTTCTTATTGCACTTAGTACAAGTAGGACTAGACATAGAAGATCAACTATCATTGCCTCGTTGAGGTTTAGGGATAGACATCCTATCCTTGTACCTTCGGAAATCATTTGAGGAACCTTGGTTCGATAAACTTTTTTGAACCTTGTTTGACTTTGTCCATCGGACTTAGCATTGGAGAAGTTCCCATCACCGGTTCAAGCTTTTTTCATCTCCCTATTCTTTTCTTAGAGTTTCTCGGCATCCATTTGTTTGGAGCACACCATAAGATGTGAGATATCCATATTATCATGGATCATTGTCGTACAACATTCTTTTCTTACCAATTTCGACATACTTATCAAATACATACTCACCATATCCCTTGAATCACCCACTAAAGAATGACAATATTTGGACAATTAAGAAATCTTTAGAGAGAATACTCTTCAACACTCATGTCTTCTTGACAAAGGTTAATGACTCTTCCACATTAGCTCACTCAACTCTCAGGGAAAGAACCTATAAATAAATGATAATTTAAATTCTTCCCACTCTATGGGGTTGTCACGATCGGGGAGAAACCCCTACAAGTTACATGGCGTACTTGACCTCTCAGAGGTCTTACACAAGCCCATAATTAGCATTCATCAGATTGTCATAGGTAAATTTATTTGAAAATTAAAAAATTTCATAGCACATCATATGATAGTAACATTACTTACAATATATATATATATATATATATAT